>NW_027507758.1:377805967-378118467 GCF_037356315.1 Lithobates pipiens | reverse complement strand
TTTGAGACCCCTGATAGAGATAGAGATATATATATATATATATATCTCTATTATACTGTATGTGACACATAGGCTCAGGTTGTGTTGTGACCATCGCCCATCTTTATTACCTGATTTTAAGGGGAAAAAAGTGCGTGTTATATGCCGATCCCCCGCCTTTTCTGCCGGTCTCGGCAGCCTTCGGCTATTTTCGACCGCTCTTGGCTATTTTCGGCCGTTCTCTGCGGTTTTCGGAAGCCGCATAGAGCGGCCGAAAGCCACTGACAATGGGGGGTGAGTGCTGCCGAAAATAGCCGAGAACGGCCAAGAGCTACCGAGCGCCGCTGAGATACACAGGACATCCACTCTGTATCTCTCATTTTTAAACGGACAGGCTGCAAATGACTGACAAGGCTGCAATGGAAGGCTGCAAATGACTGGGAAGGCTGCAAATGACATGTAAGGCTGCAATGGAATGCTGCTAATGACATAGAAGGCTGTTATTGACATGCAAGGCTGCAAATGACTGACAAGCCTGCAATGGAAGGCTGCAAATGACACTGACAAGGCTGCATTGATGGACATTTAAATGTAAGTTTTTTTTTTCCTTAAACTCCCCTCCTAAAAGTTTCTTTCCTTTTTAAATTTCCCTCCAAAACTTGTGGTGCGTGTTATACGCTGGCGCATGTTATACGCCGATAAATACGGTATCTATTGGTGTGAGTCTCATTCTCATCTCCTTTGTTTTGAGGTGCCCGTATCTCTATTGCATTCCATTAATTCTCACTTGGCCTTCCCTTTTACATAGGTGTGGATCTTTCCATGAGAGACTGACATGGTACTCTACCCTTCTTTGTATCACATTAAGGGCTCATTTACACTTCAGCTTCAACACACATGAACTGCTAGTTTACACTTGCTTCAAAACAAGGCTTCAGACAGGCTTTATTAAAGCTCTCTGAACGCTGTCACTAAATAAAATGGTTAGCTTACAGTCCTGTTTACACCTGCTTTTACTTTGCTTCATCTTTGCTTCAAAAATCAAACCCCATGTAGCTTCAGTGGTGCCAGCAAAGCTTGTTTAAAGCCCCACCGATGCCTCATCGAAGTCCCACCAAAGCCTCATCAAACCACCAAGCAAAAGCAGGTGTAAACAGGACTGTAAGCTTTATTTAGTGACAGGGCCTGTGACTGGCATTCAGAGAGCTTTAACAAAGCTTGTCTGAAGCCATTTTGAAGTAAGTGTAAACTAGCCCTAAAAGTCTCCTTAACTCCCTTTTTAGATGTGTATGAGAGAATGGTTATATTATGGATCTTTCTCTCACTGAAGTCAAGTATTATGGGTATTCTGCTTCAAATGCTATCTTTTCAGTGGTTGATCTTTAGTTTGAACATACCTTATATTTGTCCCGCTTTCATTTTTTTAGGTCAAAGTTTAGGTTAGGAATCTTAGGTTATACCCATTACCTTACAAACATTCTTGTGTTATTGACCACAATAGCAACTGGCCTAAATTTTCTCCCACCTGTTTGTTGTTGCAATCCCTCAGGGACTCAGGAATAGACTTCAGAAACAAAAAGATGTTATGGTAAATACAAAAATCTTACTTTTGTGCAATCAGATCCTGGAACTGATGTACAGTTACTGACTGTTGCAACATGTCATCTGACACATCAAGTCAATTCCTCCATTCTGATATCGAGTTCAATAAAGCAGAGTTTGTTAAATTATTAAAAAATACCATACACCATCATTTTATTACCATACCTCCAACGGGGTATGGATACCCCTGCATAAGAGTGCCCAGTTGAAGCAAAACGGACCCAAGTGACACAATTTACATTTCAGATAAAGGCCTGTCATATAAATATTTTTCACTTTTTCCCTATTGCTATCATCCACATTGGTAACATTAAATCTTCAGTAGCAAGACTGCTTACAGTATATAATCAGCAACATGAAAATAAAGGTATTAATCAACTAAAAACACGCTGGTGCATTTTAAACCACTTTCAGACCGGACCATTTTGCTGGTAAATGACCAGAGGTCTTTTTACACTTTGGCACTGCGCTGCTTTAACTGGTAATTGCGCGGTCATGCAATGTTGTACCCAAACAAAATTTGCGTCCTTTTCTTCCCACAAATAGAGCTTTCTTTTGATGGTATTTGATTGCCTCTGCGATTTTTATTTTTTGCGATATAAACGTAAAAAGACCGCAAATTTTGAAAAAAAATGATATTTTCTACTTTTTGTTATTAGAAAAATCCAATAAACTCAATTTTAGTCATACATTTAGGCCAAAATGTATTCAGCCACATGTCTTTGGTAAAAAAAAAGTCAATAATTGTATATTTATTGGTTTGCGCAAAAGTTGTCACATCTACAAACTAAGGTACGTTTTCTGGAATTTACGCAGCTTTTAGTTTACGACTGCCTATCTCATTTCTTGAGGTGCTAAAATGACAGGGCAGTACAAAACCCCCCCAAATGACCCCATTTTGGAAAGTAGACCCCCTAAGGAAATTGATAAGAGGCATGTTGAGCCCATTGAATATTTTATTTTTTTGCCTCAAGCGATTGAATAATGACAAAAAAAAAATTTTTTTTTTTTTTTTACACAAAGTTGTCACTAAATGATATATTGCTCACACATGCTATGGGCGTATGTGAAATGACACCCCAAAATAAATTCTGCTGCTTCTCCTGAGTACGGGGATACCACATATGTGGGACTTTTTGGGAGCCTAGCCGCGTACAGGGCCCCGAAAACCAAGCACCGCCTTCAGGCTTTCTAAGGGCGTAAATTTTTGATTTCACGCCTCACTACCTATTACAGTTTTGAAGGCCATAAAATGCCAAGATGGCACAAAACCCCCACAAATGACCCCATTTTAGAAAGTAGACACCCCAAGCTATTTGCTGAGAGGCATGTTGAGTCCATGGAATATTTTATATTTTGCCACAAGTTGCGGGAAAATTACAAACTTTTTTTTTTTTTTTTTTTTTTTCACAAAGTTGTCACTAAATGATATATTGCTCATGCATGCCATGGGCATATGTGAAATGACACCCCAAAATAAATTCTGCTGCTTCTCCTGAGTACGGGGATACCACATATGTGGGACTTTTTGGGAGCCTAGCCGCGTACCGGGCCCCGAAAACCAAGCACCGCCTTCAGGCTTTCTAAGGGTGTAATTTTTTGAGTTCACTTCTCACTACCTATTACAGTTTTGAAGGCCATAAAATGCCAAGATGGCACAAAACCCCCACAAATGACCCCATTTTAGAAAGTAGACACCCCAAGCTATTTGCTGAGAGGCATGTTGAGTCCATGGAATATTTTATATTTTGCCACAAGTTGCGGGAAAATTACAAACTTTTTTTTTTTTTCACAAAGTTGTCACTAAATGATATATTGCTCACGCATGCCATGGGCATATGTGAAATGACACCCCAAAATAAATTCTGCTGCTTCTCCTGAGTACGGGGATACCACATATGTGGGACTTTTTGGGAGCCTAGCCGCGTACGGGGCCCCAAAAACCAAGCACCGCCTTCAGGCTTTCTAAGGGCGTTACAGTTTTGAAGGCCATAAAATGCCAAGATGGCACAAACCCCCCCCCCCAAATGACCCCATTTTAGAAAGTAGACACCCCTAAATTTAGGGGTACACTAGTGAGACTAGGTAATAAATGGCGGGTGCCCTGAAACTATAAAAAAATAACTAACCAACCAGCGTCACCTGTAACAGTTATATGGTGATCACTGGTGAAAGGGTTAACTAGGGGGCAATCAGGGGGCTTTATGCGGTAGTATATGGGGGTCCCTGGCGCTATAAAAAGCTGCGGCGAACCTAAATACCTACCTGCCTAACTAGCGTCACCTGTGACACTAATACAGCGATCAGAAAAACGATCGCTTATTAGGCTGGGTTCACACTGGAGCGATGCGGGAACGCCACGAATGCGCGGCGGGTTCCCGCATCGCATGCCTCCCGGCGGCAGTTCACACTGCCCTATGCGAACTGCTGGGAGTGTCAGTGAAATGTTAATGACACCCCCAGATCAGTTCGCATATCGCAGTGCGATCTGCAAACTTGGATCGCATGGTGTGAACACCCATGCGATCCGATTCTGCTGCGGACCAAAAAAAGGGTCCCGTGCGAGTTTGCGGCGGGTGCGGCGGGTGCGACACGAATTCAGCCATACTATCTGTATAGCTGAACTCGAATCGCACAGAGATCGGATGTGATTTGCACTGCAGTGCGGTGCGAATCACATCCGTTCTCATAAACCGCTGCAATGTGAACCCAGCCTTAGTGACACTGGCGACGGGGGGTGATCACGGGGTTAAACCTTTATTGGGGGGGTTAGGGGGGTACCTTAGAACTAAAGGGGGCTAACCCTAACTGCCCTAACAGTTATTAGTCACAAATGACACCTGCCGGGTGATCAGGGGGTTAAACCTTTATTAGGTAATAAATGGCGGGTGCCCTGAAACTATAAAAAAATAACTAACCAACCAGCGTCACCTGTAACAGTTATATGGTGATCACTGGTGAAAGGGTTAACTAGGGGGCAATCAGGGGGCTTTATGCGGTAGTATATGGGGGTCCCTAGCGCTATAAAAAGCTGCGGCGAACCTAAATACCTACCTGCCTAACTAGCGTCACCTGTGACACTAATACGGCGATCAGAAAAATGATCGCTTATTAGGCTGGGTTCACACTGGAGCGATGCGGAAACGCCGCGAATCCGCGGCGGGTTCCCGCATCGCATGCCTCCCGGCGGCAGTTCACACTGCCCTATGCGAACTGCTGGGAGTGTCAGTGAAATGTTACTGACACCCCCAGATCAGTTCGCATATCGCAGTGCGATCTGCAAACTCGGATCGCATGGTGTGAACACCCATGCGATCCGATTCTGCTGCGGGCCAAAAAAAGGGTCCCGTGCGAATTTGCGGCGGGTGCGGCGGGTGTGGCGGGTGCGGCGGGTGCGGCGAATGGCTGAACTCGAATCGCACAGAGATCGGATGTGATTTGCACTGCAGTGCGGTGCGAATCACATTCGTTCTCATAAACCGCTGCAATGTGAACCCAGCCTTAGTGACACTGGCGACGGGGGGTGATCACGGGGTTAAACCTTTATTGGGGGGGTTAGGGGGGTACATTAGAACTAAAGGGGGCTAACCCTAACTGCCCTAACAGTTATTACAGTCACAAATGACACCAATGCAAAAAAAAAAAAAAAAAAAAAAAATGACATTGGTGTCACTGTGACTGGGGGGGCAGGGGTAATTGGGGGGGTGATCGGGGGGTAAAGGGGGGGTGTGAGTGTGCCTGGCATGTTCTACTGTGTGTGGGATGTGTTGGTGCAACTCACTGATCCGCTCTCCTCCGTGTCGGAACGAAAAATACCGACACGGAGGAGAGAATACATCACTTCCTCTCCTGTGTTTACATTACAGGAGAGGAAGTGATGTCACCGGGGATTTCCATTCGTCGGGAGCGATCGCGAGGGGGTGGCCATGAATGAATGGCCGTCCCCTCGTCCGGGATCGCTCCCGAACGAAAACCGACCGCCGCAGGCACCGGGCGGGGGCCCGATCGGGCCCCCGACCCGCGGGAGGCAAATCACGTACATGTACGTGCTTATGCCTGCCCGTGCCATTCTGCCGACGTACATCGGCGTGCGGCGGTCGGCAAGTGGTTAAAATGTTGGTTTTATGTATAATTTAAAGAATTGATTTATATCTAAAATTATATATATTCCAAATTGGCAAATATTTATCCAGAGAGGAAAAAAAATGTAAAAGCAGTTCATTAGAATAGTTCTGTTAAAATAAATCTAATTCAAGCTTTACTAAAATCCCTACTAAGCACTTTATCATGTAGCTAATGGATTACGCCATTTTAAAACAACTGGATATGCACTGGATATTTTTATTAATGAAAACATTGGCTTACGCTAGTTCTTCATGACAGTTTGCTGAACTGAGGTTGGCACACCCAATATTACACCAAGCCAGGTCCATAAAGACCAGACTTGAGTTTGTTGTGCAATAACTTGAGAAGCTTGCACGGAACCCTGACCTCAACCCTACTAATCACCCTTGGGATGAAATGGTGATCATCCTAGGGGTATATTATAGATCTTATCTCTGGCCCATTTAGAAAATGTCAGGTGACATTTAATTGGTGAACGGGAGTCTGTTTCCACTATGGTAACCAGGGGCCTTTACAACCAGGCTTTACAGTGGTGCTGGTATGAATTAAATGTCTGTGTGAAGTATCCTGAAATAGTGAAAGTCAATCTAGCTGGAAAACCTGATACTTTCATATAAAGGGCTGATTGTGCTTTAATCCGCTGTATTGTGATGGAGTTGTTTTCCTTCTCTTAAATCACTGAGCTTATTTTTAAAGCATCTAATGTAGGTACCTCAGTTTGACTTGACCTTCATTTTGGTATCAGCCTCCCGCAATTTCCTGTGGCGCAAGGGGTGGCGGACAATCACTTGTACCACAAAGCTTATGTGCTAAAAAACAGTATATGGTCTGATGTAAATAAGGATAGTGTGTGTGTGTGTGTATATATGTATGTATGTATGTATGTGTGTATGTGTGTGTGTGTGTGTGTGTGTGTGTGTATATATATATATATATATATATATATATATATATATATATATATATATATATATATATAGTAATGCATATATATATATATATATATATATATATATATAAATTTATTTATTGTATATCGTGCTCATATGCTGACCGAAACCTGCATGAAGGACTCTCAGGACGCCACTCTGGTCCTGCTGTCTGCCAGAGCTGTGTAAATCTCAGAAATGGATAGACAGAAATATAAATCATTTGGTGGATAAAACAGCACTCATATGTATTTAATCTGTATACTTAGGTGTTTATCATCTTTAAATTAGAATTTTAATGTAATTCCTACATTCTCATTAATGCAGTACATAGCATGAAATGTTGAAAACGGAAAGAGTTTTTTTTTTTTTCAAAGTCATTTTACAGCAGAAGTTGACATTTTAATCATTTTTTTTCTTTTTTTACCCGTTTGTCTAGGTCACAGACTGGCTCTGCATTCTTTGTTTTGTTACTGGATTTCAGACATTTTACCAATGAAGCTAAAAGCTACATCTTAATCGGTGTCTAAAAAAAAATGCATAAAGAGGTTTACATGTATACAACTTGTTTAGTTTATTTATATCTAATACATAGTTCAGACTTGAACGTGAAGAAAAACGGAACAAAAAAAAGCAAACTCAAAATGCAGAAAACCATAATCATTTTTTTCACTGAAGCAAGATTACTAAAATATTTTGCGAGGTTGGTGTGTGTCTATACTTTATCCCTTTGACTTTGTATGACTTTGAATAAACCTGCAAGTCTCAATCTATCCAAAGTTTTTCTATTTTCGTTTTCAGATAGACACCAGTAGACTAAATAACCTTCCACCTAAATGTCTCAACTGCTTTGATGGTGACACCTCTGCATCTGATTTGCCATATCCTGGTTACCATCTCTGCCCTAATTCTTTAACTATTACAAGGGACTTGCTAACTGCTAGATCTAGCATATAAATTAAACATTTGACCAACCTAACTGATGATAACTGATTATTAACGCATATTATCATTTAGTTTTTATTAGGACTCCTTTGGTTATGTTCCCATGCTCGTCCAGGGTTGTTTATTACCTTGATTACCCTTTCTAGTTTGCTAGCCTAGCCTACAAGGTAGCTATTCTATTTACAATGTTTATTAATACCCATAGAAGATGTGGGCTATTTACCACTGCTCCTAAATGGTGCGGTTTGTATACTTACACATTTTTACTCTCTCCATTATTCAGTTCTCCTGTTCCTCTATCTTGCTCTCCTGAAGAAGTGGGGAATTTGCGAAATAATGTTGGGAGATTGACCTTCAATGGTCTATGGGACCATGAAACTATGGGAGCTTGATTCCATGTTTAATGGTAACTGGAGTCATTCTCAGTGGGACTCCAACAGATATAATATATTGTTCAGAAAGTTGCAGTTTTCTCATCTGTCCATGAAACATTCATAAAAGATATGAGGATCATGATAGATGAACAGTTACAGCACAGTTTCCACCTAGTACTGTCCAGGGAAGCCATGTGCCTTTTTGATGAGTCCAGACACTTATCTTTGTTGAGTTAAAAGGATCCTACAATTTTCCTAATTTATTTTTTTATCTTTTGTGACTTTCTGGAATTTCAGGCAGCTGTCCCGTCATAGCAATGTTTTCTACCAATCCTTTTTATTTTACATTGGTAAATCATGGCTGTCAGTCTGGTTTAGTGGATCTCCATGCCTTAGAAATAGGTGTGATGCACATTTTTCTGATCTTGTAGAAACTTCCTTTTGATAATGGCATTTTGTGCCTATTGCATCTTTGTTCCGGTAACTTTGATAATGGTCAAAATAAGTGTATAGAAAGCAAGCAATGCTGGTTGTAATTATCCCATGAATTGGCATGCTGTACCTATGGTGCAGTAAAGTTTATACGCAGTCCCAGATATGCATTACCAATATACTGTATATGTTAAAAGGCATATGTTTAAGCCCAACTCCAGCCACAACAAAATAATTCCTCTCACGCACTGCAAGGATTAATCGTATATTAAAATTAGGAAGTACAAGAAGAGGCTTACATACCGGATTCCCTGCTGGCTCTGGCGCTTTCCTCTTCTCCCATTAGCTTTGGTCCATGGGTGGTCCCTTGGCATCATCACATACAATGCAAGGCTTTTATCTCTGTATTTTATATGAGGGAGAGTGTGACTGTGGCCAAAGAGCACCGTAAAATGGCTGTAAAGCCTCAAGATTTTTTCACCTTAATGCATTCTATGCATTAGGGGAAAAACTTTCTGTGCTGCAGCACCCCCCCCCCCCCCCCTTTTTCTTACCTGAGCCAGCGATGTGCATGAGCGCAGTGGCTCCAGCCACTGTCACTGTCCTCATTGGACAGATTGATAGCACCAGGGGTCATTGGCTCCTGCTGCTGTATATCAAATCCAGTGACACAGGAGCGGGGCCAAGTCCTGCTGTCTGTGTCAATGAACGCAGAAGTGGGTCCCGGGGGCAAACCTGCATAGGCTTTTTGTAGGGGCTCCCGATGAAGAGACGGGGCCTGGTGAGCCGGATTGCAAAACGATTACATAGAGCAGGTATGTAAAGGCATGTTTATTTTTATAAAAAAAGAGGGTTTACAACACCTTTAAGGAGGAAGCTGTGGGGGAATGGTCTCACCACTAGAAGGACCCTGATTGAGCGAGGAAAAATTAGGCCCCTTTCACACTGACGTCCCGTTCAGGCCCGCCTGTCAGTTTTTCAGGCGGACCTGAACGGGTGCTCCATAGAGCTCTATGGAGCGTCGGATGTCAGCGGTGACATGTCCGCTGACATCCGACCCGCTCCGATCCGAAAAAGTGTAACGGAGGAAAAAGCTATTTTTCCATCCGTCTGCGGATCGGATCGGGTGACGACGGGCACTGCGGTCCGTCGTCATCCGATCTCCCATAGGGGAGAGCGGCGCTGTGACAGGTCCGTCCCTGCGCAGTATGCAGAGACGGACCTGTCATCTCCCTGCTCAGCGGGGATCGGCGGAGTGATCCCCGCTGAGCAAACGGATATCCACGGGGCGGATCAGAACTGATCCGCCAGTGTGAAAGGACCCTGTTTTAAACCCATGTATGTTTATTGTTTTGGTGTCTTTGTATCTCTGGGGAGATTTCCCATCACTTCCTTCTCCAGAGACAACATTAAATGAGATTAAATCTCTACAAAGTAAGGGGGAATTCCTGTTTTTGTCACTTTTTACCAAAATAAATGTCACTATTGGAAGATT
Organism: Lithobates pipiens; assembly: GCF_037356315.1. Lineage (NCBI taxonomy): Eukaryota > Metazoa > Chordata > Amphibia > Anura > Ranidae > Lithobates > Lithobates pipiens. Next base: position 378,108,586 of record NW_027507758.1, on the reverse strand, counting down.
TGTGCTCTGATTTGTGCATCAAACCTGCTTGGAGGTACAGTCATGGGCACACTTGGAGATATATGCAGGTCCATGCAGCCAGCTGCCTATCATTTATTTAAATAGGCTGCCTGTATGGGCTGAATGGAACACCTGCTCATCCCACATAGATTTACAGACCTGTGTGTCTGCCTGAATGAAGCCTAATGATAAACCTGGTACTAAGCATTAAGCATTTACAAATGCAATAAAGGCATCTTTTTAAATGTTTCCATTTATGTATGACAAAAAATAATGAACAAAAAAAATCAAAAGTTTTTAACTATTAATGGTTCGAAACATAGAGAAATGCATAGTTGTAGCTGCTGACTTTTAACAAACAGGAACTTACCAGCTCATGGAGTCCATCACTGTGTTCTCTAGAGCAGACTCTTTGTCAGGGTTTGGATCCCCAAGGCTGCCATCTTGGAGGTGGGAGCCAGAGGTGAGTTCTTGATGCCTCAGTCGGCTCCCCACTGCAGATGCACAAGATTGTGCGGCACTGTGAGACTGGTCCTGTAGCCTCCTGGGACATGTGACATATCACAGGAGGCTGCGTGTGGGGGAAGGAAACCTAGATGAGGATTGAGGAAGTGGTACCTACTCCCTGAAAAACTTTGGTTTTAAATTTAGGTTAGTTAGGGGCTGGGGGAGAAAAAGGATAAGCAGCATTTACATTTTTTTTTTTATTAAGGTCCACTTTAATTAGGGCTGATAAGGGTTCCATTTTTAGGGAGTTAAAGGGTAAAAAATTGTATTTCTATTTGTCAGGTTGGTACAACGGATATTATATGCAGATCAAAGCTCATCATTTTGATGTGCAAATGTAATGAAACAGGAAATGCCAAATTAACAAAGTTACTTAATTAACAATGTTACTTTATGTCTCTCTAGTAATGTCCAAGACTGGTTAATTAAGTTTCCCCAAACAATCAAGCTGCATGTAGATAGTTCAAAATCTGACCTCAGACAGTAATGCCCATACTTTGTTGCATTGCCATCATATTCTGTACATTTGCCCTACTTGTTGCATTAGCAAACTTTTTTTATTTACCCATCTATCTAACATTTCAGAAACCAGTGCTATAATATATAAAAATATTTTCTCTTTTAAACAGTTTTCAATTTAGGTGTGTTGTGCTACAATGACTGGTAAGAATGAAGCAAACAGCCGGTGTTCAGTGCTAATGTCACTGCTAGGTTCGGTATAATGGTATCCTGCAATGCCTTGTATTCAGTCAAATACTTCTTAAAAATACTCGCTTTATGCAACTCTGGGTGAAGCCTGAAAGAAAGAAAACATGAAGAGGATGAGATAATAACTTCTAAAGCAGCAGGGCTGGAGGTGAGTGACATCACCGCCGCACTCAAAAGATGCGGTGACTCTAGCAGAGAATTAAGGATCTCCACAGCAGGAGCAATCTTCTATATACACTGAAGATGTCATGCAGATAAAAAGCACCTGCGTAAAATATTATATTTCATTGTTTGATTAAGCCAGTAGAAAAAATAGAGATGTATAAAGAAACTGAGCTATTTACATCTAAGCTATCTAAAATAAGTTTTAGCATTTGAAGTCTGTAATACTTTTCTTTTGCTGTCAAACAAATCCATTAAAGCATAACTCTAGGATTGGCAAAAAAAAATCCCCCATTAGTACACCCCCCACCCAAAACACTAAACAGTTATTATATTTGTAAAATGACTTACCATTGAAGAGAAAAGTCTAATTGATTTTTCAGGAAGTCCTCTTGGTAATTCGAAAAAATGCAGCATGTATTCTGCCAAGGAGGAGCTGTTATAACAGTCTGTGCCCGTCAGTGCTGCCTATCTGTGCCCATAAGTGCCGCCTGCCTGTTCCCATCAGTGCGGTCTCATCTGTGCTCACCAGTAAGACAGAAGAGAGAGGTGCCACTAAGTGCAGAATTAGTAGCTGTTTATTTCCCCAAACAAGATTAAAAACACTTACAAAATCTGGCGAATTAAAAAGCGTGTCATTGATAATGCAAATGGTCTGGCAGACAGATGGGTCCCCAGCATGTAAAGACTCTCACAATTGTGTCCTGTGCTGTTCCAAAAACATAGAGCTACTGGAAAGCTGATGAATGGTACACACACACCGAGTTCACTGCTGACATCACTTCCGCTATCTCCATCCACCATGAACTTAGAGGCGCCTCTCTCTTCTGTCTTATTTTGTTTCAGAGTTTGCTCCTCTTTTCTGAGTGCAGCACTCGGTGTTGGTTATATATCATTGGACCCTTGTCTCTCTAGAGATGTTGTCTGCTTGGTCCTCATGCTCGGAGTGCCCTTATACACTGTACCTGTGCCCATCGGTGCAGCCTCATCAGTGCCCATAAGTGCAGTCTCATCAGTGCAGCTTATACAGTGGTGTGAAAAAGTGTTTGCCCCCTTCCTCATTTCCTGTTCCTTTGCATGTTTGTCACACTTAAGTGTTTCGGAACATCAAACCAATTTAAACAATAGTCAAGGACAACACAAGTAAACACAAAATGCAATTTGTAAATGAAGGTGTTTATTATTAAAGGTGAAAAAAAATCCAAACCATCATGGCCCTGTGTGAAAAAGTGATTGCCCCCTAAACCTAATAACTGGTTGGGCCACCCTTAGAAGCAACAACTGCAACCAAGCGTTTGCGATAACGTGCAATGAGGCTTTTACAGCGTCCTGGAGGAATTTTGGCCCACTCATCTTTGCAGAATTGTCCTAATTCAGTTACATTAGAGGGTTTTCGAGCATGAACGGCCTTTTTAAGGTCATACCACAACATCTCAATAGGATTCAGGTCAGGACTTTGGCTAGGCCACTCCAAAGTCTTCATTTTGTTTTTCTTCAGCCATTCGGTGGTGGACTTGCTGGTGTGTTTAGGATCATTGTCCTGCTGCAGAACCCAAGTTCGTTTCAGCTTGAGTACACGAACAGATGGTCGGACATTCTCCTTCAGGATCTCTTGGTAGACAGCAGAATTCATAGTTCCTTTTATCACGGCAAGTCTTCCAGGTCCTGAAGCAGCAAAACAGCCCCAGACCATCACACTACCACCACCATATTTTACTGTTGGTATAATGTTCTTTTTATGAAATGCAGTGTTCCTTCCACGCCAGATATACTTGGACACACACCTTCCAAAGAGTTCCACTTTTGTCTCATCGGTCCACAGAATGTTGTCCCAAAAGTCTTGGGGATCATCAAGATGTGTTGTGGAGAAATTGAGACGAGCTTTGATGTTCTTTTTGCTCAGCAGTGGTTTTCTCCTTGGAACTCTGCCATGCAGGCCATTTTTGCCCAGTCTTTTCCTGATGGTGGAGGCATGAACGCTGACCTTAACTGAGGCAAGTGAGGCCTGCAGTTCCTTGGACGTTGTTGTGGGGTCTTTTGTGACCTCTTGGATGAGTCGTCGCTGCGCTCTTGGGGTAATTTTGGGCGGCCGGCCACTCCTGGGAAGGTTCACCACTGTTCCATGTCTTCGCCATTTGTGGATAATGGCTCTCACTGTGGTTCGCTGGATTCCCAAAGCTTTGGAAATGGCTTTATAACCCTTTCCAGACTGATAGATCTCAATTACTTTCTTTCTTAATTGTTCCTGAATTTCTTTGGGTCTCGGCATGATGTGTAGCTTTTAAGGATCTTCTGGTGGACCTTACTGTGTCAAGCAGCTCCTATTTAAGTGATGCCTTGATTGTGAACAGGTGTGGCAATAATCAGGCCTGGGTGTGGCTAGAGAAATTGAACTCAGGTAACAAGGGGGGCAATCACTTTTTCACACAGGGCCATGATGGTTTGGATTTTTTTTCACCTTTAATAATAAACACCTTCATTTACAAATTGCATTTTGTGTTTACTTGTGTTGACCTTGACTATTGTTTAAATTGGTTTGATGTTCCGAAACACTTAAGTGTGACAAACATGCAAAGGAACAGGAAATGAGGAAGGGGGCAAACACTTTTTCACACCACTGTAAGTGCCCATTAGTTCAGCCTCATCAGTGCACTTTTTTTTAGTGCCCCCTCAGTGCAGTTCATCGGTGCCCATAAGTGCCACCTATCTGTGCCCATGAGCGCAGTCTCATCTGTGCCCATGAGCGCAGTCTCATCTGTGCCCATGAGCGCAGTCTCATCTGTGCCCACCAGTGCAGTCTCATCTGTGTCCACCAGTGCAGCCTCATCTGTGCCCACCAATGCCCATAAGTGAGGTCTCTTCTCTGCCCGCAAGTGCAGCCTATCTGTGCTCACAAGTGTGGTCTCATCTGTGCCCTCCAGTGCGGCCTCATCTGTGCTCACCAGCGTGGTCTCATCTGTGACCATATGTGTAACAGGCTTCAGCCATATGAAAGAGAGGTCTCTGGCTATGACAGATTCTGTATGTGAAAACACTGATCACCGTAACGTCCAACCTACTGGACTGGCATGCTAGACATTATGGTGATTGGTGTTTCACATATGTAGCGGTACCCCATGAGGGCCACTGATTGACTCTATACCCCACTGGCTACCCTGACTCTGCAGATCCTCTCTTACCTCTGACACCTTGGGTTCCATTCTGCAATGTGACGTTAGCAAAGAGAAACTCTCACACAATATCCCTAAACCGCTTTAGAAAAGTTTACTAAAATAAGTAATGGAACACAATAAAGAGCATGAATAAGCACAAATTATAATTGACAATTGTTATCACTTAATGCACATATACAGAACTTTTAATCGCGTTAAGGCATATATGTGAACAGGTGCTGATGTCTAAATTGCAGTATTTGTAATTCACAAAAACAAAGGAAAAAAATTACTGTAGAACAAAAGATATGCTGATGACTGCTTAACTGAAGAAATGTCACCACTTGTGGATTCCTCCTTGCATGTGAATGCAATATAGTAGTGACCTTACAGCGCAGGGGAGAAAGACAAGGCCCCAAAGTCCAGCTGTACAATGCATGTGAAGAAGTAGATTTACCTCTGTGGAACTACAAGTCTCACCAGCAGTCTGTAGAAAGAACTCACTCAGCAATACTGTACTCTCTACTGGAATGAGCAGGTACCCTCTCACCACAATCGACTCCAGTGGCTGTGAGGTTCCGTCCAGAATACCCTCCTGGTGTCTCCTTCTGGTAAAGATGACGTTGCCGCGCCGTGCTACAACTCCTGATGGGCTGAAGTGCTGGGGCTTCCAGTTGCTCTGAAGCGCAGGGCAGTCTGCATGCTAGGATAGCAAGGCTGTACTCCGAGATCCGTCAGAGGTGGGCTATCCGGCTCTTCGCTGCTGTCTCTCACTCCTGGTCACACACAGACCTTCTGCTGGCAGGTGTTAAATGGCATCCAGAGAGGCTGAAAGCAGGCCGCCCTGGTCCTTTTATCATTTCTCCCAGCAGGCAGTGCTGCGCACTTTGCATCGTCTCTCCTGTAGTTCAGGGCTGATCCAGCTAACAGTCATTTCCTCATCCAATTTATATATCCCACAATACTTTGCTGCATTCCTTCTCAAGGAATAGGGAACAATCCTAACAGAGCCCAGCGGCCACTAGAGGGAGCCAAACTCATTTGAAACAACAACAGACTGTTCAACTATAGTAGCAAACTCTTGACTACACATATAAGATCTGTCATAGCCAGAGATCTCCGCTCCGTCATCCGGCTGATATCTGTTAACGATCCCCGTTCTGCTGTGAGAGATGGGGGGGCGGATTGGCGCAGTGCTGGCAGGGAACAGAGGAGGACACCACCTCTATGGGTGGCACAGACCAGAAGTCTATGAGACCCCCTCCGCCCACTACAGCAAGCAGGGACAGAAGTATATCCCTGTTCACGGTAGAGAGCTACTAGTGGGAAGTGCCAAGAGCGCTGGCTGAGGATACAGGAAGAATAGCAGCGATCTTACGAACTGGAAATCACTGGAGATTAATTGATTTTCTGCAAAATCATCAGGCTGCTACAGAGGAACTACGGAGCTCTGAAGAAGATGGATGGCATAGTTGGTAAAGGTAGGAGATCAGCAAACAAAAACAGGGAAAACCTTTTTTTCTTGGCGTTCTGCTTTAAAAGTTTTCAATCTGGTTAATGATTACAAAAACATGAATGTGGGAGGACAATGTTGTAAAAGTGTTCCTACTGCAACTATGACAGGCAAGCATGTGATTTTAGAGATACCTGTCATGACATTGGATGGACAATCTGGTTAGATCTAAATAACATATATAGCTATGCTATATAGCCAAAAGTTTATGGACACCTGACCTTCAGATTTTTGAACATCCCATTCCAAAACCACGGATCTTAATATGATCTTGCTCCTCTCCCCACCCCTACCACCTTTATCTTTTGTTGCTAGAACAGTTTACATTGTTTTGGCGAGTTAAAAGATAAGTGACCTGCTGCAGTACCAAGTAGCATTGTTATTTTCAATTGACATGCTTCGTTTAAAGTCCCACTTGTTCCCCTTTTCTTTTTACATAATGTACCCGGGATGGAAGCATGCCATTGCTACTTGGTACTGCAGCAGGTCACTTATCTTTTAACTATATAATTTGGGTGGAAGACACCTGCTCCTTTGGTGACCATGCTGCACAATTACTCATTATCCTTATCCTTAGTTAATATTCGTCTGTATGTATATCCCTATTCATTTATAATCCCAGTTTCGGGTTTATAAACCTGCGGTTTGAAATTATTTATATATGTGTTTCCATCAGTTATTGAGAACTTTTTTAATATTATTTTTTCCAGTTTTGTTTTTCCTGGAATCTATTTATCAATCAATTGAACATATGGGCTGTTTTTGCTGGGTATGTTGCAGTCATTTTTTCGGGGTTGCGATGCGCTCAGCTCCCTCCCTACCTCCCTTTGTGGATCACAGGGGGTGGTGGGGTTCGATCTCAGCGCATCGGCGCCATGCATAAAGGGGCCCCTCGAGTGGTGTCAATAGACACTGCAAGGTGGGAGTCTATTGTTTGTTTTTGTGTTTTTTTTTTTGTTTTTTTTCTGTCTTTCCACCTGATGCTGCAGCTAAGATGGAGGGGCACCCACTGAGGTATGGATTATCCTCAGCTGTGAGTGTTCCCTCATCTTTTCACAGCTGCAAAAGACATCATGCATGACGCTGGCGGGGATCCGCCCAGGGCCTGGGGTATATGAGCTGGGACAGACAGACAATTCACTTCTCCACTGTGCTCCACTAGGAAGAGATCACTCCTTAACTCTACATATGGGTAATAGTTTTATGCATGCTTTTTATTTTTTATTTATTTATTTATTTGTTTTGTTTTGTTTTTCTTCTCTCCTTTTTGCACATACATTGTTTCATTCAGAGCACTGCACATACTTTTTTACACATTTGAATTGGATGATTTTGTATTTCCCCATCATCCATTCCCACCTATTTAACACACATTCAGTCTTCTCCTATTTCCCAATCATTCATGTATATCTCATTCACACACACTTTTCAGCAATCAGCTATATTCATTCAACACGTTCAATCCAACACTCAGTGTCCTGCTTTTGTTTTTTTTTTTTTTTGTTTTTTTTTTTTTTTTGGGACCCATCACACTTTTCTTTTTTCTCTTTTGCAGATTTGGGTAACACACATATACATTTAGTACCTAGTGGACCTGTGTTGAGGATGTCTGTTTCAGTTTCCCCTGGCCTGCCCCCTGACATTGTTGGGGGATGGTCTGAACCCTGCCTCAACCCCGGATGAGACAGTTTTATCCCAGCTCTAACAGTTCCCATTGCTGGAAGTTCTGCCCAATCTTTGGGCTATTTTGTAAGTCACTTTATCAATCAAGTGGACCAATTTGATACTTTCTCTATTTAACTGAGGTTCCGCCTATATTAACATTTGTCATATTTATTTGCTTTTTTAGTAAAAACGTGCATCCCACCCCTGATGACTGGCAAGAAGCCAAGAAACGCGTCGGGTTCTCAAACTAAGGATGCCTACCTAAGCTTATTTTAATCCTTGATAATATCAACTTTTGTCTTATTGAGTTTGCACTCGTTCATGTGATTTTATGATTTTTGATTTATGCATTTCTGTTATGAACTGCATCCATGTATGTCCATTGATTTGTCTATACTTCTAGATTCTCTGATTACTATTATGAAAATATATTGAGTGTATATCCATATTTATATTACTGTACTACTATTGTATGCATTCCGATCTTGGACAACCCCTAGTGGCTATTGATTACAAATTAAATCTAAATCATTTTATTCACATGTATTCATACATTGTTATTTTCAATTGACATGCTTCGTTTAAAGTCCCACTTGTTCCCCTTTTCTTTTTACATTGTTTTGGCGAGGCTCTCAACAAGAATTTGAAATCTGTACGCTTTCAATTAAAAGAGCACTTGTGAGCTCAGGTACCGATTTTGTATGAGAAGACCTAGCTTACAACTGACATTCCTATTCATCCTAACATAAGTTTTAAATAGCATTAAGATGCGGGCCACTCAAGACTCATGTTCTCCACACCAAACTTGCCTTTATAGAATATGGCTTGTGCACATAGTCATGGTGATGCTGGAACAGAAAAGGGCTTTTTCCAAGAAAGATTGGAAGTGCATAATTGTCTGAAATGTTTTTATGTGCTGTAGCAATTACTATACACGTCAGTGCAAACACATGAACTCATTAATTTGGATGGGTATCAACATACTTTAGCCATATATTAGGTATGAGGTCAGGCACCTATATTTTTGTAGTAAATTATACTGTACGTGTTACTACAGTGCACCATCAAATCCAGTTCTTTTTCATTTATGGATGAACACCCAAGTTGATTATCTCATAAGTAGGCATCCAGCCTAAGAAGCTGCTCTACTATCAATGATGTTCATTGATAGTTTTGTTTTGGTATCTCTCTGTAGTATCAAGTGAAGCTTAAGATGAATAGAAAAAGAGTAAAAAAAGTTAGGCCCCTTTCACACGGGACGGATCAGTAATGATCCGCCCTGTGATGATCCGCTTGCTCAGTGGGGATCGCTCCATTGTCCCCGCTGAGCCGGCGGCGGACAGGGCAGTCTCTGCACACTGTGTAGGGACCGCCCTGTCAGCTCTCTGCTCTCCTCTATGGGGGATCGGACGAGCACGGACCGTCTGTCCGTGTTCATCCGATCCGCTCTGCAGACGGATAGAAAAATAGGATTTTCCTCCGTCTGCAGAATCGGACAATTGCGGAGGCGGGCAATAGCAGGTGTCTGCGGATGTTCATCCGCAGACACCCGCTATCCCATAGGGATGCATGTATGTCCGTATTTCATCCGCAAACGGATGGATGAAATACAGACAAAATGTCCGCATGTGTGAAAGGGGCCTAAGAGTAAACTAGAGTGTGCAGTTCAATGTATCTAAATGTAAAATAATCCACCTACGGAAAACGAATCCCCTGAGAGAGTACAACATTGGGGGTAGTGTTGGCCATCACTACAGGGAAAAGGTTTGGGAGTACTGATTTTAGAGAATTTCGAAAGGAGCATATAGTCTGCACATCCAGATTTTGTCATCCGGAAAATCGGAATTGGCTGTTGAAAGCACCCTACTAATGATCCGAAAATCGGCAGATCGTTCGTTGAACGAAATTTGACTTCTGATTTTTGTATCGTGTGTAGGGGCGTTTAGATTGGGATGCCATTAAAATTCATGTGCCTGCAAAGGCAGGTGTATCAATAATTTTGATTATATAGTGTATGTACAGTCTGGAGGAAAGAAGGGAAAGGGGAGACTTGATTGAAACCTTTAAATACATCAAGAGGGTGAATAAGGTTCAGGAGGGTAGTATTTTCAATATGAAGCAAAAATCAAGAACACCGGGACATGACCTCAAACTAACTGAAGGGAAAGTTCAAAACTGATCTTAGAAAGTATTATTTTACTGAAAGAGTAGTTAATGCTTGGAATAAGCTTCCAGCAGAGGTAGTGAGCCAGTCAACAATAAATGGCTTCAAGCATGCTTGGGACAAACCTAGATCTATACTCAGACAAAAAAAGTTACCAAAACCAAAAATGGGCAGACTCGATGGACAACGGTCTTTTTTTTTCTTTTTATATCACTTTTCTATGTTGATGAAGTCTTCATTTGCAGTCTACTACTACTACTAGGTGGTGCCTGGAAGACAAATGGTTTATGATCAATATCAGGAGTATAAAATTCTCCCGATTGATCAGCTGCTACTGTCTGAGTACTGCTGTGCAAAGCATCACGAGAGGCTGCTGCTCTGGCATATTGAAAGAAAAAATACACCACCCACGCTGGCTTTAGCTTGTATAAGCACAATGTTTAGGGCATGATTTTACAAAGCATTCAGCAAGCTTTGGGCAGTTCTGTTGAAGCTTTTAAAGCAACTTTGAGGTCCAGTTTAGGGATCAAACAGGAGTGCTGGGTGTCAATTTTAGCAAGCTGATAGCAGGTTTCTGCAGGTTTTAGGCCTTGTTCCTATAGACAGCAATGGGTACAGCAAGCGTTTCTAAAAGCTCTGTTGAAACCTTTTACAACAGTCCGCTCCTGTTCGGTGAGGTTAAGCACAGATCTCAGTGCGGTATTATTACTTTAAGAAAGCTATTAAAGTGGTTGTATACCCTGTTAAAAACCTGTAAGGCAAAAGGCATAATGAGCTAGTATGCGCCGCATACTAGTACTAGCTCATTATGAAATACCTTAGAACGAGGCGTCAGCAGCTGATCCCGATCACCGCCAAGGGAGCTGACATTTCCCCTCGGCGTGTCTTCAGGGTTCATGGCTCCGGCTCTGTGAGTGGCCAGAGCCCCGATGACATCACTCCTGCATGCGCGCGGGAGATTTCTTTCTGGCAAGGTCTGACAGCGCTTGCTGGACCTTCACAGCGCATGCGCCGCTGATGTCAGCGGTTGCATGCAAAGTGAATATCTCCTAAACCATACAGGTTTAGGAGATATTCATTTTACCTACAGGTAAGCCTTATTATAGGGTTACCCGTAGGTAAAAAATATTAAAAAAGGGTATACAGCAACTTTAACTGGCTTCAATAAGCTTTAGCAGTACTTGTTGAAAGTCTGCTGAAGCCTGCTAGCAGCTTGTTTTAAAGTGACAGCTAACACTTCCTATGTTTAACATCCCCAGACAGAAGCTGAAGTTTAAAGGCCTTAACAAAGCCGGTCAAAGTTTTCAGAAAGCTCTACAGATGCTTTGCAAAAGTCTGCTCATACACTGCTCTTGTACATGTGGAAGCCTGTGTCAGTGGCATTGCGAAGTGGGTATGGGCCGCACCCAGGTGACACCTGCCAGAGGGGTGACACCTGTGGGTAGCGGCACCACCAACAACTCCCGCTGCCCTGCGCCTCGAGGCTCACGTTGTGGCTGTGTCCCTCAGCGGAGTGGAACGAACGAAGCCACCTCCCCCTCCTCTCTGTTTACATCCACAGAGGAGGAGGAGCCCGAGCTTGAGAGACACACACACTGCTGTATGTATATCTACTGTTCTGAGGTGAGGTCTGTAAGGAGGCATCTATACTGATGGGGGGTTCTGTACTGGGCGGTCTGTATGGAGGGGAGTGTCTGTACGGAGGGGGTTTGCACTGGGAAGGGGGTGTCTGCACTTAGGGGAGTGTCTGTACTGGGGGTGTCTGCACGGAGGGGGGTGTCTGTACTGGGGGGTCTGCACAGAGGAGGGTGTCTGTACTGATGGAGGGGTCTGCACTGAGAGGGTGTCTGTACTGAGGGGGGAGGTTTATACTGAAGGAGGGGTGTCTATATTGATGAAGGGTGGTCTGTACTTAGTGGGGTGGTCCGTATACTGTGGGGAGGGGGGTCTGTACTGAAGGGGGACTATAGTTGGTGGAGGGGGTGACAGTATTTTTTCCGCATCGGGTGACACCAACCCTAGTGACGCCACTGGCCTGTGTGAATGAGGTTTTACAGCCTGCTTTCCATTGGACAAGCAATATCTGGTATGTTATTGTCTGCAGGTCTTATACCTAGTCACGTTATCTCTACTAAATTTGCTACATAATATTGCCAGTGCATGCTAAATTGTTGGCTTGAGTATTCTTTCTTACCATTTTTTTTTTTAGATTAATTTATGTGAATGTAATATTTCACCAATGTCCCTGCACAATGAAACATTTTAACTACTATGAAGTCTGTCAAAATGATTTTCCTTCTGGTGCCCTTAGCTGTTACAGTTTGTCAAGCTGAGCTAATGCTTAGTGATGTCTTCTGCATTAGAATGAAATCATACCTTACAAAGCAGTATCAAGAGTTCTCTAGCTTCTATATACAATTTCTCTGGTGCCTCTGATCCGATCATAACTGAATGGATGAGCCATCATTTGCAGCTGGCACTGCAGAAAAATGATTAAGCTGCAGCCTTCAGTAAAATACTGTTACTGCATACTATAAAGTAAAAACAAGGAATGTAAATACCAGCATGCAAAATAAACTAGTGGAATTAAATGACTGTTTGGGTAAATATACATAATAGCTTTGGCCCCTATTTACAAAACCCCCATACTATGAATTTTATGCCCTTTTCACACCACTGGTCGCATGTTAAGGTACACAATGCATACCTGCTGAAATGCTAGTGTGCTGAGATCCAATGTACATCATATTGAAGTGCTTGGCTTATTTTAACTTTACTAAACATGACCTTTCATTTAATTCTAAATGTGGTAGCGTGTAGTAATGCATTATAGTAAATTGCAACATGTTAATCGAAAATGCAACATGTTCTACTTTAACTGGTTCCCGTCTGGCCCATGTAGATAATGGGATGGGAGGACGTTCTTTTGTTTCTAGAGGATGTACCCATACATCCTCCCTGAACTGGGTCTTGTGCCGCTGTGTTCATCAGACACAATCAATTGCCAATCACGATATATATGATGGATTTGCATTTGATGGGCGCTTCATTAAAGAGGTGGGGTATACAAGGGCAGGGCAAAGGGGTGGAGCCGGGGGGTGGCAAAATGAAGTTTCGCCTAGGGTGTCAAAAATCCTCGCACCTGCCCTGTTTGCATGGCTGAGTAATAGTTGCTCAAAGTGTGACAGCAATGAAGTCTGAGAATTGGCCTGGGCAGAGAGGGGGTAAAAGTGTGTGGTAATTAAAGTTGTTAAGTGCAAACCAACACAGTGTGGGCATAAGACACATTGTCTTGGCTATTTGTTGGACAATGCTGCCCAATGTAGAGCAATTGAACAGATGTTAATGAACCCTTGAATGCAAATTCTCATGAAACTTTGTAAACTTGTATTTAATCCACCAGGGAACAGAGTGCATGTAGCACTTGGTCCTGTTTAATTTTGTGCTGCTATTCCTAAGCAGTATGGTCAGACAGTTGGCCTGCCACTGTCTGACAATGCTGCTAGAAAAGAGACAAATTTCTAAGTGGCAGCACAGGTCTTTGGTAGCAGGGACCAGTGTTGCCAATCACAAAATATCATATAGCCTGCAGGTTGTCATAGAGTAGACTCCTGTTCCTCCCTTTATGGCATCACTGCCATAGAGCCCCCAGTGCTCCATGGCATCCCCACATCTGCTCAGCCCCCCTCCAGTACTCACCCACATGATTAGCAACAGCGGGAAGAATTAGAACAGAAGCGAATTCTACATGCATTTTGTCCCCTGGGGTATTGAATAAATATTTTCTAATTTTTGTGAGACTTTTTCTTTAATGTCTAGAACAAGGTTCCTCAACCAGGGTTCCATGGAAACCTAGTGTTCCTTCAGAGGCTGCTAGGAGTTCTTTGAGCAATTAGTAGTTTCTGCCTCTCAGATAAGTTCCCAATGACACCATTGATCTTTTTAGCTATCTGTAAGGGGGTAATTCTCCCCAATGTCCATAAGTGTGAGGAGCATTCTTCCTATTGACCATCACGCTAATGTATCATGAGTTGTAGATATAGTCATTTTTAGCAGGGGTTCCCTGAGACTGGAAAGTTATTTCAAGGGTTCATGTAAGTTTGAAAAGTTTGAGAAAGGCTGGTCTAGAAAATTAGGTTTGGCTGAAACAAACTTCGGTGTCAGAAAAGAACTTTCCAGTGATAAAAAAAGAGTGTTGTAATTTGGGATTACACAAACACAAGCAGTCTGTATGTGATAAAATCACTTGCCTGCTGCTAATCCTAGGCATAGATAGTTGGAAATTCACTATACCGAGATAAACTTTCATTGTATATCCTTTTTATGCTTTTGTTAAATTGTAACCCAAAATTGACCGTGTTTACCTATTCTGCCACAGGATACATTACATTTCCCAACAACAGATTCTAGGAACAGTGCAAAGAAAAATCCCAGTATGCGCTGCATGAAGTGGAAATTGTAACCTCGTTTATAATTTGGCATGTAAAAATTTTTTCAAAATGTACTAAAGCTGTTCTGATTAAGTTGCCTGCGGATCTGTCTGATCCCGAGCCAAGCTCTCAGAAATGCTGTTTTGTTTTGGTCTGCCACATTTTTGTTTATTTTTTTTTGTTGCGCTTCTGGGATGTATTATAAAACTATGTGTTTTTTTTTTTTTTTGTATTTCCTTGAAGATAAATTAGACTTGCCATTAACCCCTAAGGATTTCAAGGTTATTAAATTCAGACTAATGTGATGATAATATTTGTAGCATGTATATTTCCATCCATTTTTTTTTGTGCAGTATTTTGCACTATTGTTTTCATCCCCAGAAGTTTACTGCTGGCTGTCGGTACAGTACAGACTTCAGAGTCGGAAAGAATTCTGAAATGTATGGGTTATACTGCCGCCTACAAGAGAACTGGAAACTGGCAATATAAAAACTTTTTTTTAAAACAGCATTGATGTTCAGTGCCCTGATTAACAGTGTAAACAGTGTGCTAATTGCCTTGCCGGTTATAGGCACTCCTTTTGTCAGGGAAGAATTACAAGAAGATTTGGCAAATATGCCAATACAGTCACACAATGGCGAATATGTGTACTTGACAGCGCATCGGCATACACAAAGCACACTAATTGCCAGTATCCACTGGGCCTGTATAAGGACAGCAGCTCCTCTCACAAATTGCTGCGTTTTCATCAGCCTTTCTGTTCCTGAGCCTCTGTGCATATTCTGTTAGATTTCCCATTGTGACTCGGCTTGCTCCTGACCTGTCTGATCTGGCTTGCTTTACCGACTTTGCTGCTGTCTCTAGTGTTTGATCCCGGCTTGTATCACAGACTTTGCTATCATTACCTATCCCTGGCGTGCCCTTCTGTATTTGACCTTGGCTAGATACTGTTTCTGCTACTTGTCTCTTCCTCCTGACGGATCAATGGTGTTTGACTCCTGGCCTGGCTTTCACTACCGTCTTCTGCATGCACTGTTACCAAGTACTGCTGAGGTTTTCTAAGAGACTTTGGCCCAGCTGTGTATCCTGCCTCATCCAATATACTTCAGGTGACCACTGGCTCTAGTCTCCTGTACCCATCTGGCAACCTGTGTTTCTTTGATCACTACACCTTCTGTACCATCTGGTGTACTGCACTTAGCCACAAGGGGAGACCTCTCGGTACTTCGGCCTCCAACCAGGTACGTGTCACCTTTCCTCACATAGACACAGGGTGTGAGAAAAGGACTGCTTATATTTAGCAAGTCTTTTTGCATGTGATCAGCTATGATTAGACACAGCTGATCACTTGGTAAAGAGCATCTGTGATCGGCCCTTTACCCGATCTGTGATCAACTGTGTCCAAAGGAGGGGATACGCAGGGGGCAGGGTCCTATATATAACTATAGTACCGCACTTTAGCCATCTTTTAGCTGTAGCTTGATTCATACCGCTTTTCTACGAAACGGAAGCAAAAATGGAGAAGGAAAGGTTATACAGGCTAACAGTTTTGTTGTTGCCAGTGTCTGATTCTCCTGTAGGTGTCAGCAATGGAGTATTTTGGTTTTGTACTGCCCTAGGCAAGACTAAAATCGGGCACCACCTGTCTAAATTGGCCCCACCCCATCCTGTTTAAGACCCACCCCTTCATCTGTACACTCCACCCATTCCTGTTAGAGCTGAACCTTGTGAGAGGGGGGTGAGAGAGAGAGGGGGGTCTCCCCTATCCCCCCCATACTACACCATGTATTGTACAATAAATAGAATAGATGCAGCTGAAAAATCACTGGTGGAGCCTGGTATGTGTAAAGATGAGCACAAAGAATTAAATAGCGCATACTTGCTGTGTGGCATATAATTAACAAAATGATATGACCAACACTACTCCTGGCCAGGGAAAGGGAAGGAAAGAGCAGGGTTGGGACCGCTAAAAAGTGCACAGCTGAAAGAAAACCACGTTGCAGCCAGCTTAATCACCAAGAGCTGCTGACCATGACCCACTTGCAGGACACTAGCACTGGCAGATCCCGCCACCCCCTCGCTTACACCACTGAAAAGTCAGCCAGCTGGATAGAGATAACACCGCAGCGAAGCCATCGCTCCTCAGGGGAGATGGAGCTTGGTTGTGACAGATGCCTGGGGAAGCCGGTGGAGCTGCAGCAAAAACCACATGAGAACTGCAGAGCTGCCCTGCTCTAAAGACCCCTCACAACCATGACCACGTGTGTCTCTTCTGCCTGGGGGGGTGTGCTGCCCCCCCTGAAAAATGCTGCCCAAAGCAAATGCCCCTGGATGTCAGGGTAAAATTTCAGAATTTCATCTAATGCCATGTCCCCCAATTAACTCCAAGGAAGTTTTATTATTTTTAAACTTCTTTTTGAGTGTCCTCATACAGTGATACAAAACAGACCCAATTGGGTATACCCTGGTTCAAGTAAGGTGCACATAGAAAAAAAACTAAAAACATCCTACCAGCCTGATGCACTCCGCTCAATTCAGGAAGAAGAAATAATAAATATAACACTCATACAAAGCTTGTAGTATTCACCTCAGTATATGAACCCCCTTCACTACAGATATATTTACCCTATCTATTTTTACAGCGCCACCCCTACAGGAGTCCTCATCGAACACTAATATTGGTAAGCAACTAATCTGGAGAGGGCACCTCAGGAGAGACATTAATCTGATTTAAGCCAAATGTCTTATACCTTCACAATTTATTTTTTTGACAACTCCTGGAAGTGTAGATGAACTTTTAGTGTGGAATGGCCAACTTAACTAGGTGCTTCGAGAACTCTAGGGTGGGTGCCACTATTTACATTTCAAGATTATTGCTTTCCTAGCACTAAAGAAAAGAAGACCCAGAGGTGTCCTAATCGCTGTGGTGCGAGCCAGTGGGTTAACTATGCCTAGTATACAGATATTATTACTAGGGATTGGGATAGTGGTCTATTTGAGGACAAATCTTAAAAGCTCAGCCCAAATGACTTGTATCTGGGAGCAATTCCATAAATAAATATAAACATAGCCAGCCGAGTCAGCCATATATCTCCTTCCGCCATGTGGGGCGGAAGGATATATAATATGTAACCACTGAAGTATGAGATATATCCTATGCAGAATTTTGATTGTATCAGTGATTGTTTGCCAGAAATTAACTGAATTAAAGGATACCCCCATATGTTCTCCCAGTCCTCCCCATCCAGTTCCCAAGGAACTGATTTTTACAATAAAACATCATGCCATGTCTTTACTTATTGACACATGATTGTTACCTATTGACAAACAATTCTGGCTTCAGGCACCCTGCATTGAGTAGGACTGTTCCTTGATTTTATTTATAGATCATATTAAGGGTTGAGAGTCAGCTTAGTCTGCTACTACCTACTTTGATAATGAAAAATTATAGTTAGACACTTCAGAAGATCGTCTTCATCACCAGCATTTTGCTGACTGTATATGACGTACTTTGCATTGTGTGTTTTTGACTGAGGTCCAACAAAAAAAAATGTGTTAAAAGGTCATGGGAGAAATATGTAGGCCGCCATTACCATGCTTTCCTTTTTGAAAGGTGCCTTGGTTTGTTTGGCTTTGGTACTTTGAATCACCGACCTGTATGCAATCAGCAAAGTCAGAGTGATGCAGAAACTCTATATCTGCATACTTGTTCAGGATCAAGAACACAAACTATTGAAGCCAATGGATTAGCATTTATAAAGGAGGGGTCCGCAATCGCAGTCCACACTGGTTTTACACAATAACATAGGCTTTTAAACACTGATCTTTTTAATATTTTTTATGGCATTTAGGGATTAAAAGAAAATATGCCTGGTAAACTGGGTTTATAGAAGGCAAACCTCTAGTGGTATAATTTTCTCTTGAGGACCCGTGGTGGAATTTACTAGTGCAACACTTTTGTAGCATTTTGTTACTGCTGAAATACTATGTCACATGTTTGTATGGTATTTATTTCAAAATAAACCAACAAAAAAAAATGATTATACTTTGATCAACACCTTTACAATCGGCCATCATCGCTATATCAAAAAAAAAACCTAAAGAAACTGCTTATTGCCCCATTTATTACCCATACAAATTATACTGTATGTTAAAAGCTTGTTTTTTTGTTTTGTTTTTAATTATGCCTCTGATGCAGTTGACAAAATACCAACAGAACCAGTCAGGTGCATCTGCCCATTGTTGGGCCTTTTTGGACCTTTCTGGACTTTGATAAGCATCCATAAACACTTGAACTGTTATACTGTATGGACTGGGCTATAGTGGGCTACATGTGATGGGACCATCTCACTTAATTTGTAATAGTGGTGTGTGCTGTATGGATGTTCATGATCTGGACACCTACATTCCTCCTTTTTTTTTTTTACCTGAACTGGACATTGATGAAAAAATGGTCATTAGTTACTAAACCATTTGTGCAGTGCACATGAATGGGACACCGATTGGCAGATGTTGCCCTATATTAGGGCTATGTCTAGCGTGTCTGCTGTATCTCTTGGGGAGCTTTGAGTGCATAAGGCACAGTGGCGGATATTTCTATTACGCTTCACCTTCCTGATTGAGGCATTATGAAAGATTTAAAGGGACCTTTTGCAATTAATCCTTGTACAATGCACCTATGCATATACCATCTTTTGCCATGGTGAAGTCCTACAAGTTATAAAGTATAGGCAATAAAGTATATCTCACACTGTGTGTGTGAAATATTATGCATGCTGATCTCACTTTACACTGGATCATTACATTGAATACAGCTCTGTGGAGGGTTACAACCTTTACCGTGTTATAACTATTTTTGTATTTTCTTTGCTTTATTTTTGGCATAGCATTGATGGATGATCGTAGAGTGGTTGATCAAGCCATTATTACCTTTTCTTTGTTGGTCTATTCTTGCAATACCAGAGACTTTTCCACTCACTCTGTGTAATTTATTTCTTTGTCACTTTGAGGTTTTCAAGTGGTAGGGTTTTGAATTTATTTAAAAATTACATTAACTCATAATTAGACATTGTCTACTTATTTCCCATCTCTAGTAAGCCACCAAGACTTCTGAAAATATCCAGTTCTTTCATGTGAATCATATGTCATTTTGAGCTCAAGGTAACAGGTGTTACTAAACACAGCCATTTTTATTGTAATGTAGCTTCGTGTTTTTAAGCTGAAAATGCTTAATTTGACAGGAAAAGGCTGCATTTGACCTGTCTTGCCTGCAGTTTGATGTACCTCAATAGAGCATAATGCATTTGAAGGAATGCAGTGCATAGCATGTCAAAGGAATCCTCTGAACAGTCATGTGTACTGTTCTTTAAAACTCTGCTAATTGCAGACCTGCGTTTGATGTGCACTACATAAGTCCTTTACTGTATATTCATTTTAATGTATAGGTCAATTTAGTGATATAACACACAGGATTTAAAGGGCAATTCAAGCTGAACGACTGCGACTGATGTAAACCTTATTTTAAGTGAAGAGATATTTGCCCAGCAGAGATTCTTTTTTTTTTGTGGGCATTTTTACTTTATTGCTATTAGATTACCTAAAAGAGGAGCATAACAATAACCAAGGGTATTATGACAACTGGTCTAAATATATAACACCTCAAGAGCAAGCTGCAACTGCTTTATTGAAGATTATAACAAGCTCACATAAAATATTTAATCAAGAGCGCCTCTTATATTATAAAATTATAGTGTCCCCAAACAAAATTTGTTTAAGCTGACTAATGAGGAAAACGAGGGGGCACCTTCCAAAATAGGAATCTCCAAGGCTTCTCCTGAAATGTAATGCTTAGAGCATATTTTAAATGTGCCTGATTGGAAAACTTCTCCCAGTTCTCTGGCCATACATTAACAGTACAAGGTCGTAATTGCTTTTTTGGCATCCCTCGTGTGCAATATCTGTTGAAATATTGCTAATTAAAGCCAGTGTACCTGATGGCTTTAGTGGTTACAGAAACTGATAAAGAAGCCTTGTCCTTATAAAACAGTTAATAATCTTAAATTGGACAGCAAGTTAGAATACCTTGTGGAGCGATTTGTTAAAGAAGTAAGCGTCAACTCGTTGTTTACGCATTTATTCATCTGTGTCACTTAATTGGCGAGAGAGGTTGAAAAAATGCCACAGTGGTTTTATAGCTATTTATTGACAAAATCATTGTTCTTTAAATCCTAATAATAAATGTGGCTTAGAGTATGGGTTCTCTTGTCTGCATTATGGTTGTGCTGTAGATCATTGGAGAAGGAGTTGCTGCCCACATCCCTAACTTGGATATAAAATAGAACATTTCCTCTATGGGGCTTTGGTAGGCAGAAACTCCTTGACAATCAAAATGTGTTGCAATAGAATTTTATCCAACAAGTTATGGTACTGCAAAATTTCTTCAACAAAAATTGACAAATTTCATCAGGAATTTTACAAATTGGTTAATGAATCGTACGCCGCTAATATACTTTCAAAATCAGAATGGGATTATGTGAGAACTGCACTACCCCGTACCCCAACTTTCTATGCTTTGCCTAAACTGCATAAGAACATACACCAGCCATTGGGTAGGCCCATCATATCCGGTAATGGTTTGCTGACAGAAAACCTTAGCCAGTTTGTAGACAGTCTCCCACACATGCTGAGATTCCCAAGCTATGTAAGAGATACCCATGCATCTATTACAAATTATTGATGGCCTATGCGTCCCATCAGCATCAATCCTTGAGGCATTGGATGTAGATGCCTAATGTAGCTCAATACCAGATGATAAGGGGCTGACATGCATCAAGCATGTCATCTCACAAAATAGTCGCATTGAGAAAAAGAAAAATCTATTTTTGATAGAGGCTTTGGACTTCATACTTCATCATAACCATTTCATCTTTAATGGTGCACATTTCCTCCATGTACAGGGGGTATCGATAGAGATGTCCTGTGTCCCTTCCTATGCCAACCTCTACCTGGGGGAATGGGAGCGGATGCTCAGTCAATCTGAGCACATGCATTCATACATCGAAAATTTTATCATATGGTATTGTTATATTGATTATATTCTGTTCATGAGGGATGGACCCCCTGACAAGCTACAAAGTTTTCTTAGTAATTTTAATACTTTTAATTTTAGTTTTAATTTTAATAACACATTCAACTTGACTTTCACCATGATCCATGACCATAGCTCCATCACCTTTTTGGATGTAACAATCCATAAGGATCAAAATGGTTTCTAACCAGCTCTCTTTACTGGAAACCCACAGCCAGGAACTCTATACTGCATGCAAGTAGTTTCCACCCCAAACCTTTAATTTCCTCGATCCCCTGCAGTCAATACCTAGAGGTCAGAAGGAATTGCTCCAATGACAACACTTTCAAGAAGGAAGCTGACTTGCCTAAAAAAAGCCTTCAAAAGAGCTTTCCTAAGAACGAGACATGAGCTTATTTATAAGCCCATGTCTGCTAAAAACAAGACCAATCCGATAGGATCATCACTAAATTCTCAGATGATTAGCATGATATATTCTATATAAGACAGACACTTCAAGCACCATGCAAATGAAGCATTATTCAACCCAGACCATAGGTAAACACTATCCTCTTGTATGTTCATTCTATAATGATTACTTGAACTTTTGCTACCCAATATTTATGGAGATGCAATTTTGCTCTTGCACTTACGTACGTACCCTGTGCATTATATACTATTTGCAAATTATTTTATAGATGCTTGGTGTTGTCCCATCTTGGTCTTAGCCCCTGTACACACGGTCGGAGATTTCAACAATCAAATCCGTCGGATTTTGTCCGTCGGATCTTGTCCGAAACTGTTGCATACACACGGTCGGGCAAAGTTGTCGAAAAATTTGATCTTTCAGAACATGATGACGTCATTTCGTTACGATGGGACTACATTCAGGCTAGTAGCCAATAGCTTTGTAGGAATTTGATCTGAGCATGCGTGGCACTTGGTCCGATCAAAATTCTCTACACATGATCGGAGTATGTCCGATCGGCCCAGTTGGTCGGGAAATATTTCCAACAAGTTGGAAAATTAGGTCAGACGGATATTCCGACAGAATCAGTCAGATGCATACCACACACAGTCGGATTATCCAACAACACGGTCCGATAGGACACATCCCGACGGATTCTCTGACCGTGTGTACAAGGGCTAACATATATGCTCCTCTTTTGGACTGCACGTTATCAACGTACCAGCTTGTTTAAGGTGTGTGCGTTTAAATAGAGGATTAGCTTCTCTCTATATTAATACACACAGTCTTACGCACAGTCTATAAGAAATAGCCTTTTTCTTGCCTTTCTTTCTCCCTCTCTTTTTCTTAGACCTTACATTTTTGAGGGGTCTTTGCCTCAGCATTGGTAGTTCTGGGCTTGGTTGGATGTAGGGCATCCTCTGAGTCTGGGCCTGGAAACCTGGTTGATCTCTGTCAGTGGATCTTTTTAAATGGATGCAGTATTGGTGATTCTCAAAAAGTATATGGTTAGAATTTATACTACATTATTCCTATATGTTTACTGCAAAGTTTACCTATATATGTTGTATGATGAATGCTTACTGCTTCTCTGTTCTCTATTTAATTGTAGGCAGCCAATTATTGAACCGCTAACCCCTGAAGAAGAGGTTTTATTGCTGCTAACCTTAAAACGCGTCAGTAATTCTTTGTCCTAGTTCTGCTTACTGGACAGAGTCAAGTGGTTGTTTGTATATACATGTGTTTTTTTGATATTTCACATGTAAATATTTATGCATCCAATTTTGACTTTTTAATTCTCAATTTCAACTTTTCTAATAAAAATATGAATATATTTTTAACACATATTGATTGTCAAGGAGTTTCTGCCTTCCAAAGTCCCATAGAGGAATTTGTTCTATTTTTCTCCTGTCTGCATTGTGCATTTCAACTTCCTGTGCTATTTAGAACCTTGAAAAAAAAATCCTTTTAATGGCCGGTTCATCAGTTTTATCATAGCCCCATTCTCATTTTGTTTGTTTTATTTTTATTACCGTATATACTCGAGTATAAGCCGAGATTTTCAGCCTCTTTTTTGAGGCTGAAAGTGCCCCCTCGGCTTATACTCGAGTCATCGCCGTCTGACTGCTCGATCAGCGTATCGAGCAGACAGACGGCGGACATTAAAATTCAAAAGCCGCGCCTCCTTCTCCGCCTCCGCCTGTGATAGGCGGAACACTGAATTTCCCAGCAGTCAGTGTTCCGCCTATCACGGACATCCGTTCATTCTCATACTACGGACGAGTATGAGAGGATGTCCGTGATAGGCGGAACACAGGCTGCTGGGAAATTGAGTGTTCCGCCTATCACAGGCGGAGGACGGAGGCGCGGCTTTTGAATTGTAGAATGGCCGCCGAGAAGAGCGGCGATCCATCGGCACGACACGGGACGGAGGAGGCACGGGACGGAGGAGGCACGGGACGGAGGAGGCACGGGACAGAGGAGGCACGGGACAGAGGAGGCACGGGACAGAGGAGGCACGGGACAGAGGAGGCTCGGGACGGAGGCTTGGGACACAGGTAGGCTGGACACACACACAAGGCTGCACGGACACACACACACACACACACACACACACACACACAGGGATGGATGGATGGATGGATGGATGGATACACACACACACACACACACACACAGGGATGGATGGATGGATACACACACACACACACACACAGGGATGGATGGATGGATGAATACACACACACACACACACACAGGGATGGATGGATGGATGGATACACACACAGGGATGGATGGACGGACACACACACAGGGATGGATGGATGGATGGATGGATGGACACACACACAGGGATGGATGGACGGACACACACACAGGGATGGACGGACACACAGGGATGGACAGCCATGTCTCACCCTCGGCTTATACACGAGTCAATAAGTTTTCCAGTTTTTTGGGGGTAAATTGGGGGCCTCGGCTTATATTCGGGTCGGCCTATACTCGAGTATATACGGTAATTTCCTTCAGTAGCTTTTCTTTTGACTTAGTATAATGCTTGTGTAAATTATGTGTTACACAAGTCCAAATTACTACTGCTGTAATAAATATGGTGAGTATTGCTTGGTACAAGATCAGATGAGTGTGACTGGATGGCCTGAAGCATTTTGTGGTCAAGAGGTGTTGGTATTTGGTGAGCACCATACGGGCTTGATGTTGGGAACTAAGTTATGTTATAGGGATGTGAGTTATTTTGTCCCATGTTTTTCCCCATATGTATAGGAGCAGTGTTTTTAAATAATTATTCTATATGCCATTTGTATGTGTGTGTTTGTTCCTTGCACTCCAGTTTATACTCACATCTGAAAGATATTTGCGAGTTAAACAGAACCTTTAGTGAAATAAGACCCACCTCCCAGCCCAACCACCTGCCTGAAAACCATAACAGGTAACACAATCTATGAAGTCCCTACTACCCTAATAACCTTTGTATCTGCAGGTGACCAGAACAGCTGCTTCCACATCTTCGTTGAAGGAGAGTATCAGAGCCACCAACTGGCTTATCCTTTCAATAGCTTTTGTTGACTTTTTATGTTTAACATGAACACAAACCATCAGGTAAATGGCTAAATTCACACTTGCAATGCATAGATTACAGAATAATTCCATACAGCATAATCTTTTGGTTTGCATGCATTTTTCACACTGCAGAACCAAAGCGGTAAGATTTCTAAATAAGCAATTAATCTTCCTTTATCACCTCTTTATTTTATAGCCTCACAACTAACCATGTATAATGAAAAAACAAATCCGTTGGCGGGTAGAGGAGTAAACATACACTATATCAAGGATATGCAATTAGCGGACCTCCAGCTGTTGCAGAACTACAAGTCTCATGAGGCATAGCAAGACTCTGACAGCCACAAGCATGACACCCAGAGGCAGAGGCATGATGGGACTTGTAGTTTTGCAACAGCTGGAGGTCCGTTAATTGCATATCCCTGCACTATATTGTCAAAAGTATTGGGACATCTGACTTTACACACACATGAACTTTAATGGCATCCCAGTCTTAGTCCGTGGGGTAAAATATTGCGTTGGCCTACCCTTTGCAGCCATAACAGCTTCAACTCTTCTGGGAAGGCTGTCCACAAGGTTTAGGAGTGTGTCTATGGAAATGTTTGACCTTCCTTCCAGAAGCACATTTGTGAGGTCAGGCACCGATGTGGACAAGAAGGAAGCAACACTAACATTTGTAGTAATACACAATGCAAGGTGAGCTGCTTTGATAGGATACTCAAATGTTTTCAGTCCATCATAAAAGATTATGTATGTTAGTAAAGCTGTAATAGCTACAATAAACGGCACAATATGTTTCTATAAGCAGTACATTGACTGGCAAAAATAAATATTTCTTCATTCTTGTAGTGTTTCAAAGGAAGAAAAGGGATGCTCATATTTAACAATGGCGGCATTTGAAGAAGAAAACAGAATTAACATAAGCAACATATTAAATTGGCAAACACCCTTAGTTATTGTTAATTGGCTAATACAATTATGCATGACATATGCAATAAAATAAAATAAAAAAGCAGTGAAAAATATGGAAAAAATTGTAAAAGATGATGTGGAGAAAAATGTAATCTTTACTTGTCTCAAATCTCATAAGAAGATGATCTAGCATTATGCAGAAGTGCGTTCTCTTTGAAACTGGGATCTTTCTCTTGCTCAAAAAAAGATGTCTTAGTTATTACACTTGTTTTTTTAAAAGGTCAGGGAGCTTCAACATACTGTAAGTGGATTTTGCATTTTTATGTAAGGTTGCCTTAAAAGTGGAACTTCAAAAGTAGAACTTATTTTTGCTTTGGATAGAGTAAGAAATACTTAGAGCACCTGTGATTTTTGATTGTTTTGTCTGTCCTTGTTTAGGAGACAAAAGATGTATCCATTCTGCACTCAAACCTCTCGCTTCCAACCTTTCGAGATGTACAGCTAGCAATGCCGTAACTAGACTCGGCACGAAGAAATGCCAGCATTCCATGTAAGATATAGCGCTTTTAGGGCTCATTCACACTATGAAGTTGAATTGCTAAAACTGGAGAGTGCAAAATCTGGTGCAGCTCTACATTGAAATCGGCTTCCATTTTTTTCATCAACGCTTCATTGAATAAGCTAAAACTAGAAACTGATTAGCTACCATGCACAACTGCACCAGATTTTGCACTCTTAGTAAACCAACCCCTATATTCCTTGACCTGAGTTGAGTAGCATAGACCAATGCAGGCTCAACTCATGAACACTAAAGCCCCATACACACTATCAGTTTTTCTGCTGAGTTTTTCCTTCAGGTTTACCAAAACCATGTAGTGCAAGGGCCTGCCTGATTGCATACAAATGGAAACTCCTAAGGTTTGACCTAATCTTATATGGTTTTGGTAAATCTGAAGGAAAAAGTCAGCAGAAAAACTGATAGTGTGTATAGGGCTTTAGAAAACATTTGTTTAGACCATGATGCTACATTGAGGTGTGGTTCGATGCCCTGTATAAAACCATAATGTGAAGCGCAAGTCACAGCACCATCTGTCACTGCAGCGCGTCACAACATACAGCAATACCTTGCCTTGTCTTTTTTTTTATAGTTAAAGGCTAAGTTCACATTTTAGAAATAAAATAATAAATGCACATTTTTTGCAGGTATAAACATGTGCATCTATTATTTTTATTTAGGACCCTGTAAAGCATTGCACCAGTGATCAGCGGATCGTTGGTGCCATTCAGGTCTCCTCCAGATCTTTCAGAGTATCTGACTGTGTGCCCATACATCCCGCACGGGCAAGTAGATACAATCTAACAGGAAGAATCAATGGACTACCACAGAACTGTGGTAGTTCATTGAGATTTACAAGCCGACAGCCACAAAGGATGTCAGGGCTAGTAGTTTATTCACACAAAGAGCTGTCTGAGGCTGGGTTCACACTTATGCAAATTGGATGCGGGTTTTCCCGCATTCAATTGGCATGACAGGAGAGTGTCCATTGAGAGCCGGTTCACACCTCCCGGGCAGCCGCAAAAAGTGCACTGCAGAATTGTCCTGTGTGTCTTTTGGATCCGTTTCAGGTCTGAATTCAGGAAAAAAGTCAGACCTAATTTGGACCTGAAACCATGAATGGGGACGCACCGGACCCCTTGCATTGAGCCACTGACAGGCCATGTGGGCCGAGCCCCGCATGGCCACCCTGATTTCAAAAAGTGGCAGCTAATATGGGGAACTCCTCCCCATACTGCTGTCATGGGGGGGAGGGGATCGCACAGTGGCTGCATTATTGGGAACATGTTTCATGTTCCACACTAAAAGTTGGAGCATGTAACATGTTCCCAAAGGTAAATTTATCCTGTAAAAAAAAAAAACAATGTGATGCTTTTTAACAATGCATTTTTTGGCCCGTGATTCCCTCTACATAATGTACAACAGTGTGTACCTGTTTTAGCATGTGGGCTGGTGTAATTGAGCCCACACACTATTACTGTAAACAGTAATCGCCATCTCACGTTTTGAGGGCACACAGATCCTGTTTTTTCTGCCTCGTTTTACTTTCAGTCTAAAGTCTAATGCCGCGTACACGTGATCGGACTATCTGGCGGACAGAGTCCGCCGGACAATTCAATCATGTGTGGGCTCCAGTGGACTTAGAAATAAGACTTGCTTCAAAATTGCCTGCCAGACTCGGCTTTTAGCGGACAATCCGTTCGTCTGTGTGCTAGTCCGGCAGACTAAAACCGAAGCTAGAGCATCACGTTCAAATCCACCGGACTTATGGAGTGATTGTGTGTGGCCAAGTCCGTTTGCTTGAAAGTCCGATCGTGTGTACGTGGAATTGCAGTTGCCCCCCAGAACAAGAAGCAAGACAAAAAGACATTGCATTGACAACTGTCAAATATGAGATTTTCTGTTATGTTGGGGAGATTTGTTTCCATTTCTTACTTTGTGTCTTGCGTAAGAAGCAAATAGGAATATCATCAACGATGACGCAGACGCCAATAAAAATTGACTGAGTTGAGATTCTTCCTTTTATTCTAATAAAATTATAGAAAAATGCTGGAACTAGAGTCCCATTTTAATTAAGATTGCATAATATGTTTAATTTCAACCTTTGCTCTATATTCTGTATGTACAAGTGTAGCCATCGCACGTGATAACTCTTTCTTTTAGGTATTAACACATAATTAGGTTCATTATAGGTAATCTGAGCAGATTGCAGGAAACACAGCATAGAATTGCACTACACACATCTATAATGTTATCATGTAAATCCTTCCCATTTAAATATTTTCACCACCACTGACATGTGCAATATAAAAGAGATCAGATCTTCATTTCCTCAGCTGCTGATTTTTTTTTTCTCAAACAGATGTATAATATTATGAAGGTACTCTGCCTGAGGCTTGGCATTTGAAGTATTCTGCCAGCACATAAGCCTTTCTTATTGATAACATGTGACAGCTTATGCAATTTGGTTTAGCATATGCTTTATATACCGGCAAGACATTGAGACATAAAAGGCTTATGTGCGGTGCAGTGCAAGGTCAGAGTACAGTGTGTGTGCAGGATAGATTTTGTTTCTGTTGCCCAGTCCAACATCTCTGAGCAATCCCTGGTTTTAAATGTTTTATATTTTAAATATTTCAGCATCCCTTATCAAAAGTTTTCTCTGAACATGGTTTTGTGCTACCGAAGAATTACCCCAGGATACATTCGATTATTGCAGGTATGTGTTTTACAAAGAAGTTTGATTTTATTTGTTCCCGGCAGTGAAATAAAAATCATTTATTATGCAAAGGTAAAGCTGTTGGTTCAGTGCCCTCTGAGATTGTTGAAAATGTGATTTGCAGCACAGAACATCATTCTACTAAGGTAGCATTGCTGTTATGATGCTATCTTTAACTTTGCTACCTGCTTATGAATGCAACTTGGAAATTACATTTACACTAGGGGGGAACTGAAGTTCCTGTCACTCGTGTAGAAGTGACATCTGCAGGAGAAAGAGACATTTTCTACTATGTGCATTGCATTTTAATTGTGCTTTTGGGTAACTTCTCATACATATCTTATAATTTTTAACATTTCGTTTCAGTAAAAAACGTTAAATTGTCTTTTTTTTTTTTTTTTTCAACTAATGGTACAAATTCACTCACGTAATCTCTTAACAAATGACATGTTTGTACTAACCGATCATATACACCATGTATGGTACCAATAGCAACAAGAAGGTTAGAATCTTTTCACAGTTTGTTTGATTAGGAAAATGCACATTTATGATTTTCCGTTTTGTATTCATGTACTATTTATTCAAGACTGATTGTCAGTTTGCTATTCTTTTAGGTCCTCAAAAATACAGGCAATCTTATCCAATTTAAATCTTGTTTAATATTAACACAGTAGACTGCAGTCACACATTATTCCACAGGCTGGCAGAATAATAACATGACTTCATTTGGAACAAGGATAAAATGAGATTTGTAGAAATTAGAAAGACTTTTACGTTAATGTAAGTAGGCTTGACATTTTTGCATGGCATATTTTATTATAGACAAAATGTTTCATTGTTAATTTTGTGAATGATCAATTTATTTTGGAAAATGAAATTTCAGGCCAGTCTGTCTGAAACAAATGCATTAGGATAACCTTTTCTTTTATACTTATATGACAAGTAAACCTTTTAGCGCACTATTCTAGGTCTGCTCCTGCCTAAACTCCTGTAGCAAAACTGCAGTATAATTATAGTGCAGTCTAGTAAATGTACTTTAGATGTTATTTCCATGCCTCCATTTCTGATGCCCAGAATGATACTCTTCTATATGCCAGGGAACAGCACCATAAATTATTATGGTGGTCTTGCATACATTTACTAAGCTGAGGATGCAAATACCCCTAACATTGTTGGCAATTCATGACATGTAGGTTGCAGAACATCATTTTGAGTGTTGCAGCCTGAGACTGGGTTTTGAGAATTACCTCAAGGCATGTTTACTTGGCTGCATAGGGGTTTATGAGCAGAATAGCCTCTCCGAGTATGGGTGAGCATGTGACTTTGCCTCTAGCAAGTGACCGTGCTAGGTGCTTTGTGGCATGTAGCCAGGGTAGGAATTCATCTCTCTGTGTAAGCTCAACTCCCTGTGTAAGCTCAACTCCTTGTGTAAGCTCTCACAAGTCTTCACGGGGAAAGACAGGTTTACGTTAATTCATGAGATCGTCTGATTTTTTTGTTTTTTGTTTCCCTAGGCAAGGTAAACTTGTGGTATATACCATCTTTCTGTTCCAACTATTTAAAGCAGTAGCTGACTGGAAGGAGGTTTTTGTTAGTGCTTTTATTAATTCAGGCGTAGACTGTCCAGAATTAAAGATCCTTCAGTCCATCCGTCTTCTCTTTTTCTCTTTTGTTCATGAAAATCTGACCTCCTTCAGAAAATGCTAGAACCCTGGCTATCTTGCTATTTTAGTGGCTGCAATACCTTCTGACCTTTAATCCGAGTCAAGAAGGCAAAACTCTTCAGTGGAATTAGCAGCTCAAAAAAAAAAAAAAAAAAAATCTCTCCATTAGATCAGCATGATAAACTGGTAACTTGCATATTCAGAAGGTCAACAGTGGCATCCTCCATACTTCTCTCATTACCAGTTTCATTTAAATAGAGAAGAATTTCCTATACTATATCATTTGAGCTCTTCACCTATTTTTTTGACCTTCTTAGTACACATTCCATTGGCTACTTTTATGATTGGATTTGATAGACCTGTATATTTTTTAACTTGTGTAACTGACACTCAGGCATTCATTTATTATTCATTTTAATTTTAGTAAAGAGCTCAAATTGTATCAAGCTATCAAATCTGGTTAAACAGAGGTAGACCCTCACACTAAATATCTGTAATTTTTCCTTGGTTAAACTAATAGAAGCACGGTTCTACACCCCACTACATTTTTTTTTATCAATGATGTTAATTAAAAATTTTCAAAGGCACGAAAGAAATACAATTATTAATAGCATGGTAGCGACATCCTGATTCCACTCCACTACATTTTTACCATTCAATAAATGAGAACCACTTTTGTTAAACAGCAGGGATCATGAGGATGTGGCATTGTGATTGTAGACCTTTTCTGCCAACACTTCACAAAACATTATCTAAAGACGCATTTTTTTTTCTTTACTGCAGCCATGAGTTGCAGGAAAGAAAATCACTCAATTCCCCCATCAACACATTCAGTAAAATCTGACAGGCTGGCTGTACTCAAGTACATTCAGACTGCCCATACATGGTTCAACAAGGACCGGCCGAGATTCAGACCATCTTTGGCCAGTTTAACCATGACCTAGATTGTAATTCAGGTACACCTTGGTGCATGCATAGCAGTTTTCACTCTGTCTGTAATATCAAGATGCTTATATGTATGAGATCTGCTTGATGTCAATGTTTGAACATGTTCTGTTCATTGTGCTTGAGCTGTGGAAAATAGTGTGAAAAGCAGCCGGAATTATAGGAATGTGCCCTTCACTAGGATGCTGCATGGTGGGACCCCTTAATAAATGGTGGAGAACCATTTTTTTTTCTTTATTACAAATCAAAGAGGGGCCCATTTTTATAATCGCTACACATTTAAACAATAGAACAGTAATATATACACATAATTATATACAGTATCTCACAAAAGTGAGTATACCCCTGGCATTTTTTTAAATATTTTATTTTTTCATGTGGCAACGCTGAAGAAATTATACTTTGCTACAATGTAGAGTAGTGAGTGTACAGCTTGTATAGCAGTGTAAATTTGCTGTCCCCTCAAAAAAACTCAACACACAGCAATTAATGTCTAAACCGCTGGCAACAAAAGTAAGTACACCCCTAAGTGAAAATGTCCAAATTGGGCCCAAAGTGTCAATATTTTGTATGGCCACCATTATTTTCCAGCACTGCCTTAACCCTTTTGGGCATGGACTTCACCAGAGCTTCACAGGTTGCTACTGGATTACTCTTCCACTCCTCCGTGATGACATCATGGAGCTGGTGGATGCTTGCGCTCCTCCATCTTCCATTTGAGGATGCCCCACAGATGCTCAATAGGGTTTAGGTCTGGAGACATGCTTGGCCAGTCCATCACCTTTACCCTCAACTTCTTTAGCAAGGCAGTGGTCGTCTTGGAAAAGTGTTTGGGGTCATTTATTATGTTGGAATACTGCCCTGGGCCCAGGCTCTGAAGGGAGGGGAACAGGCTCTGCTTCAGTATGTCACAGTACATGTTGGCATTCATGGTTCCCTCAATGAACTGTAGCTCCCCAGTGCAGGCAGCACTCATGCAGCCCCAGACCATGACACTCCCACCACCATGCTTGACTGTAGGCAAGACACACTCATCTTTGTACTCCTCACCAATTTGATGCAGTGTCTGAGCACTGACAGGCTGACCCTCCACCCCTTCAACCTCTGCAGCAATGCTGGCAACACTCATACATCTATTTCCCAAAGACAACCTCCAGGAATGACGCTGAGCACATGCACCCAACTTCTTTGGTCGACCATGGCAAGGCCTGTTCTGAGTGGAACTTGCCCTGTTAAACCACTGTATGGTTTTGGCCACCATGCTGCAGCTCAGTTTCAGGGTCTTGGCAATCTTCTTATAGCCTAGGCCATCTTCATTTAGAGCAACAATTCTTTTTTCAGATCCTCAGAGTTCTTTGCCATGAGGTGCCATGTTGAACTTTCAGTGACCAGTATGAGAGAGTGGGAGTGATAACACCAAATTTAACACACCTGCTCCCTATTCACACCTGAAACCTTGTAACAATAACCAGTCACATGACACCGGGGAGGGAAAATGGCTAATTGGGTCCAATTTGGAGATTTTCACTTAGGGGTGTACTCACTTTTGTTGCCAGCAGTTTAGACATTAATGGCTGTGTGTTCAGTTATTTTGAGGGGACAGCAAATTTACACTGTTATACAAGTTGTACACTCACTACTTTACATTGTAGTAAAGTGTAATTTCTTCAGTGTTGTCACATTAAAAGATATAATAAAATATTTACCAAGATGTGAAGGGTGTACTCACTTTTGTGAGCTACCGTGTGTGTAATATAAATATATAAATATATAATCAATGATTAACATTAAATACATAACATATTAATACATAAGTGGGCATTTATTTTATGTATTCTATACCTGTTGGATCACGTACTACTAAGAAGCTGACAGGTCCCATTAACTCAGTGTGGTCACCTGCTAAGAGGATCTGATTTAATCAATGGTAGCCCTGGCCGCAATCATACTGGAGATTTTATTATGACTCTTTTGCCACTACCTTCTCCATAACAGCATTGTAATTCAAGAACTACTATTTTTGATTTAGTTTCCATCAGACATTATCCCTTTTATAGGCTTAGTTCTGACTTGCAGTATTTGGTTCTGACATATTTTAAGTCTTATGTTACAGTATGTGATTATATAATGGTTAAATCAACTTGTGCAAAAACGACAATGAAAATAACCCTGTCTTGGCCCTGCCTCCACTCCCTCCTCACTGGTTGTGATTGACAGCAGCAGGAGCCAATGTCTTCACTGCGGTCTCTGAGCCAATGAGAAGTGACTGAGCTGCTGCTCTCCAGTACATTGCTGGCTCGGAATTGGGCTTGGGAGAGGCTGGGGGAGCTGCCCTCAGGTTTTTTTACCTTAATACAAAGAATGCAATAGGCTAAAAAAAAACTTTAGCCCAACCTGCCATCCCAGAGCATATCAGTGTTGTGAATATTGTGAATGAAGCCTGGGGTAGAGGAAGTAAGTGGCTGAAGAGAAGAGCTGCATAAGCCGATGCTTCCTGTGTACAGCTGGCTCCTGTCACTGGTAGACTGATGCCGCTTTCAGAAAGTGCACCACACCTATAATAGAAATCTAGGGCAATGTGCAGCTAACCCAGGAAAGCCACTGGTGCACTACGCTGCACCCATGGTGCGGCTAAAGCATCAGTGTGAAAGCAGCCTTAGGCCCCTTTCACACGATCAGTCTGACCCTATCGGACCCTCCATTCACCTTTATGGAGTGACAGATGTAAACGAACTTGTGTCCATTTACAACTGCCTGCCTCCAATCTACAAAAAAAAACAAAAAAACAAAAAACAGTAGGGGATGCATCCCTTTCTATCTGGATTAGATTGGAGAGCCCATAGAGTAAAGTGGGATGTGTCTGTGTCCGCTGTGCATATGCAGAGTGGACACAGACATGTCATCCGCCTGCTCCACTCATTTTGTTCTGGGACCGGTTACCAAGTCTATTTTCATATACACATTCATTCGAAAATCTACTAGTGCATGGGCAGCTTTAGTATACAGCCCCTACTATACTTTCTTTTAAATAAATCCATATATCTTCTGCAAATGTCCGGTTATCCATAAAACGTCTCTATACTTATATTATACATAGTTTTAAGTGCTAATGTGCATTGCAGACTAATTTTTTGTTCTTTTTCTCTAGATCCAGATGGCTGGGAAAATAATTATAAATGGAACGGATGCACTAATAGAGCGAGCAGCTTTTTTATTAGGTGTGTCTGGAATCTGGATCTCCAGCTACAGTACACGACAGATGATTAAATAACAAGTTATGGACAGACACTTTGGATTTCTAAGACCAATCATTTTTTACAGGGACAAATGTAAAAAACAGATATTTTTTTTGCCTGTCATTAAGTGACATTAATAAAATATCAGCAATAATTGCAACTTGTTAAATTTTTCTAGGATCTAATATCCTTTTTTTTGTTTTTTTTACCTACACATAAGCCTATAATAACGCTTACGTGTAGGTAAAATGAATATCTCCTAAACCTGTATGGTTTAGGAGATATTCACTTTGCATGCAGCCGCTGACGTCAGCGGCACATTTGCTGTGAAAACCCGGCTGAAGGTTCAGCAGATGCCACTGAACCTTGCCAGGAAGAAGACTCCCGTGTTGCATGCGCAGGAGTGAAGTAATCACGGCTCCGGGCGCTCACAGCGCTGGAGCCGCAAACCCAGAAGAAACACAGAGGGAACATGTCAGCTCTCTTAGCGTGGACCAGGATCAGATCCCGAGGACTCATTCTAAGGTGAGTATTTCATAATGAGCGGTGCATACTATGTCATTATGCCTTTTCCTTACAGTTTTTTTTTTGTACATTTCAGTGTGGGTATACAACCACTTTAATGTGATGCCCATTCTCACACCATAGATGTTCTGTATATGTATCCATTCTTATGTAGAAATAATAAAGATTACTTGTAAAATAAAACGTGGATTGCAAAAGCACCTGTTAACCCACTTGATAAGTTTATTATATCAGCTTAATATATACTATTTCAGCCTAGAGCACTGGGCACATTACAACACCTTATTTCATGTGCAAAAAGTGTGTGAGGTCCAGACCTGCTTAATAAAATTTTTGTATTGTATATTTATGAAAAAGTTTACATTATCCTCATATTTTTTACTGTAGATTGGTACAATTTAGTTGGGTTCTGTTTTTGAGGTTAGAAAACACACACACACACACACACACACACACACACACACACACACACACATCAGAAGTTCAGTACAATTTGTTGGGAAGTGCTTTTTTAAGCAGTATGTAGATTTCAAGTTATGGTACACTAAAGCCTCGTTCACACTAGAAGTTTTTTTTTCAACCCAGCAGGGCTAAACAAAAAAAGTACAGGTCAGGAGGAGCTGCTGTACTAACCGGCGTTGGTAAAGAAATCTCCCCTGCCCTGCTATTGTGTTCTGACTGAGGGAAAGCTCCCTGCCGGAACACTCCGTTCAGTGCTCTCAGCCACTGGATGATCCGGTTCCAGTCGGCAGACCTTTTTCCATCATGTGCCTTCAACAGAAGTCGGCCGATTGACTCCGATACACACAGGCCAAGTGTTGGTTGGTTTCTATTAAACTAGCCGATGCCAGTGTCATGTCAAATAGTGTCCCCCGTCAGATAGTGTCCGCTGTGCACTGCGATGTGCAGTACACAGGACAAGCAAATTCCGAAAATATCCAAAGATGAACGGCGCCTGCGCCGTGAGTCCAGGTTCAAGCCCCACCATCCAAGTGGACATAGAGCTAGAATAAAAAGAGCCGAGCGAAGCGAGGCCGTGCCCGAAGCGTGGCGAGCGAATCGAGCCCACAAGGGGCCCTCTAATATGTGCAGACCTATGTCCACTTGGATGGTGGGCCTTGCACCTGGACTCATGGCGCAGGCGCCGTTCATCTTCGGAGATTTTCCGAATCTCCTTGTGCTCCGTACTGCGCAAGCGCTGTGCCTGATGGGGCTGCACTGATAATCAGGATGATCAATGTCCTGATTACCAGTGTAAACACTATACTGACAGTTTTGCCGGTTAACAGCTCTCCTTTCCTCCCACAAACACAGTGTGGGAGAAAGGGACTGCCGATAACTGACAAGACCGTTTTAGATGTAATCATCTAATCACATGGCTGTGATTGGCCCTTTAGCGTGATCGGTGATATTTGTGAGGACCCAGTAGTCACAGAGCGTGCTGCATGTGTGCTGCAGGGGGCACACGGGAGACAGGGTCCTGGGAGGATGTCCATGGACGCCCTCCCAGAACTGAAAGCCCGGGGCTCGGATGGAAGGGGGGCCCATCATGGCTTCTTGCACCAGGGCCCTGAAGGTTCTATTTAAATCTCTGGTATAGAGTCTACAAACTATGATATATTCAGTTTAACTCCCCTGATTTTCTGACTGCCTATATTATTTCTTGAGGCCTTAAAATGCCAGTTTCTTTTTTATTTTAATTTAAAGCTATACTTTTTTGGAGCATTAAGTAAATAAAATTAGATTTTTTTTTTTCACAATGGTGTTCTTTTAACAAATTATTTCTCACACATGGCATAGCCCTCTTGAGTATAGGGATACCACATATGTGAGACTTTTTTGCTGCCTAGATGTTTAGAGAGGCCCAAGATCTCAGGAGCACCTTCAGGCTTTCAAGAGGCATAAATAATGCATTTGATTTCCGGACTGCCCATCACAAATCTTGAGGCTATGAAGTGCCAGGACAGGAGAAATGACCACATCCTAAAGGATACGTTCACCTTTATAAACATGTTACACCCATATTTAGGGCATAACATGTTCAACATCTGCTTGCTCTTTCCCCAATTTCCCCTCCCAGTGACATTGAGCTGGGGATCTTCTCCCCACACCCCCTGTGGCAATTCAAAAAGAGTGTGGCCATGCACAGGCACATCGTTCATGTACATATCCCTGTGAATCAATGATCAACAAATATCAACATTGCTCTCAATGAACTACCAGCGCTGCAGATGAGCGCTCAAGGTAGTTCATTGAACTACTGATCAACATGATCAACATGTTTTTCTGTTACCTAGTTTGTGTTTTAGCATACAAGTAAGCAGATATAGTGAGTGTTTACAGGACAGGTAGATGTGTCATCTCTGCTTTCTTTCACCACTCTGCATATCACATGTATCAGACGAGAAGAGGGTACATCGATGAAGGAGATGAGCAGGAGAGTACAGCGTGGGGGGGGGGCAGATGTGCAGTGAGGTATAGTGGTGGAAGAGATGAGGGGGTTCAGCAGTAGGACAGAAGACCAAGGGGCTACAGTTATGGGGCAGATGAGCAGGGGGGTTCAGTGTTGGTGCAGATGAGAAAGGGGTTCAGCGGTGGGACAGAAGAGCCGGTGAGGGGAAATCGGTGGGGCAGATCTGAAAGGAGGTGCATTGGTGGGACAGATGAGCAGGGAGTTACAGTGGTTGGGCAGAAGAGAATGGGGGTACATAGGTGGGGCAGATGTACAAGGGGTACAGTGACAGGGCAGAGGAGAAAGGAGGTACATTGGTGGGATAGATGAGCAGGGAGCTACAGCGGTGGGGCAGAGGAGCAGGGGGGTACAGAGGTGGGGCAGAAGTGTAGAGGGGTGGAGAGGATAAAGAAGGTACAATGAGCAGGAGGTTACAGTGGTGGAGCAGAAGAGCAGGGGGAACAGAGGTGGGACAGATGTGCTGGAGGTACAGTGATGGGGCAGATAAGAAAGGGAGTTACAGTAATGGGACAGATGAGCAGTTAAGTTCAGTGTTAGGACAGATAAGAAGATGGTTCAGTGGTGAGACAGAAGAGCATGAGGTAATGGCAGTGAAGCAGATGCGCAAGGAGGTACAGTGGTGGGGCAGATGATAAAGCAAGAACATTGGTGGGGCAGATGAGCAGGGGGGTTTCACTGGTGGGATAGAAGAGCAGGGTGGTACAGTGGGGGGGCAGATGTGCAGGGGGTTACAGTGGTGGGTCATATGAGCAGGGGGTACAGTGGTGGTGTATCTGTGCAGGGTAGTACAGTGATGGGGAGATGAGCAGTGGGTTACAGTGGTAGAGCAGATAAGGGGGTTACAGTTGCGGGGCAGATGTGCAGGGGGTTATAGTGGTGGGGCAGATATGCAGGGGGTTACAGTGGTGGGGCAGATGTGCAGGGGGGTACAGTGGTGGGGCAGATGTGCAGGGGGTGCAGTCGTGGGACAGATGAACAGCGGGGTACAGTGGTGAAACTGATTTGCAGGGGGGACAATGATCTGAAGTTTGAAGGTGCATGAATTGGGGCTCATCTGAGGTGCGGAGTTGCAGGAATTGGGGCTGATTTAAAGCGTGAGAGTGCAGGATGTTAATTTCTCACTACTCAAGTAGTTTACAGCATTTACTTTATAAAAAATCCTTTTTGTGATTGAGAGTGTGAAGTTGACACTTTTTTGTTATAAAATCGGCAGGCCCAATTTCTTTGAAAACATTTTTTGGCACACTGTTTGCCTACCCCTGCCTTAGCCATTGAAGAGAGGTATCATACAGCGCATCTCATTCATACAGTTAGGGTACATTGTTTCTAAATATATAATGTTTAAGCCTGAGATAATAGATTGACTTTAATAGTACACGTGGGTAATATACCATAAGGTAGATTTTTGCTTAGCCAACATTTATACACTAAATAATAGGGTACGCAGCTATTAGCTGAAACTAGGCTGTCAACAAGAGGATCCAGGAAATTTCCAAAGAGCCATTAGTTTCATTACATTCTGTAGACACCTTATCACTTTACAGATGATCAAAGTGAGAAATCACAGTTGAAAACTACACTTTCAATGTGATAAATGTAATTCCCATGACATCACAAATGTGACCTCATCAGAGATTTCCCCATGCCTTGGAAAATCTATGGAGTTATAGGACAAGAGTAACACAAAACCACAAAGCTTTATTAGACATCATGATAAATTAACATTTCCTGAGTTAACCTGAAATACAAGACTGCTTTTGGCTTATAGTATGTCTCAGCAAATTAAAAAGGAAAAATGATATATTAAAAAAAAAAAAAGCATTTCAAATTCATTTTTAAAGACCATTATTTTTGGATGGTACAAATTTGGAATAATAGCATGTTACTGTTTACATTTAAGGCCTTCTGTATTTACCGTAAAAGCGAAAATCTAATTTGTTTAACAAACACAGTGCTGAAATGTAGTGGGGTTTTTTTCAACTCCCCACTCTGTGCTCTCTAAGATTAATATTATATTATAATATATTAATCATACTTTTTTCTTTCCCCAGCTGATGCATTAAAAAAAAAAAACGAGTGCATAAGAGAACAATAAATTATAACGTATGCAACGCCTTTTCAAATCAGAAGCAACGTATCAGTGAAAACTCCAACATAAATCAGTATGGCCTAAAGAAAAAATAAATAAATACACCACCTAGTGTCATTGCGTATTGCACATAAAGAAATATACTAGACCGCATATATAATCAATTTAATTCAATTAAATGCCCACAGTTTCCCAGAAATACATTACCCATAGATCTTTTTCATAAAAAAAAAACCTTCTATGTCATAGAATCCCCCCTCAGTCCCCTTATACTTGAGCCCATTCTTGATCCAGCCCTGTGCATGATGGCAACGGCTCTCTCCCTCCT
The DNA here is from genome assembly GCF_037356315.1 of Lithobates pipiens. Taxonomy (NCBI): domain Eukaryota; kingdom Metazoa; phylum Chordata; class Amphibia; order Anura; family Ranidae; genus Lithobates; species Lithobates pipiens. Next base: position 378,068,225 of record NW_027507758.1, on the reverse strand, counting down.
CACAGGACAGATTGATAGCAGTAGGATCCATTGGTTCTTACTGCTGCCAATCAAAGTTGGGGGCGGGGTTGAGTTGATCTGTCTGCGTCCACTTTCTATGGTGGCACATGAGAAGAGGAGGAGCCAGGAGTGCCTGCAGGGGACCCCAGAAGAGGAGGATCAGGGCTGCTCTGTGCAAAACCATTGCACAGAGCAGGTAAAAGTGACATGGATAAGATTCTGCTCAAAAACGACCCAGTGCTTCAGATGTAGATATTGCTGTGTATGACTAAGCCCCAGTAGACGAGTCAGGACATGTCAGGGCCGTGGCCAGAGCAGCACTGGCTCATATATGTCCACACTTCTGAAATAGTACCTTATGCATTCTCCTACTTTCTGAATACCAGTACGGACACCTGTTTTCTTCCAGCTTTGAGTGGTGTTCTAAGTCTACAAGTATGACATGTTTGTTATTTTTTTTTTTTTTTTTTTTAAATGAAGCTTTACTATCACTTTAAAGTGCTCATAGAAAGATTCTTTTATTTATTTTTATTTTTTTCCATAAAAAGTTTTATTGTGAACAAAGTTTTCATACAAAGCATGAGATATATAACAGGTGTTTGAACAAGCAAAACAGTTGTATACGTATATACCCTCACTCTCGGGGTGTTAGCTTCACAAAGGTTTTATTCATCAGGCTCAAGTCCTAAATCGTTTTCTAGAGTCTATCACCAGGTAACATAAATTATACATTCCGGATGCAGATCCTGTGTGGGGTCGAAGAAAGGTGGGACAATGGATGTCAATGGATATTCCCGTCTGTTTGTACCTAGTCGGGGATGGGAGTGTTGCGACTGAGAGGAAAGGTAGGGTTATGTATCGGGGTATGCCCTCTATCTTGTAAGGTTTGGGGAGTGAGGGGAGGGGCTGTCACCTGGGCTAATTAAGTCATAAGTATGGGCGGGTAGGTCGTAGTCTAAGTAGGGGAGTGAAGGTGAGAGGGGAAAGATTGGGGGGGGGTATGGGAAGGGGGCAAAGAAGGGGTGGAGGGAGTTCCTGGGCGTCGCTCCCTCGGGCCCCACCGAATCTAGGGGATGAAAAGGGGCTCATGAACGCGTCCCTATCTAGAGGGAATCCATCTTGGGGAGTATCTCTGTAAAAGGATGGGCTAATGTGTGAGCTGTATTAGCAGGGTAATCCTTTAGGTCGGATTGCTTTTGCTATCACGGTCAGCTCTGGGAGGGTCTGGGCTGTTTAGGCTCATGATGGATAAATATCTCTCTGTAGTACAGAATTGGGTCCAGCTAGTCCAGATGCGTGAAAATTTCTCTGGGGAGTCTCGAGCAATATGGATTAGTTCTTCCACCTTGGCTGTTTTTTTCACACGTAAAAGCCATTCAGAGATAGTTGGGGCCTGGGGTGATCCCCAGTGGGCAGGAATGCATAGTTTGGCAGCATTAATCATATGTAGCCCCAGGGATTTCTTATAAGAGTGGGCCGTAATGGCAGAATGGTGAAGGAGGAGCTGAGCTGGAGTATAGTCCATATGGCACGCGGTCACTTAAGACGTGATGTCATGTACCTGTGTCCAAAAGGTTTGTAACCGGGGGCATGACCACCACAAATGTAGGAGGGAGCCTTTTTCGTTCGAGCATCTCCAACATTTGTCTGAGGTCTCTGGGTTAAATTTATTTAATAGCTCTGGAGTGCGGTACCATTGTGATAGGGTTTTGTAGTTGTTTTCTTGTACTGTGACATTGAGTGAGCCCTTGTGCGCTAACGTGAAGATGCGTTCCCAATGTTCCTCAGTTAGGTCAGTTTGTAGTTCCTTTTCCCATGCCTGGCATGCCTTTCCGTCTCTGAGGGAGATGGGTGAGAAGAGCATAGAGTGTATGTTGGAGATTATATGTTGTTGCGGTGTAGACTGCATACATAGGTTTTTCGAAAGGAGTCGTGTCTCGCGATACAGAGGACTTTTTGTTTAACGTTTTGAGGAAGTGGCGTATCTGGAAATAGGTCCAGTAGGGGAGAGGTTCGCTATCTGAATTTATTGGGAGTGAGTTGCGATCTAGAAAGTCATCCTTTTGGAAGAAATGGTGGGCTAGTATGTCTTTATGTGACCACTTGTCTTTCAGGAAGTGGTTAGACATCCCTGGTGGGAAGGCGGGATTATGTCGGATAGGTGTAAGGGGACCCGGATTCGAGGAGAGACGAAACTTCTGGCATACTTCTCTAAAACAAGCCAGGGTGGCTCCAATAAGGGGGTGGTTTTTAATGGATTTGGGAACGTGGCCGGGGGGGATCCACGGGGCGTTTTTAATTGGCAGATGTGAGAATGAATCTTCTATTTGCACCCAGTCTTTTATCTTCTCATGTATTGACCAGTCTAGAATTCTTCCCAAGTGGCAGGCTCGAGAGTAATTCTGAACGTCTGGGAGGCCTATCCCCCCTTTTGCTTTAGGGAAAGATTCTTATTATTGCTCTTCTCCCCTATAACTCTCAAAAAGGGAAACTTCACACCAGTGCTCTTCCATCTAAAATTGAAAACACTTTTTCATTAAAATGCTCAAATAAAACTTCTCATTAGTGCTCTTCTCCCATGTAAAGCCAACCATACATGGATCAAATTTGGTTGATCCGGGAAGGGCTGGCCGAAGATCGATCCATGTATGTGCAGAGTTTGTACAGAACTACCCTGTTGGATTTTCCCCACTTGATCAGCACTGCTTGCTATAGCCTGCAATGGTAATCAGAGATATGTCGCAGAAAGCTGTAGGGGATTGCCACGGTGATCTGACCGGAAGTGGGGGAGCGGGTATTTGACAAAACCAGGTACCCACTCTCCCCTCCTAAAAGATTGAGAGCAGGTTCTCAATTTTTCGGTCGTAAAAAGTTCCGATCGGAAATTCCGATCGTCTGTACCAATTCCGAAGCGCAAAATTCCTATGCATGATCAAAAACAATTCAACGCATGCTCAGAAGCATTGAAGTTAATTTTCTCGGCTCGTCGTAGTGTTGTATGTCACCGCGTTCTTGACGGTTGAAAGTTCAGAGAACTTTTGTGTGGCTGTGTGTATGCAAGACAGCTTGAGCGGAAAAACCATCAGCGCTTTTTCCGACCAAAATTCCGATCGTGTGTACACGGGATTACAGTATGTAAGAGACATTATGATCTTCAATGGATGTACAATAGAGGTCATTTTGCTGCTAATTTACATGACAATTCTCCCTCAATGTTTTTAACAAGTTCTGCATACACTAGGTCACTGACATTGAGTCCTAGTGAAAGAAACTGAGATCCAAATCGGAAAATGCCAAAATAAATTACAGGTTTGTAATTGCTGGAAATCACATAATAAAAGGTACATGTTGTTTAATCTCTTCAGTTCTCTTTCAGTTCTTATACCTTATGGACAAAACCTATGTATTCTGCAATAACTTTGTTTTTGCTTAAGATAACAAGGTAATACATCGTTTTTTTTTTTTTGTTTTTTTTTTTTTAATAAACTAGGTTATCTGTTGACAATATTTTCTTGCAAAAATTATGTTATTTTCTATCTAATCTACAGGCAAAAAGACATAAAAAAATGGACTTATAGTTATTTTTTTCTGTTCAATAGGTTTTATTGACATTTTAATTTTGATTAAACCTTCTGTTGTTGAATATTCTAGCACTTGTATTTTGTGTTTTTTTTTTGAGTGCAGCTGTTTACTGTATTTATCAATCACATTTGGGCACTAAGCGCAGTATATATCTTTCATTCTTACATTTATTAACGGTTTGACCAGGGGCGACCCATCCATTAAGTACGCCGCCCCGTCCATTGTCGCCTCCGCCTATTCATGTGTCTGGCCCCTTTCAGGATGCCCAGTGTTTTTTTGAAGCACTAATTAGAGCCAGAGGCTGTAATGGGCTTCAAAATAGTGTGTGCTCGGGGGGGCAGAGAATGCACTCACAGCCCATCCAGGTGTGTTACAACAGCAAATGAATATTCTCTATTGTAACACTGATCCTCCTCCCAGCCAATCAGGAAGCAGATTTTGACACCTGTCATATGATTAGCTGAAAGGACAGGCGATCCTATTGGATGCCTAGGAGGAAGGGAGGAACCCACCTAGATGGGGTAAGTGCCGGACCGACTTGCAAAGTGAAAATGCCCTTAAACACTGATCAGACAATTTTCCTTTACTAAATCAACCCCAAAGAATAGAGGCAGGTGTTTTACTACAGGAATCACTAATCACACAGTAGTGTAAGATTGGCCAACAGCGGGACATTGTTTTTTGTGCAAGGGTAGGCCCAAATTTACTAGAGAGAAAGAGTACAGACTGGGGTATTACTACAAAGATGTATATACTGCAGAGAATACAGCAGAGTAAATCTGGCCAGCAGGAGGACAGTTTTAATCCTGGATAATAAGTCTAACTAGTGCAAGCTAAACATTTATTTTATCTGTGAGGATACAGAAGTGGGATAAATGTTAATAATATATTGCAAGACGTTTAGATGTTTAGGGACACAGTGTTCTTGCACTTTCAAGTGATGCAGGGGCATGCGACAAACAAAAGGCAGCTTAAGGAATATATGGCCAGTAACCTGTGAATGTTTCACTTTAAGAACTTCAAATCTAAACAAAAAGTCCTATCAGCATCAGATTAAAAAAAACACAAAAGTATTGGAAACCCCAAAATACTACCCCTGAAACAGCCCCTTTTTATTGTGGGCCTTTCAGCAAAAAGCAAAATAAAAAAAAGGTTTGATATGGATAGGACAGCAGTTAAAAGTGACTGTTCTCCTCAAAGCAACCACAAAATAAATAAAATACATAAACACCCCAGTAATAGGAACCAAAAGGCAGAAAATGGGTTAATTCTCCAGATAGCTAGTAATCAATTTTCTAACTGACTCTAATGTCTTGCTATGTACTTTGCCAGCTTTACCTACAACAGCTTCCAATTTACTCACCTATTGACACTATTCCTGCTCTGTGCCCCCACCCTTTTATAGTGAGGGGGCTGGTTTATCCAAAAGCCCCCTTATTGGCACCTATAAGCCTGTTAGTCATAGTTTAAAAGGCCATACAGTGTATCATGGTTTTAAAAATATTGACATAAAATTGCCCAAACTGTGAATCTCGATCCTGCAGACGTTGCCTTGCAACTATAATAGCTGCAAACCCAAATATTATCCCTTCCCTTGAGTGTATAATGAAAAACTAATTTGCTTGCACTTTGCTAGCCTATAATGTTTATAAATGTATGAATGAAAACCTTCTGATGCTTGGTGTGATGGATGTAATGGCGGTCTCAGAAAGCAGGCCTCACAAGCATGAAGTCTGACTGGGAGCATACTAGTCATATGTCCCTAGTGATCTACAGCCTTCATTGAACACTACAAAGTGTTTCAATGTGATGACCTATTTTTTTGTACTTAATTGAACAATTTCAGAACCATATGTTACATTTTTCCAGTAAAGGGTAATGAATTCATTTTTTTACAATTATTAACATAATTGTGATAATTAATCTTATTTAACATAAGCCTGCTACTTTTTTGGTCACGTCCCCATGATCTGGAGCTCTGCTTAATATTGTTCTTATGCTGGGCATAGATGTGGCAACTTCCAGGCTATATTATTCCTATCCAGTCAGCTTGTAATGACAAAAATTTCAGTTGATCAAGCAACCTACTACCAACAATTTATATATTTGTCTATATATCTGTATGGTAGGTAGGGATTTTGGTATGTTGTGTTCAGCTATCTCATCCTATCTGATGTACAAAGAAGGTGGAAAGTGGCTAAAATTGCCCAAAAAAAAATGACCCTATTTATTGGTATAATTATGCCAACTACATATAGGTCCATTTTTTTCAACCAGGTTATGACAGTAAAAATGATTACAGTTCACCATGCTTTCATTTTTGTGAATGATTCTTTGTTATAGTCTGATATTTATTTTTCTTACAAGGAATTGTGGATATATCATTTCTTTGAAGTGATCCTGTCTCTATACAGTGGGGAAAATAATTATTTGATTCCCTGCAGACTTTGTACGTTTGCCCACTTATAAAAAAAATTAAGGGTCTATAGTTTTTATCATAGGTGTATTTTCAATGATAGAGACAGAATGTCAACCAAAATACAGAAAAAAAACCACATAAAAAAATACTATAAATTAAGTTGCAGTTTAGTGAGTAAAATAAGTATTTTAGCCCCAAAATCCTTACGGTTTCTTGGCTGTCTCCTGGCAAACTCGAAGTTTCATCTCCCCCCATACATTTTTTTATAGCATTAAGGTGTGTAGATTGACTGGGCCACTGCATGACCTTAACCACTTGAGATCCGCGCTATTGCCAAATGACGGCATTAGCGCGGACCTACATTTCCGGGACTACGTCTATTGACGTCGTCCCGGTTACGAGCGGCCTGCGCGCTCTGTGATCGGCGAGTCCATGAGACTCGCCTGATCACCGATCCGTGCAAGGGGTCGATCCCGACCCCTTATCACGTGATCAGCTGTCAGCCAATGACAGCTGATCATGTGATAGAACGGAGCCGGTAATCGGCTATTATTCCTCCTCGCGCTGACAGCGCGAGGAGAAAAAAAAAAAGCCGATCACCGGCGGCCGTGATCGGGACATCAGTTCCGATCACGGCCATCAATACAAGGGACCACCTGCCACCTGCCAGTGCCCACCTGCCTCCCGCAGTGCCATCCTGAAGTAAAATAAAAAGCAAAAGTAAGTGCCCCCCGTCAGTGCCCATAGTGCCCACAGTGCCACCCACAGTGCCACCCCACAGTGCCACCCCACAGTGCCACCCAATCTGCCTCAAAGGTGCTGCACCCCAGTGCCGCCCATCAGTGCCCAGCAGTGCCGCCCATCAGTGCCCAGCAGTGCCGCCCATCAGTGCCCAGCAGTGCCACCTATCAGAGCCACCTATCAGTGCCACCTATCAGTGCCCATCAGTCCCATCTATCTGTGGTACCTATCAGTGCCCATCCGTGCCACCCATCCGTGCCACTTATCCGTGCCACCCATCCGTGCCATCTTATCTGTGCCCATCTTTGCCCATCAGTGCCACCTTATCTGTGCCCATCGGTGCCGCCTTATCTGTGCCTATTAGTGCCGCCTTAACTATGCCTATCAGTGCCCACCAGTGCAGCCTATCAGTGCCCACCAATGCAGCCCATCAGTGCCCACCAATGCAGCCCATCAGTGCCCACCAATGCAGCCTATCAGTGCCGCCTAATCAGCGCACTTCAATGAAGGAGAAAAATGACCCGTTTGCAAAATTTTATAACAAACTATTAAAACATGATTTTATTTATTTATTTTTTTGCATCTTTTTTTGTTTGTTTAGCAAAAAATAAAACTCTGAGCTGTAACTAAATACCACCAAAAGAAAGCTCTATTTGTGGGAAAAAAATGATAAAAATTTCATTTGGGTACAGAGTTGTATGCCCGCGCAATTGTCATTCAAAGTGCATCAGCGCTGAAAGCTGAAAATTGGTCTGGGACTGAGGGGGGTTTAAGTGCCCAGTAAGCAAGTGGTTAATGTGCTTCTTCTTGAACCACTCCTTTATTGCATTGGCAGTGTGTTTTGGGTCATTGTCATTCTGGAAGACCCATCCTGACCCATCTTCAGTGTTCTGGCTGAGGGAAGAAACAGACCCAAAGCATCATGTTTCCACCTCTGTACTTGACTCTAAGGATGGTGTTCTTAGGGTCATAGTCAGTATTTTTCTTCCTTCAAACACAGCAAGTCGAGTTATGCCAAAGAGCTCAATTTTGATCTCATCTGACCCCAGTACTTTGTTACAGTCCTTCTCTGAATTATTTAGATATCCATTAGTTAATTAGCATGACTGTACATGTGCCTTCTTGAGGAGGGGGACTCGCCGTGTTTGGAGGAAGAAATATTCTGACAATAACCCCAAGTACACCATCCCTACAGGAAAGCAGTGAAAACATTATGCTTTGGGGCTGTTTGTCTGTTAAAGGTACCGACCGACTTTGCTGCCTTGAGGGATCAATGGATGGGGCCATGTATTGTAAAATCTTGTATGAGAACCTTTGTCCCTCAGCCAGAACACTGAAGATGGATTATGGATGGGTCTTTCAGCATGACAGAGACCCAGAACGACAAAGGAGTGGCTTAAGAAGAAGCACATTAATGTCATGGAGTGGACAAACCAGTCTCCGGACCTTAATCCTATAGAAAATGTATGAAGGAGCTTAAACTTCGAGTTGCCAAGTGATGGCCAAGAAACCTTAAGGATTTAGAGAAGATCTGTAAAAAAAGAGGGAACCAAAATTCCTCCTGAGATGTGTGCAAACCTGGTCACCAACTACAAGAAACGTCTTACCTTTGTGCTTGCCAACGAGGGTTTCTCCACCAAATACTAAGTTATGTTTTGCTTGGGAATCAAATACTGATTTTACTCGCTGAACTGCAACTCGATTTATAACATTTGTATTGTGTGTTTTTTTGGGGATTTTTGCTTGATATTCTGTCTCTATCATTTAAGATACAAGTATGATAAAAATTATAGACCCTTCATTTCTTAACTAAGTGGGCAAACTTACAAAATCTGAAGGAAATCAAATAATGATTTTCCCCACTGTACTTATTTTCTCAAGAAAAACTATACCTGTAAGAGAAGAGTATAAATCCTCTTCTTTTGTCCATGCTGGTGAAGACCATTACCTTTTGTCAACCTTCATACTGTCTCCTATAATGATGTGGAGTTCAGCAGGAGGAGCCAGCCAGATCCACACTCCCAAAAGTGTTGGCTTCCTGGTAGACTTCAGGAAAAGATATTTGACACATTATTGACAGAAAGAATAGATCTCCCAAAACAGAGATCAATAATGAGAGCCTCCAGGACTTTTTCTAGACCCATAAATAATTGTATTTTAATATACAAATTTACAATTAGCTCTATTGAAAAAATCCATCAAAATATAAATATAAAAATCCAATGAACTAGCTATCCTCTACCACCATTTAAAAAGACAATGTTGTCTTAGTACATTTTTGTTTACGGCTAGACGCCATACACACATCCAAACATCCCATAATATTAATAATTATCTAGCAGATGTGCATTCATTTCAGTGGGGAATGTACAGTGGATATAAAAAGTCTACACACCCCTGTTAAAATGCCAAGTTTCTGTGATGTAAAAAAGAGACAAAGATAAATCCTTTCAGAACTTTTTCTGCCTTTAACCACATGCCGGCTGCCCATTGTCAAATAACGGCTGGGCGGTGTGGCTCTCGTTCTGGGTGGACGTCATATGACAACTTACCTGAACGACCGCTCTTGTGCGCCCGCCCTGATTACAATTAAGTGCCACCGGTGCCAGTAATGATTGCCCACCACTGCCAGCAATCAGTGCCAACCAGTGGCCACAATTGCCAGCAATCCATGGCCATTAGTGATGCCAGACAGTGCTGGCTATCACTGCTGCCCATCAATGCCCACCAGTGCCACCCATCAGTGCCGCCTATCAGTGCCCATAAGTGCGGCATATTATTCATGCCTCCTCATCAGTGCCACCTAATCAGTGCCCATAAGTACCACCTCATCAGTGCTCATCTGTTCAGCCAATCAGTGCCCATCAGTGCTGCCTCTTCAGCGCCCATCAGTGAAGGAGAAAAATTACTTATTTAAAAAATTTACTGACAGAAACAAATACTTTTTTTCAACATTTTCTTTTTTTTCTTTTTTTTTTAGGAAAAAATAACCCAGAAGTAATTAAATACCACCAAAAGAAAGCTCTATTTGTGTGAAGAAAATGATAAACATTTCACATGGTTACAGTGTAGCATGACTGAGCAATTGTCTTTCAAAGTGTGGCAAATGGCCTGGGCAGGAAGGGGGTGAAAGTGCCCTGTATTGAGGTGGTTAATGTGACCTATAAACTGTACAAATCAATTGAGCAACAAACTGATATCTTTTAGGTGGAGGGAAGTAAAAATAAAAAAACGAAAATAATATGGTTGCATAAGTGGGCACACCCTTAAACTAATACTTTGTTGAAGTACCTTTTGATTTTATTACGGCACTCAGTCTTTTTGGGTATGAGTCTATCAGCATGGCACATCTTGACTTGCCAATATTTGCCCAATCTTCTTTGCAAAAACACTCGAAATCTTTCAGATTGAGAAGGCATCCTGTCTACAGCTTTCTTCAGATCACCCCACAGATTTTCAATTGGATTTAGGTTTGGGCTCTGGCTGGGCCATTCCAAAACTTTAATCTTCTGGTGAAGTCATTTCTTTGTTGATTTGGATGTATGCTTTGGGTCGCTGTCATGCTGAAAGATAAAGTTCCTCTTCATGTTAAGCATTCTAGCAGAAGCCTGAAGGTTTTGTGCCAATATTGACTGGTATTTGGAACTGTTCATGATTCCCTCTACCTTGACCTTGAATAGCCCAAAAGCATGATGCTGCCACCACCATCAATGTGGGCATGGCGTACTTTTGGTTATGTGCAGTGTTTTTTTGGTGCCAAACATATCTTTTGGAACTATGGCCAAAAGTTCAACCTTGATTTCATCAGACCAGAACACATTTCCCACATGCTTTTGGGAGACTTCAGATGTGTTTTTGCAATTTTAGCCAGACTTTGGATGTTTTTCTTCGTAAGAAAAGGCTTGCCACTCTACCCCATAACCCAGACATATGCAGAATACAAGAGATTGTTGTCCCTTGTACCACGCAGCCAGTATTTACCAGATATTTCTGCAGCTCCTTTAGTGTTGCTGTAGGCCTCTTGGCAGCCTCTCTGACCAGTTTTCTTCTTGTCTTTTCATCAATTTTTGGAGGGACGTCCAGTTCTTGGTAATGTCACTTTTGTGCCATATTTTTTCCACTTGATGACTGTCTTCACTGTGTTCCATGCTATATCTAAGGCCTTACAAATTCTTTTGTACCCTTCTCCTGACTGATACCTTTTAACAATGAGATCCTCTGATGCTCTGGAAGCTCTCTGCGGACCATGGCTTTTGATGTAGGATGCAACTAAGAAAATGTCAGAAAAGACCTACTAGAACAGCTGAACTTTATTTGGGGTTAATCAGAGGCACTTTAAATTATGGTAGGTGTGCACTGACTCCTATTTAACATGAGTTTGGATGTGATTGCTTAATTCTGAACACAGTTTGGCCTGATTCACACCTATGTAGGTTGCAGTTTGCATATTTCCGGTGCATTTCGCGGTTTTCAATACACGCTTTTGATCCATTGAAGTCTATGGAACCAAAAACCAGCAAAAAGTCCCTGGCCCTTTCCATAAAATGCACAGATGTGAACTTCATTCATAGGAAACCATGTTAAATGGACTGTAGTCTGTTTCTGCCAAACTAAAAATTGTCTGCAAAAATAAATTATCATGGTTCCCCCTCAGGTCCATACCAGGCCCTTCGGGTCCCCCCAAAATCCATACCAGACCCTTATCTGAGCATGCAGCCCGGCAGGTCAGGAAAGGGAGGGGATGAGTGAGTGACTCCCCCCTCCTGAACCATACCAGGCCACCCCAAAGCATCTTGCCCCCATGTTGATGGGGACAAGGGCCTCTTCCTGGCAACCCTAGCCGGTGTTTGTCGGGGTCTGCTGGCAGGGGGCTTATCGGAATCTGGAAGCCTCCCTCAGATCCTGGCCTTCCCACCATGTGAATGAGTATGGGGTACATTGTACCTCTACCCATTCACCAAAAAAGTAGTGTAGTGTGAAAAAATTCAGTAGACAGTTTTTGACAAGTCTTTTATTAAAAATATCTTCTTCTTCCCTGCTTCTTCCTCCGGTCTTCCTCCATCTTCTGCCACACCTTCCTCCTCCGGGCTTCTCTTTCTCCCACTTCTCCCGCTCTTCTTCGTCCCACTGATCTGTCTGCGCCGATGTCATGCATATCTAAGCCCTTGTACACACGGTCGGAGATTCCGACGGAATGTGTCCTATCGGACCATTTTGTCGGATATTCCGACTGTGTGTGGTCTCCATCGGACCAACTTTTTCAACTTGCCGGTAAAATTTTCAGACAAAATGCCCTGATCGGACATACTCCGATCATGTGTAGCCTACTCCGACAGACAAAGTGCCACGCATGCTCAGATCAAATTCCTAGAACAAAGCTATTGGCTACTAGCCTGAACGTAGTCCCGTCGTAACGAAATAACGTCATCACGTTATGTACAATCGGATTTTCCGACAACTTTGTCCGACCGTGTGTATGCAACAGTTTTGGACAAAATCCAACGGATTTGGTTGTCAGAATGTCCGACCGTGTGTACAAGGGCTTAGATGACGATGGGGTGTAACCATCGGATGATGTCACCCACAGGCCCCACCTCCTTGTGATGTCATGGACCCATCATGTCCCATGCGGTGACGTCACAAACTGTCTACTGTATTTTTCCACACTACTTTGTTTGGTGAATGGGTAGGCGTACAATGTACCCCATACTCATTCACATAAGGGGGAGGCAGGGATCCTTGTTAATGGGGGCTTCCAGATTCCGATAAGCCCCCTGCCCGCAGACCCCATCAACCACAGGCCAGGGTTGTTGAGAAGAGGCCCTTGTTCCCATCAACATGGGGGCAAGGTGCTTTGGGGTGGGGGACGAAGAGCCCCCTGCCCCAAAGCAGCCACCACCCCCCATATTGAGGGCATGTGGCCTGGTATAGTTTGGGGGGGGGGCTTCCCGGCCCCCTCCTTAGCAACCAGCTATATACAGTGTAAAAAGAAAAAAAAGGATACAAAACGCAAACCAAGGCAAAAACATGGTAAAATTGCACATTTATTTTAAAGGTATAGCTTTACCAGGTAAATTTAGTAGCAAAAACAGTTGTATCTCTGGTTCCGTTATTACTCCATTTTGTAAAACATTTTAAAATTGCTTTTGCAACTATGTGTAGACAAGTCCTGGTCATGGTGAAGCAGGGCTATGCTCAGATGTTGCTATGAAAATCTTTCTCAGAAAGTCACGAGATATTGCAATAAGGGCCATATTCATCTTAGGCTATTAGCTGTCAACAGCCAGTAACAAAAAGTGGAACTGTGATGCACTGAAGTAAACAAGTAAAAGGCTGGAAATGTTTATTTATTTATGAATCAAATAAAACAAGCTACATTAACAGCCTAGAGGCATGCAACTAAATAAATGGCAGTTTCAGTAAAATAAGCTATTTATATTGCTTTTATTCATGTTCTTTGGGGTTAAAGAATATTAATGAATAAAACAAAATGCACTATAGCAATGTATTAAACTGTGACAGATTTGAATATTCCCTTTGCCAGAATTTTGGACATAAAACAAAAATTTGATCATTATTCCAGAGAACAAAACAAGTTGAACTGCATATTTCCATTTTTTTAAGAATTTGTGTGTCAAACATGAATGATTCACTTCCTCGTACATTTTATCTGCAAAGATTGGTGACAGCCCAAATGAATGAATCTAGATGACCAATTTTAAAATAGATACCGTTATAGAACAGTGAAAAGTAAAACCGATGTAAGACTGGTTTGGACACTGTGCTTCTGTTTTTATAACCTTAGGGTTCTTTAACTGCTATGGGGAAAAACTGCAACAAGGAAATTAGGACTACTTCTAATGCACAGTTTGCGGTATATACCCTGATGGAATGATTTCTTTGCTTTTAAATAAACACTCAAGAAACCTTGCCCAATAAATCTTATACTTTTATTGTGCCAACTCTGTGGTTCTGTGTAGACATTCTAGTTTTTGTATGGCAAATGAACCGTAGAAATCACTAAGCTCAAAGTAAATGCATTTTGGTTTTGGAGACTGATCACAAGTCCTTATGAGATTGCTCATATTACCTAATAGTCTAGAGCCATTTTAATGTTTAAGGCATAAGGCTGCCAATATATCTTCAAAAACTTGTCAACTTTTTGTCTCAATGTGCAAATTTAATCCAACATAAATTAATTCCTGGGCATGTGTTTTTAGCATGGCCAGTACTGGAACCGAAGTTTAAAAAAAAAGACAGGAGGAAACCAGACACTTCTAAAGGCTTGCATGGTGGCAGATCAGGAAGCTACTGGTTTTAGAACAGACTCAGTACAGTGGACCATTTTCAACTGTCTTGCAATGTCTTAATTATTTGGTAAAGAACTAAATTATCCCTCAGACCTCACTACAATTATGTATTTATATCACTTGTATAAGTGCAGTAAAGAATGAATATGTGTAGGAAATATGTCCAAATGATTATTTGCCTCTTTTTGCACGGAGCACATTGTTCGGTCCTCTACACAGAAGTGATAAATCTGGGGAGTCGCCCACACACAAATTCTTTGTTTGACGAGCCTTTACAACCTTAACAACCCCCCCCCCCCCCCCCACCATAGGTTAACATGATTGCCCCATCACGTTTACACCATCATCAATATTTTGTAAAATACTGCAGCCATAATAATATGTTCAAACCTTGAAAAACACATTTCAAGTCTAATAATATGTAGCGCCCATACCCTGTTGCAGGGCGGTATTGACTGAATGGGCTTACCAGTTACCTTCTCTTGGCCTGCTCTTCCACTTCTAGGGGGTTCCCAGGATTGGTACCCAACACTGTACACTGACACAGATTAAGTCCTTTCAAAAAGGTTTATTTTGCAGTAGAACTTTCACAACACAGTCTCTTAGGGAACAAAGGGCACGGGGGAAGAACTTGGCTACCTTGAACTGCAGGTTTAACAAAGTCTCTAGATCAACCCAGAGAGTAGCCACTCGCAGCTGGGTACTTCAAGGCTGAACAGATCTCTAGCCAGAGATCATGGCAGTCAGCACGTTGACTCAAAACTTGAACAATCAACTGAGCGTTAACAGGAACCTTTTTCCACCGTACCTGGAACGTTGTCGGCTTTCACAATGGTACTGGAAAAGTGTGATTTGTCAATGTCCTTCCCAACTCAGTAACCAGGCACTTCTCAGGATGCCACTTGCTGGCCCTCCTCCAAAGAGTCATCCCCCAGTCACCTCCATGAGCTGCGGTGTCCCTCCAAGCAGAGAGCACACCCGGACACTTTGAATCCTCCCTCAATTACAGTGCCTCGGACCAGCCGGTTCAGAGACTTGGGAACAGACGGATCCCTACCCCAGACCAGGGGGATCTATCAGGGGCCACTGACAGGAACATGTTGCGAGGTGTCGAACACCCCGTGACCGGGACCCCTCACAGGGCTACCCCGGTCCTGGAACCAGAACAGACCACACGGGTCTCACAAACAACTACGGAACCCTGAACACGTGACCCGCACCTGTTTATGTACCCCCTCCCAGACTCCTCAGTGGGCCCTGGCACTCCCCCTGATTGGCTCAGAGAGGGCCATACCCAAACATCCAACCAGACTTGATTCTAGCCTGTCATGTGCACCTCACCGTGCACATGACCAGGCAGAACTTTCACACATAGCCTGGTCAGACTGGTGTTAGGCCTACCTACAATACTCAGAATCTTATTCTCCTGAGGCAAAAACTAAATTTACAATGCGTGTGACATTTGATCCCAAATGTCATCCGCTACAAATACAATATTCAACAGGGCCAGGTGTATTAATCTTGTGCTGTCTCTTTTTTATCTTAGTCAATTGACTAGTGTTATTATCATAATAAAATAATCAGACACCATATCCACACAAGGCATACTGTGACTGGGGGCAAAAAGGCTGAAAAGGACAGTGACCCTTTATCAGTTGTCAGATAAACAAAAGAGTAGAAATAAACTGCTGCCTTTTTCTGCTAGGAGTTTGGTTCCAGTATACAAAGCACACAGTATGCTATGTAACCAATAACAATTACACAAACTATAAAGAGACAGCATCAATGGGGACCCAACTGGACTGAGCTGGCAGGCAGGGTATCAGTCTGGAACCTTTTATTATAATTGAGAACATTGTTACTGACAATCTGCAACCTGCTGTTTGGGTGAACGTGCTTCATGTACTTCCTACCGCCGTAGGCCAAGGCCTATGTTGGTGATGCAAACATTCACTGCTTTAACTACTTTCAGTCTAGGCCACTGTTGACATTTCTCTCCTGCATGTACAAATCATCATTTTTTTTTGCTAAAAAATTACTCAGAACCCCAAACAATTAAATATATTTTTAAGCAGAGGCTCTAGAGCAGTGATGGCAAATCTTGGCACTCCAGAGGTTTTGGAACTTAATTTCCCATGATGCTCAACTACATTGCAGAGTGCATGAGCATCATGGGAAATGTAGTTCCAAAACATCTGGGGTGCCAGCCAAGGTTTGCCATCACTGATCTAGAGAATAATATAAAAAACATATTAATGAATTGTAATGCAAAAAAAAACTAATATAACCAAATTCTTTTGGGTAAAATATAAAAGATGATGTCATGTTGAGTAAACAGATACCTAACATGTCACGCTTTAAAATTGTGCACACTCATGGAATGGCATCAAACTATGGTACTTAAAAATCTCCAAACGCAACACTTTAAAAATGTTTATAGGTTACCAGTTTAGAGTTACAGAGGTGATCTAGCGAAATAATTATTGCTCTCACTATAATGTTTGCGACAATACCTCACATGGGGCAGAGGGGGGAAGGACTCAGTCAGCCAATCAGTGGTGAAAGGGGGCAGGACCGGGTCGGGTCTCCGTGTCTGAATGGACACACGGAGCTGTGACTCGGCTCCAGTGCCCACATAGGAAGGTGCTGACTGTGGGGGCATTCAATAGGAGGGAGGGGCCAGGAGCAGAAAAGAGGGACCCGAGAAGAGGAGGATCAGGGCTGCCCTGTGCAAAACCATCTACACAGAGCAGGTAGATATAACATGTTTGTTTTTATTATATATATTTTTTTTAAACAAGATTTTACAACCACTTAAGGGCCAGTCCACACCATAGAAACGCAGTTTGGGTGCTTTTCTGCATGCATGTTTTTGATGCGTTCCAGTGCGTTTTTAATGTGTTTTTGGTGCGTTTTTTATGCAGTCCAGTGCTTTTTCCCCACCCTCTTTTTTCTTAACCTTAAATAAGGACAAGTGTGTTGCAGTGCGTTTTTGGTGCATTTAAGTGTATTCCAGTGCATTTTTGATATGTTTTACAGCATTCCAGTACAGTAAAGTGCAGAAAAAATGCAGCATGTTCTACTTTTTTTCTGCAACCGGAACGCACTGGAACTGCAAGCACTGGTGTGAACTATGCCATTGAAAATATATGCCATATAATCTACTTTCCATGTGTTTTTGATGCGGAAAAAAAAGGCACTGGATTGCATGTGATGTGAACTGGCCCTTACAGAAGTCCTACTTATTTTAGACAGTTTACTATAGACAGTAAGATAGCATAACGTGAAATCAATTGCCTTCAGTGCCGGTTCACACTAGCACGATGCGAGAACCCTGCGAATCATGTGCGGGTTCCCGCATCGCTCCCTACACGCATGGCAGTTCACACTGCCATATGCGAACTGCTGGGGAGTGTCATTATATGTTAACGACACCCCCATTTCAGCTTGCGTATCGCACTGCGAACTGACAGTTCAGACATGAATCGGATCACATATGTGTGAATACACATGCGATCCGATTCTGGTCCGAACAGAAAAAAGGGTCCTGTGCGTGTTTGGACCGAATGCAGTGCGATATCAGCCATGCTATCTGTATGGCTGACATCGCACCCGCACAGACATCGCATGTAATGTGAACAGAAGTGCGCTGCGAATTACATGCAATGTCTGGCATCGCACTAGTGTGAACCGGCACTCACAGTAAAAATACATGTTTACACTAATTAAAGACTACTTACCAACCTATAACTCTGCAACCATTCATACCTCCCAACTTTTTGAGATGGACACCTATCAGCAAAAGTATGCAGGCATAGGAAACACCCCTGCCACGCCCCCTTAAAGAAGAATTGAACAAAAAAACAAGATTGGTTAAACCCACAAGTGCTTTTTTACCTCTACTATTCCTTTATATTGGTTTTGGCATTTACAAATGCAGCAATTTAGAAATCAGAAAGGGTTAGCGCTGGAAAACACTTTTTAATAGATAAAAAGTGCATTTTATATACATCTATATAGATCAGACCAAAATGAAGGACAAATGAGGAGGAAAGAGGGACAGAGGGACATTGCTCCAAATCAGGAACAGTCCTTCAAAATCTGGTACAGTTAGGAGTTATGATCATTAGCCTTTCTGATTGGAGAGCCCTAGGGGGTGTGTGGGACCAATGCAAAGATACCACTGCTTCGAAACAAAAAGCAAGGGTCCTTCTTTACAGCATGCTGGTTTTTTTTTTTTTGGTACGGGAAAAAAGTAGGACTTTAAAAAACCTTTTTGTTTTGATGCACGTGGAATGTATTTAGCTAATTTAAAGCAGAACTCCAGTCAAAAATAACAAGCTAAAAACAAATAGCCCATTCAAAAAATAAATAATCAAAAACCAATCAAAAATCAAAACCAGCCTTTGGTGCAGAATTCCCCTTTAATCCAGACTTTTTCCCTGCAGTACTTTTCGACAGCTAGATGTCTTTAGTCTGATGGGCACCATAATTCAACCCACATCCTATGAGCCCAGGTCATTCTAGACCAGCTTGGTACTGAACAGTGAAAGCAGCAGCACAGTGATGAGTTCATCCCTCTGTCACTCTGCTTTCCCCTGCTATCAGCATTCTTCTTGCCAGCACATGACTTGATTGTACTGTTTCTTCCACTTACACTCTAGCCCTGAAGGTAAAAGACTTCAAGAAGCTGTTAACAATTCAGATCCAGGTACTTACATTGCTTGTATAGGAAAAATAAATGTAATAGTGTTTTAATGATTACCGTACATAGCTGCATTAAATTGTATTTCATATATGACTAAAGTTTAGATTTAAATTGAATCTTAAAAAACATCCAGGCTATAAAATCGTAACAAACGTCCATGAAATTATTTATATCAGGCTGATCTGTTTTTAAGAATATAATTAACTAAAACATTGGGGGGAAAAAGTATATTCGCCCATGAGATAGAGTAGATAGCTTGCAATATGCAGCAAATGAACTCTGTGTGAAGTTCATGAATAGTCCACTAGAGGACACCATGTACTCATACCTTGTCAAAGCACCAGCCTCACACATGTACCTGGTCTATTAATATTTCTTTGTAATATATTTGCATCTAAAGGCTTTGCTAAGACCATTTAAGGGGAAAACATAATGTTTCAGAATTTAAAGATTTTCTCTGCACTTCTAAAGTATTATCATAGAAAATGATTGCATCTATTGGGTCACTGACCTGAATAAGAACACTATATGTTTGGATGCATGCTTATTCCGAAACAGTGACGCACCAAAGGTAAGAATAATTGTCCTGGAACATACATTGTTAAAAACGAATAAAAGATGACAATTGCCATATTTCACTTTAAAGATGTCCTGTGCAAAAAGTAGATAAAATGTAAGGGCTAAATTGTATAGCAGGCAACATACATAGCCTACTCTCTATCTGTCCTGGGAGCCTACAAAAACCTCTATACCAGTCTTAACCAGGGTTCTGTGTAACCTTAGGTTTCCTGTAGAGGTTGTTGGGGTTCCTTGAGCAATGAGCAACTGTCCCACAGATGAGTAGCCACTGACAACAATTATCCTATTTGTTATGGAGGAAATATTTCCAAGGGCCACAAATATAGGGGCCATTCTTCCCAGTGAGCTTTACACTAATATACTGTGAGGTGCAGATAAAATAATTTTCCTGACAGACTCCATGGCAGCCTACGTATGGGTTAATCCCGCCTCTCATACCTCATAGGACCCCACTCCCATAAATATTTGCTTCTAGCCAGAGACTGTGTTCCTTTTTTGTCCTCCTCCTAGGACCAAGGTGTTTTCTTACCTTTCGGAAGCTTTAATCCAGTCCTGGTGGTTTGCACGTTGATGATGATGGCGGTTATTCTTGGAGTCCATATTCCCCAGCTATTAGCAGGGAGGACACAGGCACTGAAGAGCGATGCTGTGAATATCTTAACCACTTCAATACAGGGCACTTAAACACCTTCCTGCCCAGACCAATTTTGAGCTTTCAGCACTGTCGCACTTTGAATGACAATTGCGCGGTCATGCTACACTGTACCCAAATGAAATTTTTATTATTTTTTTTCCACAAATAGAGCTTTCTTTTGGTGGTATTTGATCTTGATTTTATTTTTTGCGCTACAAATAAAAAAATACCGAAAATTTTGAAAAAAAATATTTTTTTTTTGTTTCAGTTTCAAAACTTTGTAAATAAGTACGTTTTCTCCTTCACTGATGGGCACTGATGGGGCTACACTGATGGGCACTGATAAGGCGGCACTGATGGGCACTAATGATGTGGCACCAATGAAGTGGCACTGATGAGGTGGCATTGATGGGCGACACGGATGGGCGACATGGATGGACACTGATAGGTGGCACAAATTGGCACTGATAGCTGGCACAGATTGGCATGGATGGGCGGCACAGATGGGCATGGATAGGCAGCACAGATGGGCATGGATAGGCGGCACAGATGGGCATGGGTGGGCACTGATAGGCGGCACAGGTGGGCACTGATAGGCGGCACAGGTGGGCACTGATAGGCAGCACAGGTGGGCACTCATAGGCGGCACGGGTGGGCACTCATAGGCGGCATTGGTTATACTGTACTAATGGATGCCAATCAGTGCCAAACAATAATGCATGCCAATCAGTGATGCCCATTGTGGGCACTGATTGGCATCCATTATGGGCACTGATTGGCATCCATTGTGCTGACTGGCATCCCTGGTGGTCTAGGGAGAATTACCTTTTGCTGGGCATCCCTGGTGGTCTGGTGGCGTCCCTGGTGGTCCAGTGTGGGCATCCTCGGGGGGGGCTGTGCTGATAATCGATCAGCACAGACCCCCCTGTCAGAGGAGCAGCCGATCGGCTCTCCTCTACTCGCGTCTGACAGACGCGAGTGAGGAAAAGCCGATCACCGGCTCTTCCTATTTACACTGTGATCAGCCGTGATTGGACACGGCTGATCACGTGGTAAAGAGTCTCCTTCGGAGACTCTTTACCGAGATCGTAGTTGCCGGGTGTCAGACTGACACCCCGCAACAACGATCGCCGCGATGCGCGCCCCAGGGGGCGCGCAGTGGCTCATAATCCTGATCACGTCATATGACGTCCAATCAGGATTATGAAACCACTTTGCCACCGTCAATTGCCTATAAGCCGAGCGGCAAGTGGTTAAAGTCATCCATTGGTTGACAGACTGCATCATGGCCATTCGTCCTAGCTATTAGCGGGAGGCCCATTTATTAATGTGCCTATCGTGCAGAGAGTGTATCGACCCTCCCAATCCCAGGATGGATTGTGCTGGCTTCAGTGTGGTGATTTATAATATTCTCATGGCAGCCTGTTTTTGTGTGTTTGTTTTGTCCTTACCTGCTTCGGTGTAGCCATGGCGGCTGGAACGTTTTGCGTTCCAGTCCGCCGCTCTTCGCTCTCTCTGCGCAACTGCGAGGCTTCGACTGAGATCAAGGCTTGGTTAGCGTTTGCGCAGTTGGGACAAGATGGCGGCGCATGCGCGTGGACACCGTAGGAGTGGCGTTAGTTACAGCGCAGGTGCGCTGCTAACGTAATGACCTCATTGTGGCGGCAGATTTAAATAGCTGTCGGAGACAGCTATGCTTTGGAAGGTTTCCAAGCAAGGCAGCTACTTCCTGTGCTTGTGGCTTTTCTGCTCAAGGTGGGGGGGGGGTGTATTATTGTGTAGTACTGTGCATATCATTGCTCTCTCTATGTTACTACCTTTTTACATGCTTATTTGAATTGTGTTTGTTTTAGCTGTTTAAATCTCTGCTGCGATGGATGTGTCACCGCCCCCTAGTGGCCAACCCTTATGCCACAGGTAGGATGGAATTTTTTTCCCTCTGCCTGTTTGTATTTGGGTTTCTGGAGCAAGCTAACTATTTATCCTCTTTTCTCAGCCCCTCTAGGTCTGAATCTCAAGTCTTGACACTCGGTGATAGTGACAAATCTAGGTCACAACGCCATCCTTCATCTTCAAGCACTAGACATACCGGATCGTCCTCCAGACATAGGAAGGAAGGCTCAAAGTCTGGTTCTGGACACCATTCTTACCGCCATTCCAGCCGTTCTGTGGAAAGGACTTGCTGGGATGTTCCAGAGGGTAAATCTCTCTGCGAGTTATGTTACTCTTGGGCTATGAAGCAAAGAGGATCTGAGGACCAGCATGTGGAGGCTCTGGTCAGGAAGGTGATCCAAGAATCCATGAACAAGTCAGATTGCAGCCATACTTTCAATCCTCCTTCTCTTCCAGCCCTAGTTACTGATGTGGTTGATCCTGAGGCTCCAGGTCCCTCTCATCACAGTCTTTCTATTAGTGGATCCTCCGATAGCGAGGTTGAGATGGATGAACCTGGCGCAGGTTTTGAATTTTCTCAGGTTCCGTTCTTACTCAGAGCAGTCAAAGATGCTTTAAGGCCGCGTACACACGCGCGGACTGTTGGCCCAACTTTGTCCGTCCAACAGTTTGAGCGAACAGTCCGCTCAAACTTAGCATGGACGGACATGGCCACACACGACGGACGAACAGTTTGCTGAAACCGTGCGCGATGACGTGAACGGCACGTACGACGGGACGAAAAATACGACGTCCTATACACTGCAATGCAACCTTCCGACGTGGAAATCCTTTCTGAGCATGCGCGAGACTTAGTTGGCCGAACAAGCCTACACACGAGCGAACAGTCCGCTGAAACCTTGTTTCAGCGGACAGTTTTTCGGAATTTCCGTAAGACCTTGTTCGGCCAACTGTCCGCTGAAACTGTCCGCTGAAGCCCCACACACGAGCGGACTGTCCGCCCAAACACTGTTCAGCGGACAAGGTTGGGCGAACAGTCCGCGCGTGTGTACGCGGCCTAAAATGGAATGAACCGGTGGAAGCTCCCTCTAAGCAGAGGAAATACTTCAAGCATCTCAAGAAAGACCGTCCAAATTTTCCTTTTCTGGAAGAACTTGGTGAAATTATTTCTGATGAGTGGAGCAAAGTTGAGAGGAAAAATTCCTTGATCTCTAAGGTAGCAAAAATGTATCCTTTCAAGAGCGATGAGGTTAAACATCTTGAGTCGGCCCCTCTTATCAATGCCGCTTTATTGAGGTTGGTGAGGCATGTTACTCTCCCTCTGGAAGATTCCGTTTCCTTCAAAGATGGTCTGGAGAGGAAGATAGATACGGACCTCAAGCGCATCTACATTACTGCAGGCATGGCTTGTAAACCAGCCCTAGCCCTCGCTGCATTATCTAAGGCCATGGAATCCTGGACGGATGATATAGGTACGACTTTAGGAAGCATTTCTGAGGAGCTGGTCAAGAGCTCACCAGTGCATAAACTGAAGATGGCCTCGGCTTTCCTGTGGACATGATACGTCTGGTAGCTCGCGTGATGCTCTCTTCAGTCACGGCCAAACGTGCCCTGTGGTTGCGCCCCTGGGTTGCGGATCCTGCCTCTAAGCAGGCATGGTGTAAAATTCCTTTCGAGGGATCTTCCCTCTTTGGGAACAAACTTGACTCCGCTATTACCCGTGCTACCGGGGGAAAATCGGGTTTTCTGCCCCAGGATCGCCGTCTCATGGGTCAGAGAAGAGTTCTCCCCAGACAAGAAATAGAACGTGCTAGGGACGCACATCATTACAGACCTGGCCGCGAGTTTAGGAAGAACTGGAAAAGAAGCCAGCCTTCAGGTCAAAAGTCCTCAAAAGCTTCTTCTTCTGGTGGTCGGGAGGCTTCGAAGTCCTTTTGATATGGGGTCTGTCCAGACGGAGCAAGTCGGGGCTCGTTTACTCCATTTTCAGCACGTCTGGGCAGCCTCGATTCAGGACTACTGAACCGTCAAAACGGTCTCTTTAGGACATTCTTGGGTCTTCAACAATCCACCCATTCACCAGTTTGTGCCAACGGTTCTTCCCCATTCAGAAGAAAAAAGACAGATTCTTGCATCATACACAGAATCACTGATGGCTCAAGGAGCCACCATTCCGGTTCCAGCCGAGGAAAGATTTCAAGGAGTTTACTCCCCTCTTTTCATGGTCCTCAAAAATAATGGCTCCTGGAGACCGGTCATCGATCTGACACATCTAAACTCCTTCATAAAAAAGGAAAAATTCAAAATGGAGTCTCTGCTGACAATACGCCAGGCTATTCAACCAGGCGACTGGCTTATCTTAATAGACCTCAAGGATGCCTATTTCCACGTACCGATTGCAGAAGATTACCAGAAGTATCTCAGGTTTGCAGTAGATCAGGTGCATCTTCAGTTTACATGTCTCCCGTTCGGGCTTTCTACTTTGCCTCGAGTATTTTCAAAACTCTTACTGACGGTCGTGGCTTTAATCAGGATCAGACGCATCTGGTTACATCACTACCTGGACGATCTGCTCCTACTTTCTCAAGACAAAGAGCAACTGTTGTCTCATCGGGAGCAGGTTATTTTTACCCTAACAGAGCTTGGCTGGCTCCTGAACAAGGAGAAGAGCCATCTAGAGCCAACGCAGTCTCTAATCTCCTCAGAGCTCAGTTCAACATGGTAATGAGCACCATCTCCTTACCCCTGGAGAAAATTCCGGTGATCCGAAACAGGATTCGTCTTGCAATGTCCTCTTCTCTCCTCAGAGTCTCAATGTCAAAAGATAATCGGCACTATGGTAGCCACAGCCCCTATGGTGAAGTGGGCACAATGGAAGATGCGTCCCTTTCAGAAAGGGTTCCTTCAACAGTGGGATCCAGGGGTTCGAAATCATCTCGTCTGGATAACCCC
Organism: Lithobates pipiens; assembly: GCF_037356315.1. Lineage (NCBI taxonomy): Eukaryota > Metazoa > Chordata > Amphibia > Anura > Ranidae > Lithobates > Lithobates pipiens. The sequence continues at coordinate 378,043,407 of NW_027507758.1, read as the reverse complement.
TTCCATGCGGGAGAGCCTCCCTTGGTGGCTACAGCGAAAAAATCTTCTTCATTGTCATTCCATAGCACCTGTTTCCTGGGTCACAGTGACAATGGATGCCAGCAGCAGAGGTTGGGGTGCTCTCTGTCTCTCGGAAGTAGCCCAAGGCAGTTGGGATTTCCCTGTCCAAAGCATGGTATCGAACGTGCTGGAACTACGAGCCACCTTTCAAGTGCTGCAAGCCTTTCTTCACCTGACGTCAGGAGCTTCAGTTCTCCTTCGAATGGACAATACAACAGCTGTATCTTACGTCAAAAGACAGGGGGGCACTCGCAGTCTCTCTTTACTGAGGGAAGTAAGCCCGATTATGTCCTGGGCCCAGTTGAATCTGATGGATCTGATGGCGGTGTATCTCCCAGGAGTTCAAAATGTCCAGGCAGATTTTCTTTCAAGATTCTCCCTGGACAACAACGAATGGTCTCTCCATAGCGAGGTATTCGATTGGATTCTGTCTTTGGGGATCCTACCGGAAGAGGACCTGTTTGCCTCCCCGTGCAATTTCAAACTGGAGAAATATTACACGAGGTGTCGTTGCCCTCAGGCCTTCGGAGTGGATGCCCTGACGGACCAGTGGAGATTCCACAAAGCTTATGCCTTTCCCCCGACTCTGATCATTCTCCGATTTCTGGCGAAGCTCAGGTGGGAAGAAGTCGAAGTAATAGCGGTTCTTCCGTATTGGCCCAACAGGCCGTGGTTCCCACTTTTGTTGCAGCTCAGTTTCCAGGATCCAGTTCCTCTGCCCTCCAGACCGGACCTCTTGTCACAGGGAACAACTCTTCATCCATGCCCATCCCAGCTCCATCTGATGGCATGGTTTTTGAGAGGGAAAGGCTGGGAGCGTTAGGTTGTCCCGACACAGCAATCGCTACTTTACTGAATGCTAGAAGACCAGGTACCAACAAGGTCTATCAGAGAATTTGGTCAAAATTTGAAGACTATGTGTCCACAACCAATGGTTCGTGTAAAGATCCGAAGATAAGGGATGTTATTGGATTTCTTCAGACAGGCCTGGACTTGTCCTTATAGGTGAGTTCCTTGCGGGTCCAGGTTTCCGCAATATCTGCCTTTTCAGGTGTTTCCTGGGCCAAGCACCCTCTCACAAAACAGTTCTTCAAAGGAGCAGTGAGGCTCAGACCTCAGAGGAAACCAAGGTTTTCTAAGTGGGATCTCCCCTTTGTCCTGGATTACTTTTCAGAGAAAGATTTACATCATGGGGATCAAGTATCTATCAAAGAACTTTCTTGTAAAACTGCCTTTTTAGTAGCCATAACGTCAGCTAAGAGGGTTTCGGAGATCAGTTCTCTAGGTTGTAAGGAGCCGTTTCTCACTTTCTTTCCTGATCGAGCAGTTTTGATTCCTATGTTAGGGTAAAATCTGTTTTCCATGAAAATCAGGGAATCGTTCTTCCAATCTTTCAGTCCTCTGAAGATTCTGGTATTCATCCTTTGGACGTTGGGGACGTTTTGAAGCAATACTTGAAAGCCACAGCTCCTTTCCGGAAATCCGATCATCTGTTCATCCTTCTCTACGGAAAGAATAAGGGTTTACGTGCCTCTTCCCGAACTATTGCAGCTTAGACCGTTCAGGCCATCCCGGGGGCTTATAAGGCAAGGGGTTTGGCTCCTCCAGAAGTGGTGACGGCTCATTCTACTAGGAGCGTTTCTACATCTTGGGCGGCTGCCTGTCACGTTTCTCCAGAAGTGATTTGTAAGGCGGCTTCATGGACGTCAATCAATACATTTATGATGTAGAATCAGCGTCCTTGTCTTCGGTTAATTTTGGTTTGAATGTCTTCTCTGTTGATGGTGCCAATTAAACCTTTTTTTCTTTATCCAGCAATTGCCCACCCGGGTGTGTATGGCTAGTTATTTCCCATATGTAGGCTGCCATGGAGTCTTTCAGGAAAATCGAAAATTTGTATCCTTTCCTTTCCTGATGGACTCCATGGCAGCAGGAGTTCCCTCCCATTTGCTGGAGTAGGCTAAGTTACGGAACACAGTCTCTGGCTAGAAGCAAAGATTTATGGGAGTGGGGTCCTATGAGGTATGAGAGGCGGGATTAACCCATACATAGGCTGCCATGGAGTCCATCAGGAAAGGAAAATTACGGTAAGTATTTGATACAAATTTTCCATTATTAGCAGGGGTGAGCTGGGAAAGTTATTTCAGGGGTTCCTCCATGATAAAACGTTTGGGGAAAACTTCTCTATACAAACTCTAACTTTTAGAATGGGCTTGGTATTCCCCCCAGCACCCTACCTGACAATGATCATGTCTGGGTATTGACCCCACTATATTGTGGAAAGCAGAAGATGTGCTCTGCACCTGCAGTTATTTTTATTTTATTTCAAGCTTCCAGAGTGGTAGGCAGCAATGAAAGAGACAGTGGGGTTGATTTACTAAACTCAAAAAGACTGTTCCCCAGAGCTTAGTGAATAAACGGGAAAGTAGTTCTAAAGTCAGAACATTTTTTTTTACCTTAAAGCATTCCCTGCATTAGGGTAAAAAACAGTTTAGAGCTTTCTGCCCTCCGCTTCCCTAAATACATACCTGAGTCCTCAATCAATTCAGAGCTGTGAACGGCTGCATCTTTCATACCCTCGCTTCCTCTTCACACAGGAACTTGGTCAGAAGCAGAAGCCATTGGCTCCTGCTGCTGTCAATTAAATGCTGTAAGGAGGAAGCATGGGCAGGGCCAAGCCAGAGCCAAGCCATGCCCCCATAACAAGAGGCTCGCTATGAGGGCACATGAAGAAGAAGAGAAGCCAAGATCGCTGGCGGAGGACCCCAGAATAGGAGGATCCAGGAAAGCAGGTGAGTATAACATGTTTAGTTTTTTAATTTAAAAAGTGTTGCCTTTAGTAACACTTGCAGTTCTGCTGACTTCCATGTGTATCCAATGCTGTCTTTTTATTTTCTTCGCATGCGATTGGGTATTCTTTGCAAATTGAAATTTCACCTCATTCACTAAGCTCTGAGGAAATTACCATGCAAATTGCAACATCCCTTGTAAAGTGAACACTCTATTTGGCTTTGGTAAATAAACCCCATTAGCAGGCAGATGGTGGTAGTTATTGTTCAGTGTAATACTTACCTTAGGGTTACTGAATTGATTGTATGCATAAAATGCAATATATTGCACAGTACTGTGCAAAAGTTTAGGCAGGTGATAAGAAATGCTGTAAAGTAGGAATGTTTTCCAAAGTACACATTTTAATTGTTTATTTTTTTTCAGTTTACAAAACGCAAAGTGCGCAAACAGAAGAAAAATCTAAATCAAATCAACATTTGGTTTGACTACCCTTTGGCATCAAACCAGCATTGATTTACAATTTTACACTTGAACACTAACTAAAACAGAAACTGTTGTGTAGAAGGCCTAAAACTGGGTGAGGAACAGCCAAACTCTGCTACTAAGGTGAGGTTGTGGAATACAAAACTGCAAAACTGAGCACAGCAACAAGACTCAAGGTAATTATACTGCATCAGCAAGGTTTCTCCCGGGCAAAGTTTTTAAAGCAGACTGGGGTTTCAAGATGTACTGTTCAGGCTCTTTTGAAGAAGCACAAAGAAATTGGCAACATTGAGCAGTGTGGTCGACCAAGGAAATTGAATGCAGTAGATGAAAGACATATCATGCTTACTTCTCTTTGACCTCGGAAGATGTTTAGCAGTGCCATCAGCAGAGAACTGGTGGAAGCCAGGGGGACTCGGGTACACCCATCTACTGTCTGGAGAAGTCTGGCCAGAAGCAGTCTTCTTGGAAGAATTGCAAACAAAAATCCATATTTCTGACATGGAAACAAGGTTAAGCATCTCAACAATACAGAAAAACATAGGGACTGGGGTGCAGAAAAATGGCATTTGGTGCTCCGAGTCAAAATTTGAAAAATGTGTCTGTAGCAGGAGGCAGTTTGTTCATCGGAGGGCTGGAGAGCGGTACAATAAAGAGTGTATGAAGCATGGTGGAGGTTCCTTGCAAGTTTGAGGCTGCATTTCTTTATTGACTCAGAGCTTTGATCAGGATCAATGGTATCCTCAATGCTGAGAAATACAGGCAGATACGAATCTATAATGTCATACCATAAAGGAGAAGTGTGATTTGCACCAAATTTAGTTGACAGAAGGACAATGACCCCAAACATACAGCCAGTGTCTGAACTATCTTCAGTGAAGAGAAGAACATGTCCTGGAAGTGATGGTTTGGCCCCCACAGAGCCCTGATCTCAACATCACCGTGTCTGTCTGGGAGTACATGAATAGACAGAAGGTTTTGAGGCAGCCTACATCCACGGAAGATCTGTGGTTAGTTCTCCATGTTGTTTGGAACAACCTTGCAGCTGAGTTCCTTCAAAAACTGTGTGCAAGTGTACCTAGAAAAATGTATGCTGTTTTGATGGCAAAGGGTGGTTACCCCAGATATAAATTTAATTTGGATTTCTCTTCTGTTCATTTACTTTCCATTTTGTTAACTGATAAAATAAACTATTAACACTTTAATTCGGAAAGCATTCTTAACCACTTAAAAAAGCAGCAGTTTAACACCAGCAGCTTTGCTTTTTCCCCACAATGTACCTGTACGTTACTGCTGTGGTCGGACACAGCACAAGTTTGTCAGCAGGCTCACAGCCAATAATTTTGAAATTATTGAAGAGCCTCTCTCTATGTCCACTGATACAATCTAAATATGGGTGGTGTACGCTTCAATGACCAAATTATAAAGCCATATTTAGTCTCCCACAGAGCTAGACACTGGTACAAAAAAGTGTCTATATATTTATTCCGATTCCGATTGGCATCCTTTCTAAAATTTCAGGAAACTATCATCTCAGCCCTTTTGTGTCTAGAAGGTGCTGTGGCCCAAAGTCCAAATCCAGATGCAGTTAGCCGGCTGCATGAGAGGCATTTTCCGGATGTCCTCCAACCTGCCCCATTACAAAGATCACCCCCAAAAAAATGTGTCTGTGGTAAATGCAGAGTAAGGCATGGCACCTGTTTTTTTTTGGCCCTTGTGTCCTGACCAACTTGGCCTCTGCTTTTGTTGCTACCACCATAGTGTACTATTAGTTCAGGGTACAACAGTGTTTGTTTTCTGGATGCCAATCAGCTGCAACACTGATCTGTGTATTCTGGCATATGGCAGGCATATGCTACAGGCATATGTCAGTGACTGTTGCGCTGCAGGGGGAGATTTGCTAAGCATTAGGAGTGCGGGGTTCAGAATATACTTTTTCACTTTTTTCTGACAGAGATATCTTCATCCACAAAAAAAGAACATGTATACCCAACATTAGAAGCGTCTGTAGTGGAAGCTTCTAATGTTGGGCATACACTTTTTCTGGAAGAGATTTCTTCATTCACATTCTGCTACTTCTGAGTATGGGGCTACCACATGTGGGAGACTTTTTGGCAGCCTAGCCATGTACAAGGGCCCAAAATCCAATGAGCACCTGAAAGCTTTCAAGGGGCATTAATTACGCATGGGTTTTCTGACTACCTATCACATTTCCAGAGGCCCTAAAATGCCAAAATTACCCCTTTTTGGAAATCAAGCACCCCAAGGTATTTGGCGAGAGGCATGTTAAAGTGGTGTTGCACACAAAAAAAAAAATGCAGGAATGTTCCTAAAAAAAAATTGGATTTTTTTTTTTACTCAGCTCTAAAAGGCTGTTGCTAGGGGGGGTCCCTCGTAGTCTGCCTCCTTCAGTGCCTGGGCTGGTGACATCACTTCCCCTCATCGGAGGAAGGGCTCTGCTCCACCGCCTCCCTCTTGTCAATCATCTGGGACACGGGATACGTCCCAGATGACTGAGCAGCCAATCACGGCGCTTGCGCATGCGCAGTGTGTGCTTGGCTGTGAAGCCACAGCTGGGTGCCCACAGTTACAATGCCACGGAGGGGGAGACGAGGGGGGCTTTGATGCTCCGCATCGCTGGACCCTGGAACAGATAAGTGTCCGATTATTAAACTCCTCTTTAAGTGTTTGAAAGATCTTATTTTTTGCCAAATGTTTTTGGAAAATGAAAAGCTTTTATTTTTTTATACAAAGATATCACTTTACTGAGATATTTCTCACATATGTCATGTCATGGGTATATGTGGTATTACTCCATAAAACACATTCTGCTACTTGGGGATACCAAACTTTAGACTTTTTGGGAACCTGGCCATGTACAGGGGGTCAAAAATGTATTGAGCACCTTCAGGCTTTCGAAGGGCGTAACTTGTGCATTTAATTTCCTAACTACCTATCACAGTTTCAGAGTCCCTAAAATGCAAATGGAAGAGGAACGGCACCCTCTAAGTGCAGTAAAACAGTAAATTTTTATAAAATTTTTTAAATCAATACACTCACAAAAGTGGTTCATAGATGGGCATTGTAATAATTTCAGCATCTGAGAGGAGAGGCCATCAGCTGTAAATCTGGCAGAGGGATAGATTATGTGAATGGTCCCAGGCCCGGAAACACCGCTGGATATGATGTTTCCTGTGGTCGTGGAGCGCAAACACTAGGCACCAGCACTGGCAGGGATCAGCGTCACTTCCGAGCTAGTGGGGAGGAGCTCGCATTCGGGACATGCGTGTCCTGAACGTTAAAAAAATTAACTACTTTACGACCGGCATACAGCGATGTACGTCCATTTTTTGAAGAGGGATATCTCGGTAATGGCAGCAGCTGCTGCCACAACCGAGATATCCATCTCTTCATGTGCCGGTCGTGTGTACGATAATGGTGGTCTCGCAAAATCCCCATGATCGGTGGCGGGAGAGGTGCCACCCCCCTCCCACCACTCTCCCGCGCCCTCTGCCGCTTACCGGAGCCGTCGTAGCGGCGGAGGCGATCGGGTCCTGCACACTGCTGGGTATGGAGACGAGTGAGGCTAAGATGGCCCCCACTCGCTTCTATGCCATAGGAGGGTGGAAGCGACGTCAAAATGGCACTTCCGCCCATACCTCTTAAAGGAACATTTTTTCAATGTCATTTTTTCAAATGACATTTTTATTTTATTTTTTTTATTGCATTTAAGTCCAAATATGAGATCTGAGGACTTTTTGACCCCAGATCTCATATTTAATGATATTTCATGCTTTTTTCTATTACAAGGGATGTTTACATTCCTTGTAGCAGTAATAAAAGTGATCCACTTTTTTTTTTTTTAAAACACCCCGTCCTGACGAGCTCGCGTGCAGAAGCAAACGCATACGTGAGTAGTGCCCGTATATGAAAGCGGCAGTCAAACCACACATGTGAGGTATCGCCGTGATTGGTAGAGCGAGAGCAATAATTCTAGCCCTAGACCTCCAAAACATGCAACCTATAGAAATGCAACCTGTAGAATTTTTTTAAATGTCGTTTATGGAGATTTTTGAGGGTAAAAGTTTGACGGCATTCCACAAGCGTGCACAATTTTGACGCATGTTGGGCATCAATTTACTCGCAATAACATTATCTTTCACAATATAAAAGACCGCTGTGCAAATACAGTGTGAAAAAAAGTATTGCAATTACCATAATTTTATTCTCTGGGGTGTTAGAAAAAGTATATATATGTTTGGGGGTTCTAAGTAATTTTCTAGCAAAAAAAACGGTTTTAAACATGTAAACACTGAGTCTGAAAAAGAGGCCCGGTCCTTAAGTGGTTAACGCGATACCACCAAGACGTCCAGATGACGAGGGGTTAACATCAACCGGTGGGCTTCAACTCTCGGTCATAAGGTAGACAACCAGATCTCTGGAAGGATCCACCAGGTTGGAATAACCAGGGTCACAGCTGTGAATCCAGTTTCTAGTCACGGGTGTCAAACCTGCTGTGCCACGGGAGGTGTGTTGTAGTGCACTTCACTGAAGGATGGAGCCAGAGAAGCCGATCGGACTGACCGGGTCCCGGGCGCCCAAGATGTCGTGGACGTCAGGCCGGAAGCAGAAATAGCCAGAATGTTGGTATATCGAGGTGGACTGCATGCTCTATGTTGCCGAGGCGACCATGGCTTACATGTTTTGCGCGCCTGGTTAATTTACAGCATTTTTTCACACCTACCCAAAATGTTTGCACAGTAGTGTATGTCATTTTAAAGTTCAAGTGTTTTGTTAGCTGTAAATATAAAACTAAATAATGTGCAAATGATTTTAAACATGTCACTATAAAAGTATTGTTGGTGCTGCTAATCACATAGTAACCAGTAAATTGATTTCAAACATGTCACAATCTGAAGTATAGGCTACGTCCTACAAAATCTAATGATAGGTCTTATATGATCTCAGACAAATGTCATTCTCAGTGACCGAAATCTACAAGGAAGGATATTTAAAAATTCTGAGGTTAGAATTTCTTCTATATCAGTGGTGCCCTCTTGGTGACACCCCTGGCCTGTTCTGTGAAGCAGGTTATGATTTTTCTTTATAGATAATTCTGTAAGCGTAGAGAGGAAAATGCAGTTTAGTAGTGTCACTTATTATCATTGAGCGTTACTACTGTATTCCATGCAGACGTCTTATTATGCAGGGCACAGACACCGCAGGGTACGGATTATGGTTTGCTTCATTACATGTGTGAAACATGATTTAATGAATGAGGCACAAGGACAGAACACCTAACTAAACACACAGCAGAGGGAGTAACATTTACAATTCAGATTTTTCACCAAGGGTTTTTTGGCTTTAGTTATGACTCTGCTCAATAATCTCAGTAGTTTTTCTTTTTTTAACACACTCTAAAATATCAGCATTTTAGATTTTTTGGACAATATTTTTATACTCTGGTTCTGTCATCTGTCACAGTTTGCATTGACCAAAGTCTATAACAGTAAATGTACATATTGTACACATATGAATAGCCGCTGTTGCATTGGAAGCCCTGATTGGCTGAAGCCAAGACTGGACGTTGTCATGATGACTCTATCCAATCATGGCTCATTGCTCTTAATCACACCCCACGCTATAAAAGCATTCTTTCAATAGTGGCTATTTTCAGTGTGATATTGGCATGGGGAGAGATAGAATAGGGCTCTGTTCAGTGCTATTGGACAGTTAGTATGCTATTCTGATTCTACTGTCAGGTTAGAATATCAGTTTAGTGTGCATCTAGTGATAATTCAGTGTGAGTGTAGTGGGACCACTCATCTTTCAATTAGTGTGAATGTAGGGATAGTTTAGTCAGTGCGAGTGTAGCGACCATTAATTTTTACATTAGTGTCAGTTTAATTTGTCAGGGCAGGTTTACTGCAGTATATAGTTCTGTGCGTTACTGCACGTTTAACTCAGTGTATTTGTGTGCATTACTGCATGTTTAACTCAGTATATTTCTGTGCGTTACTGCATGTTTAACGTAGTAAATTTCAGTGTGTTATGTGCCGTTTTTTAACGCAGTATATTTCAGTGCCTTAGTGCAAGTTTAACGTGGTATATTTCTGTGCGTTGCTGCATGTTTAACGCATTTATGTGCCATTTGATGCATTATATTTCAGTGTGTTACATGCCATTTAACGCAGTATATTTCAGTGCATTACTGCACGTTTAGCACAGTACATTTCTGTGCGTTACTGCACATTTAACGCAGTAAACTTTGTCTCAAGCACATCAAGTGTAGCAAAAACACCAGCCATTTTGGTACCACATGCAGGGCCACATGCAGGGCCAGTGCAAGTATTTTTAACACCCTAGGTGAGACCTAATTTTGCCACCCCCTGACTCTGCCCCTAACTCCTCCCCCTTTGCCAGGGTTAAATGGTTTGATTCAACCATCTAACTGCTTGTTCTTTTGAAAAACAGTCTTACTACCATGATTGAAAATAAAATATAGAAAACCTAAAAGCAAAACGAAGGCAGCCACATATCTAGGAATTTATAAGTGAGAGAGAAGAGAGAGGAGGAGCAGAGAGAAGGAGGGGGAGGGGAGTGAGAGAGAGAGGGCGATCAAGGAGAGAGAGCGTGTCAGTGGGAGAGGGAGAAAGGTAGAGGGAGGGTCAGGGAAAGAGAGGAGGGGAGCAGGGAGAGAGAGGGGAGGGTTCAGAGAGAGAGTGAGAGAGAAGTGGGTCAGAGAGAGATAGGTGGGCAGAGAGAGAGGGAGGGGGTCAGGGAGAGAGGGGGTCTCATGGTGAGAGAGAGAAATAGGGGGGGTCAGGGAGAGAGAGAGGAAGGGTCAGGGAGAGAGAGAGAGAGAGAGAGAGAGATGGATGGGGGTCAGGGAGAGAGAGAGAGGGGGTCAGGGTGCAGGGTCTGGTCAGTGAAAGTGCTCACTCACTTGGAATGGTCCCTGGGGGCTCATTGAGCAGTTTTTCAGTGTGGCTGTCGCTCGGCTGCTTTTTATTCTTCTTGCTCACCTCTTCATTACAGACGGAGCACACAGGAGAGGAGGGAGAAGTGATGTATGTGAAGCTCAGGGCAGACTGCAGGCATGCTGGAGGGGGAGTGGACAGAGCAGTGTGGGGAATGGATCCTCTCCACCTAGGACAGTTGCACAGCAACTTACAATTTTCAAGTCTTCACCTGCACTGTGTACGCACACAGTGACACAGAGGACAGAGAGGCCATGGGAGGGGGAGGAGAGGAACAGGTGGATGAGAACTAATTTCTGCACCCCTCTCTCCCACCAGCTTGTCACTTTTGGTAGATGCTTCCCTGCCTCCTCCCTCCCAGGGGCAGTGGCTGTGCCCTAGGTGGCAGTGCACCCTAGGTGACTGCCTAGTTTGCCTAGTGGTAGCACCAGCCTTGTTGACAAGGCATTCAACCTCCAGCACTCAGCCCATTGGCAAGAGTACCTGAAAGCCACACAAAAGGGATACAATTCTGTTCCTCCTCCTCCTTACTTACCTCAGTCTACTCTATACCTCTTCACCTCTCAGCAGCCACCAGTGACAGGGATAATGGTATAGTACAAGGTGTCCCAGGTCAGTCATTGCAGCACATCTGCCAGTAGCACACCACAAGCTGTAGACTATACCTGGCAAATTTCTCTGCCCCATCTGCTGCAGTGAACAAAAAAAATACAGTCACTGTCGAAGCATGGTCAGAGACGATATAGTTCATTTATAGCACACTGGATAACTCTGCTTGCAACTCAGAAGGATGCAGGACAGGTCTCGGTGCTGCAGCTTTTTGTGCCGCCGTCTTTATACAGCAAGTTGTGATGATGCGAGATTGCCACGCCAGCTGGAGCCAGGAATGGTGGTGTACGATGGCAAAAACTTCCTTTCCGCCTTTAGACAGGGAAAGTTGACACATTTGCTATGCTTGCCATGCCTCAATTTGGAGGCACAGCATGTATTAAATAGAGCCAGTGCTCGGTTGGCTATAATTCAGTGGGAATTCCACCTGCCTGTAAACCGCCTCATTTCTGACATGCCTACCAGGTGGAACTCAACTTTGACAATACTGCAGTGGCAGCACATGTAGCAGAGGGGCGGCAACGAGTACCTGTCACGTACCTGGTGGTAGGAGCCCGAAGTGCAGGGAGCGGCCTCTCGTAAGCCTCTGGCTCGAGACCCCCTGAAGGTGAGAACAGGGGTTCTGGAGGGCAGAGGGCACAAGTGCCAAGTCCGTGAAGGTGGGCCTTGGTCAGGAACTGGCGTAGACAGCGAAGGACGAAGTCAGGTGACTCAGGAACGGTAAGACGTCAGCAGCTGGAAGCAAGCAGGTGGGCACCAACACGAAGTGGAACAGCAGGCAGAAGCGAAGTGGTCACAAGCCGGGTCGTCAACGGGCTGGCAGCAGAGGTACCGAAGGATAAGGCAGAAGCGTAGTCAGGAGGTCCGAAGGTCAGGGCAGGCAGCAGGCAGGATAATCAGGAACAAGCCGAGGTAAACAGAGACAGGAACAATCAGGCAAACAGAGCAACTCTCAGGAACGCTGTAGGCAGGACAGCAACGAGCCCCTAGAGTGAATCACTTAAGAAGCCTTCTGGGCGCCAAAGACGGTCGCACGGCACGTCAGTTCGTGCCCACGTCAAACCGTGCAACCGACCGTGGCCCCGCGCACCCGCGTGCGCACGTCTGCAACTCTGCGCACCCGCGTGCGCCCGATCGTACCAGCTCGCACTCGCGTGCGTACGTCTACAACTCTGCGCACCCGCGTGCGCCCGAACGTACCAGCTCGCACCCGCGTGCGTCCGCTCGCGCCAACGCGCGCCCGGGAAGACCCATCAGCGCTCAACGGACCGACATTGTGGGTAAGTCTTCCACGGGCTGCAGGGACTCGGGACCGACCATGACATTGCCCCCCCCCGAGGGGCAGCCTCCGGATGCCCAATTGGGCTATTCTATCAGGATGGGCCCTTCTGAAGGCGAGAATCAATCTTTCGGCATGAAGGTTGGATTCAGGTTCCCAAGAATTCTCCTCGGGTCCATACCCCTTCCATTTTACCAGGAACTGGACTTGATTCCGTCTACGCCTGCAGTCCAGGATAGACTCCACCTCGTATTCGATTTCACCGTCGACGACCACAGGTTCCGGTGGGACAATCCTCCGGCTGACAAAGGGGTCTGGAACGGCTGGCTTGAGTAACGCCACATGGAACACGGGGTGAATCCGGAAAGACTCAGGCAATTTCAGCTCAAAAGTTACCTCGTTAATTCTTCTAATAATAGGGAAGGGACCCACAAACCTTGGTCCCAACTTCTTGGTAGGGCAGGCCATCTTCAGGTTTAGTGTGGAGAGCCACACCTGGTCTCCAATTTTAAGTTCAAGCTCCCCCCTTCTTTTCCTGTCAAAGATTTCCTTATTACGTTTTTGAGTTTTCGCCAAGGTCTCCTGCAGAAGCTTATTATTGGCACTAAAGAAGTTGATACTCTCCTGGACAGCAGGTACCGGGCTTTCAGGCAGGTCTTGGGACAAGAATGAAGGGTGGAAGCCGTAATTAGCAAAGAATGGAGACTGACTTATGGCAGAATGGATGGAATTGTTGTAAGCGAACTCCGCTAACGGGAGCAAGGAAGTCCAGTCGTCCTGGGAGAAGGACGAAAAGCAGCGTAAGTATTGCTCTAGCGTCTGGTTTGTCCGTTCTGTTTGCCCGTTGGTCTGCGGGTGGTAGGCTGATGAAAGACAGAGGTCAATCTTTAAAGCCCTGCAGAGAGCTCTCCAAAACTTGGATGTGAACTGCACACCCCGATCCGAGATAATATTCGCGGGAACACCGTGCAGCCTTACGATTTCCTTAATAAAAACCTCAGCGGTCTCTGCAGCAGACGGGGTGCCCTTCATTGGCAGGAAGTGGGCCATCTTCGTTAGCCTATCCACCACCACGAAGATAGTGGAGTGACCTTCTGATGGAGGAAGTTCTACGATGAAATCCATCGAAATCATTCGCCAGGGCCTCTCTGGAACAGGTAATGGCTTCATCAGACCCCAGGCCCTGGACTTGCTGTTCTTATTACGGGTGCAAATGACACAAGCTTCCACATACCTCTTGCAATCGGCTCTCAGCTGGGGCCACCAAAAGGAGCGCTTGACCAACTCGGTAGTCTTGAAGGCGCCGAAATGACCGGCCAACGGGTGGTCATGACATGCACTGAGGACTGATACCCGAGCTTCCTGGGGGACAAAAATTTTATCTTCATGCCAGAGAAGTTCGTCTTGGGTCAGAAGCGTGACATTTGGCGGAGGAGTGGCACCCACGGAGGCTTGTTTGATCAGGGACAATAAATCGGCCTGAAGAAAAAGAAAGTTCCCTGAGGCCAAGATGGTATCCGGGTGTGGAGTAGTCTCTGGTTCATTGTACATTCGGGACAGGGCGTCCGGTTTGGTGTTCTTGGAACCCGGACGATACGTTATGTGGAACAGGAACCTGGAAAAGAAAAGAGCCCATCTGGCTTGGCGTGGTTTCAACCTCTTAGCGGATTTCAAGTATTCCAGGTTCCTGTGATCCGTATAGATGAGGATTGGATGCGTAGCTCCCTCCAGTAGGTAACGCCATTCCTCGAGAGCCGCTTTAATGGCCAATAGCTCTCGATCTCCGACATCATAGTTTGCTTCTGCCTCCGTTAATTTGCGGGAGAAAAATGCCACCGGGTGTAAGCGGGCCCTAGGACCATGTCTCTGGGAGAGAATTGCCCCAACCGCGATCTCAGAGGCATCAACCTCTAAAATATAGGGCCGGGTTGGATCAGGGTGTTTGAGGATGGTAGCTGACACGAATAAGTCCTTTAGGGTGGAGAAGGCTTTCTGAGCTTCTGGGGACCATTGGAATTTTAGACTCTGCCTGGTCAGTCTGGTGATGGGGGCAATGATAGTAGAGAACCCCTTGATAAATTTCCTATAGAAATTCGCGAATCCTATGAAACGCTGGACGCCTTTTCTGTCAGTGGGAGCGGGCCAATCCTGGATAGCGGAAACCTTCTGAGGGTCCATCTTGATGCCATTTACAGAGATTATCAACCCCAGGAATTGAATGCTAGATTGCTCAAAGGTACATTTCTCCGGCTTGGCGTATAACCCATGCAGACGAAGTCGGGATAGCACCTCCCTGACATGCTCCCGGTGCTCTGCCAGAGAGGAGGAGAAGATCAGGATATCGTCCAAGTAAGTGATGACGAACAGGTCTAGGTAATCCTTGAAAATGTCGTTAATAAAATGTTGGAACGTGGCGGGAGCGTTGCATAATCCAAAAGGCATGACAAGGTACTCGAAGTGCCCGAAGCGAGTACGAAAAGCCGTCTTCCACTCATCACCATCACGGATGCGGACCAGATTGTAAGCCCCCCGGAGATCCAGTTTTGAAAATACTGCTGCTGATCCCAGTCTCTGAAAAAGCTCCGGTACGAGTGGTAGGGGGTAACGGTTTTTGATCGTTATTTTATTAAGGGCCCGGTAGTCAATGCAAGGGCGCAGGGTCTGATCTTTTTTTTCCACGAAAAAGATCCCTGCCCCTGCCGGAGAAGTGGAGGGACGGATAAATCCCTTCCTGAGGTTATCGTCCAAATAAGACTTCAGAGTCACCAACTCAGTTTCAGACAGCGGGAAGATCCTCCCAAAAGGAATTTCTGCCCCAGGAAGTAACTCAATGGGGCAGTCGTATGGCCTGTGAGGGGGTAAGGTCTCTGCACCCTTCTTGCTAAATACGTCTAGGAAATCGTGGTAGGCAGCGGGTACAACTTGGCGGGTTTCTTCGTCAGCTTCCAGACAGAACAAGGAAGAAGAAGAGGCCTGGTCGGTTCCCGGAAGGCAGTGTTGGAGGCAGTAAGGAGAAGGAAATCTCAGCTCCCCAGTGGTCCAGTCAACACAGGGGTTATGTGCCCTCAGCCAGGGCATGCCGAGAATGATAGGGAAGAGGGGAGAGGTGATAATGTCCAGGCAGAGTAATTCTTGATGGACTCCAGCAATTGTAGTTAACAGGGGTTGAGTCTGTTGGGTAACAGGTCCGGACTTGAGAGTGGAACCATCGGCCAGGTGTATAGAAAGACCCCTTGCCCTGGGCCGAAGTGGTATATTATGTTTAGAGGCAAAGGTTGAATCCATAAAGCCACTGCAAGCACCGGAGTCAATAATGGCGTTGGTCTGGACGTTCCCTCCTGGTAGCTGCAAAGAAATGGACACAGTCAAATGGGAAGCAGCATTAGGACAGTCTAATGTGAGGGCAGGAGAAACAAGGAGGGACTTACGGAGCTTAGCAGGGCAATTGCGCACAAAATGTCCAGACCCACCACAGTAGAGACAGAGGTTTCCTTCCCGACGGCGCTGGCGTTCTTCAGGCGTTAAAGAAGGCCGGAGTAAACCCAGCTGCATGGGCTCAGGGAGGTCTTGACTGGTCGTGGTGGTAGCAGGAGGGATGAGGTGAGGAGAGCTGGGGACTCGTGGAAGCATCCAGACCGGACGAGATGTGGTTGTAGACCGCTCCAGACGGCGTTCCCTCAGCCGTCTGTCAATTTGGATTGCCAGATCTATTAGGGCTTCTAGAGTCTCTGGGATGCCTACTCGGGCGAGCTCATCCTTTAATGGTTCCGATAGGCCCATCCGGAACTGGTAACGTAATGCTGCATTATTCCAGTCCGTGTCAGAGCTCCAGCGTCGGAACTCCGACACGTAGTCCTCTACAGGCCGACGGCCTTGCTGCAGCGAGTGCAGAGCTGCTTCAGCGGTGGCGGTTAACTGTGGGTCCTCGTACAACCGCGACATGGCCTGGAAGAAGGTGTCCAGGGTTTCGAGGGAGCGATCTTTTCTTTCAAGAAGACGGTGGGCCCAAGACTGAGGTTCACCGGTCAGCAAAGAGATCACATAGCCCACCTTAGTGGCCTCGAGGGAGAAAGTCCTTGGCTGTAGGGCAAAGAACAGTTCGCAAGAGTTCCTGAAAGACCGGAATTTCCCTCGATCTCCGGAAAATCTCTCGGGTGTAGGCACCCTGGGTTCGGGTGGCAGCATTACTACAGCAGGAGTAGCAGGAGATCCGGAGGAAGCAGGAGAGGAAGCGGATAGGGCCTGAACCCGTTCCTCCAGTTGACTGTAGCCTTCCTGTAAGCTTTTCACCGCTTGAGTGAGGCCTGCGAGATGGTGGCAAAGTTCGTCCATTGGAGACGCTCCCTGCGTGGGCTCGGACATGGCTGTCCTGTACTGTCACGTACCTGGTGGTAGGAGCCCGAAGTGCAGGGAGCGGCCTCTCGTAAGCCTCTGGCTCGAGACCCCCTGAAGGTGAGAACAGGGGTTCTGGAGGGCAGAGGGCACAAGTGCCAAGTCCGTGAAGGTGGGCCTTGGTCAGGAACTGGCGTAGACAGCGAAGGACGAAGTCAGGTGACTCAGGAACGGTAAGACGTCAGCAGCTGGAAGCAAGCAGGTGGGCACCAACACGAAGTGGAACAGCAGGCAGAAGCGAAGTGGTCACAAGCCGGGTCGTCAACGGGCTGGCAGCAGAGGTACCGAAGGATAAGGCAGAAGCGTAGTCAGGAGGTCCGAAGGTCAGGGCAGGCAGCAGGCAGGATAATCAGGAACAAGCCGAGGTAAACAGAGACAGGAACAATCAGGCAAACAGAGCAACTCTCAGGAACGCTGTAGGCAGGACAGCAACGAGCCCCTAGAGTGAATCACTTAAGAAGCCTTCTGGGCGCCAAAGACGGTCGCACGGCACGTCAGTTCGTGCCCACGTCAAACCGTGCAACCGACCGTGGCCCCGCGCACCCGCGTGCGCACGTCTGCAACTCTGCGCACCCGCGTGCGCCCGATCGTACCAGCTCGCACTCGCGTGCGTACGTCTACAACTCTGCGCACCCGCGTGCGCCCGAACGTACCAGCTCGCACCCGCGTGCGTCCGCTCGCGCCAACGCGCGCCCGGGAAGACCCATCAGCGCTCAACGGACCGACATTGTGGGTAAGTCTTCCACGGGCTGCAGGGACTCGGGACCGACCATGACAGTACCTGTGTGAGTATTGCACAACAACATGCTGTCAGAAACCAGATTGGGTAGTCAGCCAGGCCAGAAGTCAGGGATCCAAGTAGAGCAACAGCAAGCAGGATAAGGAGCCAGAAGGGATGTCAGCAAACCAGTCTTTAAACAAACCGCAGGAGATGGTTTCTAGTGATCTGTGCGGTGGCTCTCCAGGGACTTGGAAAATATGAGGATATCATCGAGAAAAACCACCACACAACTGTAACAAATCTCGGAGGACATTGTTAATAAATTCCTGGAAAACTGTCGGGGCGTTACAAAGGCCAAAAGGCATTACCAGGTATTCCTAATGGCCTGTTCTGGTAATAAACACAGTTTTCCACTCATCGCCCTTCTTAATGCGCAGGAGTCTGTATGCCCCTCTCAAGTCAAGCTTTGTGAAAACCATTGCTCCCTTGAGGTGATCAAATAACTCTGTAATCAATATAATCGGGTAGGCATTCTTAATCGTGACACGATTGAGACCCCTATAATCTATACAAGGTCTCAGTTCACCGCTCTTTTTTCACAAAGAAGAAACCAGCACCAGCAGGAGACGAGGAGTTGCGGATGAAACCTTGAGAAAGTGCGTCAGCAACCTACTCCTCCATGGCCTTATCCTCCACGACCGACAAAGGGTAAACCTGGCCACGAGGAAGTATGGCACCAGGTTGAAGGTCAATTGCGCAATCAAAAGACCAGTGTGGAGGTAAACTACGGGCTTGACCTTTATCAAAGACATCGCTAAAATCACGGTACTCCTCCGGCAGGGAGGGGAGTGAAGAGGTGCACAGGACCTTGTATACCTTCAGGAAGCATGTCTCACTGCATAGTGGTGACCAGGAGAGAACCTCAGCACGGAGCCAATCAAAAGAGGGGTTGTGCCTCTATAACCAAGGATAACCAATAACCAGCGGAAACCAGGGTGAGGAAATAACTTGGAATTGGATTATCTCATGATGAAGAGCCCCTATGGCCATGGAAAATGGAACCGTCTCATGAGTCACATGGGCAGGCTGTAAAGGTCTCCTGTCAAGAGCCTCAATGGCAAGTGGAGTGTCACGTAGCTGCAGTGGAATCGAGTGCTGCGAAACAAATGCAGCAACAAAGAACAGGCCTGCAGCCCCAGAGTCAATTAGAGCCTGTATCTCGATGGACGACTCAGCCCAAGAAAGGGTGACCAAAACCAGGGGCTTATCCTTCTGGATAACTGGGGACGAAACAACTCCACCTAAGGTCTGTCCATGACAGGACCTCAAGGTTTGGGCGTTCCCGGGACGGGTAGGACAAGACTTCGAAAAGTGACCTGCCTGGCCACAATAAAGGCACAATCTCTCCCTCTTCCTAAAGGCTCTCTCATCCGCAGAGAGACGCGTGAAGCCCAGGTGTATGGGTTCATCTTCACTGACCAACTCGGTACCAGGAGGCATGGGAGATGAGGCAGGCATGGGTGGGACTACAAAGCTTGGAGGCAAACGTACAGGAGGCTTCCGCAAGCGCTCCTTAAGAGAAAGTCTTTCTCTGAGTCTGGAGTCAATGAGGATGGCAAATGAGCTCAAGCTCTCCAGCTCAGTGGGTATATCTCGGGCTGCTACCTCATCCTTGATGGAATCCAAGAGACCATGAGAAAAAGCAGCCACGAGGGCCTCATTGTTACAAGCAACCTCTGCTGCCAGAGTACGGAATTCAATGGCGTAGTCGGCAACAGTTCTCGTACTCTGTTTGATGGACATGAGGCACTTAGCAGCAGAAACGGAGCATGCGGGAACGTCAAATACCGTTTTAAAGGAGGCCACAAACTGAGGGTAACTCAAGACAACAGGTTTTTGCGTCTCCCATAGAGGGTTAGCCCAGGCCAAGGCTCTCTCAGAAAGCAAAGATATCACGAAACCTACTTTGCTTCTGTCCGTGGGAAACGCCTGGGGCAGCATCTCGAAGTATATCTCAACCTGATTGAGAAACCCTCTGCATTGAACTGGATCGCCCCCAAATCGCTGGGGAAGTGGAGCAGAACCAGACATACCTCTTATCGAGGTAATACTCGAGGCGGGTGTCTTCACAGAGACTGGCGCAGCAGCAGGGATGGCCTGCGAGTCAGGTTGTACCGGAGCAGCCAACGTGGGGGATTCCAGGTGAGCCGTGCGATTCAAGAGTGTTTGTAACACTAAAGCAAACTGATCCATGCGGTGATCTTGCTCATCCAATCTGGAAAAAATATTACCAACAAGTGGATTGACTGTATCTTCTGAAATCATGGCCTTTGCCTACTGTCAGAAACCATGAATCAGACTGAGACAGAAGTACAATTAAATCACACTTGTTTATTAATAAAAATAAAAAGGTAAATAGAAAAGCGTAGTCAAGCATAGCCAGAGTCCAGTAACCAGATCGGGTAGTCAGCCAGGCCAGAAGTCAATGATCCAAGTAGAGCAACAGCAAGCAGGATAAGGAGCCAGAAGGGATGTCAGCAAGCCAGTCTTTAAACAAACAGCAGGAGATGGTTTCTAGTGATGTGACCAAGGAGAAGGCAGAGGTGAAATGAGCTGGAAGGCTTTAAGTAGGCAGGTCAGACAAGCATCATCAGGAACAGCTGGTAACTGTGGAGAGAGAAGAGAGCTGGCAATTAGCTGATAGCTGAGCGGCCAGCCCAGAGAAGGAAGGGCTAAGCCAATCCTGACACATGCTCAGGCTGGCTTTGCTTTTTTTCCCACGTCAGTGGATGCTGATAAAGAATGCATGCACTATACTGTCACCATTTGAGGAGGCCACAAGTATGGTGAGCCATGACAATGCATGCATCAGTGACACAATCCCTGTTGTGTTCTTGCTGGAGCAGACTCTGTGTGGCATTATGGACAGGGCACTTGAGGCAGAGCAGCGGAGGAAGAGGAGGACTTACTTTCCGCTCAAGGCCCATTTTATGCAGACACCATTCTTCCTATGCCATAGAACATGGAAAGGGGGAGGAGGAGGATTCTGGCAGTTTTGGAGACATTGAAGCAGAGGAAGACATACGGACAAACATTAGGAGATAGTTTCCATCCCCAGAACCCTTGGGAGTAGTACATGGCTAGAAGGAAGCAATTTAAGATACTGTAACTGACACAGATACAGGAGTATCTCATGCCTCCGCAAATTTGTGGTGTATGGGCTCCCATATGCTTCAGATCCTCGGAGAGCTCTTTGCCATGAGGTGACATATTGAACTTCCAGTGACCAGTATGAGAGAGTGAGATCGATAACACCAAATGTAACACACCTGCTCCCCATTCACACCTGAGACCTTGGAACACTAACAAGTCACATGGCACCTGATAGGGAAAATGGGTAATTGGGCCCAATTTGAACATTTTCACTTAGGAGTGTACTCACTTTTGTTTCAAGGGGTTTAAACATTAATAGCTGCGTGTTGAGTTATTTTAAGGGTACAGCAAACTTACACTGTTATACAAGCTGTACACTCACAACTTTACATTGTAGCAAAGTGCCATTTCTTCAGTGTTGTCACATGAAAAGATATAATAAAATAATTACAAAAATGTGAGTGCTGTATTCACTTTTGTGAGATTCTGTAATGCCACGTACACATGATCGGACTATCCGGCGGACTTAGTCCGGCGGAAAAACCGCTGGACTTTGAAGTGGAGATCCACCGGACTTTCCGAACGAGCGGACCTGCCCACACATGACCGGACTTTTCCGGCTAGGTGCGGCGGACAAACTGCCGGACTATGGCGGGAGTCCGCTGGACTTTTGAAATGAACGGACGTGCCCACACACGGAGGAAAGTCCGTTCATTTTGAATGCGGCTCCAGGTAGACGGGACTAGCGAAGGAAGTCAATGTTGCCACCTTCGGCGGGGCGAGATTGAAACCTCGCTGGCCCTGTCACCTGGTAAGGACTTAAAGGGGAAGCCCTACACCAAAAAAACGGCGTGGGGGTCCCCCCCAAGTCCATATCAGACCCTTATCCGAGCACGCAGCCCAGCCGGTCAGGAAAGGGGGTGGGGACGAGCGAGCACCCCCCCTCCTGAGCCGTACCAGGCCGCTTGCCCTCAACATTGGGGTGCTTTGGGGAAGGGCCCCCCACCCCAAAGCACCTTGTCCCCATGTTGATGAGGACACAGGCCTCTTCCCGACAATCCTGGCCGTTGGTTGTCGGGGTCTGTGGGTGGGGGGCTTATCGTAATCCAGGAGCCCCCTTTAATAAGGGGGCCCCCAGATACCGCCCCCCACCCTATGTGGATGAGTATTGGGGTACTATGTACCCCTACCCATTCACCTGGTGAAAAAAAAGTGTAAAGAAAAAAACACAACACATGTTTTTAAAATAATTTATTGCACAGCTCCGGGGGTCTTCTTCCGTCTTGGAGGGTCTTCTCGCCGGACTCCTCCGCTATCTTATGCTAGCTCATTTACTAGCGGAGCCCAGTATTCTTTTTCATCACCGCCGCCATCCGGGGGTCTTCTTCCGACTTCGGGGGTCTTGTCCCCCACTTCGGTTCTTCTTGCCAGGCCTCCGCTTTCTTCTTCCAGCTCTTTTACTAGCGGTGGCCCGGTCTTCTGTCGCTGCCGCCGCCTCTTCTTCCGACTTCGGGGGTCTTGTCTCCCCCTTAGGTTCGTCTTGCCAGGCCTCCGCTTTCTTCATCCAGCTCTTTTTCTAGCGGTGGCCCGGTCTTCTGTCGCCACCTTCTCTTCTTCTTCCTTGAGATGTTGACTCAACGCTCTCTCTGGCCACAATGACAGGGACACATTATGCGGCGACTTATATAGGGGAAATGGGCGGGGTCATCGGGTGATGTCACATGATGACCCCGCCCCTTGTGACGTCACAGTCCCAGCATTCCCCTTCCCCAAAGCACCCCCCATGTTGAGGGCACGTGGCCTGGTACGGCTCAGGAGGGGGGGGCGCTTGCTCGTCCCCACCCTCTTTCCTGACCTGCCGGGCTGCGTTCTCGGATAAGGGTCTGATATGGAATTTGGGGGGAACTCCCACGCCGTTTTTTTGGCTTAGGTCTTCGCCTTTAAGTACATACCAGGTGACGGGGCCAGCGAGGTGTCAATCTCACCGCCGAAGGCGGCGAAATTGACTTCCTTCGCTAGTCCTGTCTACCTGGAGCCGCATTCAAAATTCAATTCAAATTCATCAGGGATGTAGTCACGTGATGTGATGTCACGCATAGGGACGGGAAGGAAGCTGACTGTGGATGCACTTGCTGCTGATTGCTAGAAAAAGGCTTTTTTCTATCTATTAATGTCAATAAGAATAAAATTCAAAGGAGAAGGTGACCGAATTTACCAGGAGAGAAGACATATAAAGAAATCTATATACCTCTATGAGAATCCCTCCTTGCTATAGGTAAGGGGCCACTGCCCACTAAAGTGTGATCACAGCGGGATTAAGCACTGGGAGACCCACACCTCAGTTCAATTTGCACAAGTTTGCACAAAGCACTTGCACTTAAAGGAGACTGTTGTTTATTTATGGACTTGAATATTTATATCTTTTTATTTTTGATGGATTTCAATATGTATATTTAATCTATAGAGGCCGGATTCATTCTGATATAACATATGTTGCAGCCGGCTCTGTAGTGCGTTTACTATTTTATATATATATATAATTTTTTTTTTTTTTTTTTTTTTGTTTATTCTAAAGTTTATTCCTATGTGATCAGGAGAGGGTACCCTCTTTTTGGTCTAGGTATACTCTCTTATTTTCTTGTATATCATTTGTTTATTATTAGGGTGGTTCACTTATATCACCTCTGGAGAGTGTTTACTTATTTGCACATTTATAAGACGCACTTGGCACTTTATGATCAATTCACTGTTTTTTGGCTTTGCACTCAATTGAAGCAGTTGTGTTTCTGTGGAGGTTTTCAATTGACTCTGTAGTGCGTTTACTTTTTTTTTTTTTTTTTTTTTTTTTTGCATTTTTTCTGGACTTTATCAAAATAGTAATTTTCTAAGAGACTGTTTTTAGTTACTTACCTTTGTTCACTTGATTTTCATTTATTTGGATTCTATCACCTTTGTGGTGTGTTTATTTTATTTTATTTAATGTAGCACTTTGCACTTTTTGATACTATTCAGTAGACATTTATAGATATATATTTTTATATTACACTATTGATTTATGTAATTAGGCATTATACTTATCACCCTCGGAGGGTTATTTAATAAAGGGACAGCGCAATACCAACATATCTTAAGCCAAATACATTGATCAGCAATAAGGAAAACTTGAAAAATATATAGACTAAATATACAAACTCGCTCTGATGGTGTGACAAAAAAGGTAAAATCAGTAAAGTGAAAAAATTGCAGCTGCTTTACACAAAGTGCTAATCACTTGAAAACCATAAAACATATAAATACAGCACTCGCAAACATACTAAATCAAAGTGAAAAAATATATGTGAAACAATATATGAGTTGAACCAACACAAAGTCCAAAACAAATGACTGAAGGTGCTCTAATCCAAAGTGAACGAATAAAAACTTCAAGTGTGCAACAGCACTTGACTCTTAAGGGTGTTGCGCACTTGAAGTTTTTATTCATTCAGACGTTTCGTCATTCAGACGTCATCTGGAGCTGCAGATGACGTCTGAATGACGAAACGCGTAGGGCGTGGCCAGATACGTACACCTTTAGTGCAAACGGCGTGCTAGCCGAGCGGAAGTTCCGAACGCTTTTTTACAATACCTGTTTTATCGTACTAAATGTGAGTACTTTTAAGTTGTTACAAATAAACTGAGTTGCAAACATACTATACCATGGAAAGTCCTCTTCTTTACCTTATGTAATACGAGGTACAACATCCCCACGGAAGAACGAGGGATCTCCCCAGCATTCCAGCAAAGACAGCCCAAGAAGCGACACAGTGGCTTATACTGTGGAGGCTGATCCACCCCGGACGGGGTCGTATTTCTGGTGAGAGCAAAATTCATAAACACGAACGGATAAGCGAAGTTACTCCCTCCACTCTTCTTCTATACATAGAAAATCTCTCTTTTTCCACTATTTAATTTCCATTTTTTATATTATGGACTAAACCTCTATTTCTTATATATTTCTTATATATTTTTTACATTTTTTACATTTTTTGTATTATGGACTAATATCTTTAATTTTTCTTGTTTTTTCCCAATTTTCATATCTACAATTGGGAATTTTTCGAAATCTAACACAGTGTGTATATATTTGTTGCACTTTTCATATTTCACTTTTTCACTTGTGTTTTACAATTGTACAAATTAGAATTTTTGGTTTTTACTTTATGGTTATTTGATTGAATTTGTATACCAAAGTTTTTGGTTACGCCATCACCATAGTCACAGGCACATTGGGTTTTTTAGTATATATATTTTTAAAATATTTTTTAAAGAAGTTTCACTGTTGATTATAGACTGAGTTTAGCATACATAGCATTATTTATTGAGTAATTCACATTTATATATATATTTTTTATTCCAACTCCTATTTTCACTCTATTTTCATATTTTTTCATTTATTAACCAGCACGCTGGAAAATTTATATTTATATGTATTTTATATTTTTTGTATGTACAATTTAATATTGATTGATACATTATTTATTGGGTTTATCATACCAGTATATTTTGGTTCATTCAGGATTTTTTAGAGTTTAAAAGCATTAGCCAGCAAGCTGAAAAATCTGTACATTCCTATGATATTTAAATTTAGTGAGTCCAAAAAGGTATAGCGCCATATCTATTTTTTCTACCCCACTTTTCTTATTGTTCCATCCATTAGGACGGAAACAAAATAGAGGCTGCTCTTACCTACATTATATTATATTACATATACTTTCTGTCAAACAAATTCCATAGCGCGCCCTATCCTTTTATTTTTATTTTTATATACACACAGCCCAAATATAAGTGGAAACAATAACACAAAAATAGGACTTTAAATGTACTGCCTGGAAAATAAATATCCCATGACACAATAAAAATTGTATCTTTATTATGCAAGCATTTCTAAAATGGCCTTGAAAGGCCTAGATACATAAAAGATTTTATACATACATGTATGTATGTATGTATGTACAGTGGTGTGAAAAAGTGTTTGCCCCCTTCCTCATTTCCTGTTCCTTTGCATGTTTGTCACACTTAAGTGTTTTTCGGAACATCAAACCAATTTAAACAATAGTCAAGGACAACACAAGTAAACACAAAATGCAATTTGTAAATGAAGGTGTTTATTATTAAAGGTGAAAAAAAATCCAAACCATCATGGCCCCCCTTGTTAAAACATACTATAACTGTGGTTGTCCACACCTGAGTTCAATTTCTCTAGCCACACCCAGGCCTGATTATTGCCACACCTGTTCACAATAAAGGCATCACTTAAATAGGAGCTGCTTGACACAGTAAGGTCCACCAGAAGATCCTTAAAAGCTACACATCATGCCGAGACCCAAAGAAATTCAGGAACAATTGAGAAAGAAAGTCATTGAGATCTATCAGTCTGGAAAGGGTTATAAAGCCATTTCCAAAGCTTTGGGAATCCAGCGAACCACAGTGAGAGACATTATCCACAAATGGCAAAGACATGGAACAGTGGTGAACCTTCCCAGGAGTGGCCGGCCGCCCAAAATTACCCCAAGAGCGCAGCGACGACTCATCCAAGAGGTCACAAAAGACCCCACAACAACGTCCAAGGAACTGCAGGCCTCACTTGCCTCAGTTAAGGTCAGCGTTCATGCCTCCACCATTAGGAAAAGACTGGGCAAAAATGGCCTGCATGGCAGAGTTCCAAGGAGAAAACCACTGCTGAGCAAAAAGAACATCAAAGCTCGTCTCAATTTCTCCACAACACATCTTGATGATCCCCAAGACTTTTGGGACAACATTCTGTGGACCGATGAGACAAAAGTGGAACTCTTTGGAAGGTGTGTGTCCAAGTATATCTGGCGTAGAAGGAACACTTTATTTCATAAAAAGAACATTATACCAACAGTAAAATATGGTGGTGGTAGTGTGATGGTCTGGGGCTGTTTTGCTGCTTCAGGACCTGGAAGACTTGCCGTGATAAAAGGAACTATGAATTCTGCTGTCTACCAAGAGATCCTGAAGGAGAATGTCCGACCATCTGTTCGTGTACTCAAGCTGAAACGAACTTGGGTTCTGCAGCAGGACAATGATCCTAAACACACCAGCAATTCCACCACCGAATGGCTGAAGAAAAACAAAATGAAGACTTTGGAGTGGCCTAGCCAAAGTCCTGACCTGAATCCTATTGAGATGTTGTGGTATGACCTTAAAAAGGCCGTTCATGCTCGAAAACCCTCTAATATAACTGAATTAGGACAATTCTGCAAAGATGAGTGGGCCAAAATTCCTCCAGGACGCTGTAAAAGCCTCATTGCACGTTATCGCAAACGCTTGGTTGCAGTTGTTGCTGCTAAGGGTGGCCCAACCAGTTATTAGGTTTAGGGGGCAATCACTTTTTCACACAGGGCCATGATGGTTTGGATTTTTTTTCACCTTTAATAATAAACACCTTCATTTACAAATTGCATTTTGTGTTTACTTGTGTTGTCCTTGACTATTGTTTAAATTGGTTTGATGTTCCGAAACACTTAAGTGTGACAAACATGCAAAGGAACAGGAAATGAGGAAGGGGGCAAACACTTTTTCACACCACTGTATGTATGTATGTATGTATGTATATATATATATATATATATATATATATATATATATATATATACATACATGAAATAGAAAATACATATCACAGTACTGCCAACTATGTAAGTATACAGTATGTACATTATGTCAACACTTTCTTCAAAACTGGGGCATATATATAGTAACTGTCTTCAAATCCAGGGAAGTAATAACATACAATATAGTACCATGTAAGTTTACCATCGACTAGCACATCCTAGGTTTACTTACACATATGAAGTGATACAATGTCTCAACATATATTTACGAGGAAAAAAATCTGTCAGTAACATTTATGGTGCCTTTTCTGGAACATGTATCCAACTATGAGGATGAAGCATAGCTGTGCCTGATGTAATTCTCCTTTCTGACCACAAGATGGCGATAGAGGACCACATGGATTAATAGGCAGTGCAGGTGCTGGAGGAGGCACTAGAGGTCCCCATAAGTACCAGTGCTTGGAAGGGTTACATAAGTTAATGAAAGCTCTGTTCCTGCCTGCAGTGGGGCATCTTGGATAGAGGGCTACATGATAAAAAAAATTTTTTTTTTTCAGGGAGCCACCAGAGTTTCGTTATGGGAAGTATCTGAGGACTCGGCAAGGGCTTTATGTTAGGAGGGAAGTATGGGAGGGAAAGGTGCAGGACTTTTGGGATTATTCACATTCCCTCTCTAGGGATGCAGTACTCAGGGCAACCCAGTAAAGTTACAGGCTACTTCTCAACTCTCTCTCTCCTCCACTTATCAAATGTTATTTTTGCAACCAAAGTATTGTGCTGAGGATCAGGATGACTGAGGATCGGGATGACTGAAATTTGTATATGGATTCTTCAAGTAAACCATTTAAAAAGCTTTCTGCTTTTGGACTATTCCTTCTCATAACCTCTATTGGGAACATTTCTTGGTATGGGGCTTGGATCAATGTAGGACTTGTCGCTGTAATGCCTGTATTGGGTAGGTAGAAGTGCAGCTGGAGAATACTGCCCAGGCCTGGTTGAGTGTAAACTCACCACATGGAGTGAGTCAAAACACAGGTTAGAGTCCCTGAGTACCCTGTGGAGGCCCGTGTCCAAAGTATCTATGTGTGCTCAGGGATCTATGCCTATGCCAGACATGAATGCATAGATAAAATGGACCCTCTGTGTCCTTGATGACGCCCTGTGGGGGGTGAAATGCACTGACTTAATTCCTGAACCCAGAAGAGCTTTACCATGGCACAATATCAGTTGGAGTAATTTTTTTTTCACTGAATTATTTTATGAATGGTTTAATAGTGAATGTACTGTATACTCTGTAAAATTTGTAATTAAGTGTGTCTTTATACTCTTAGGATAGGGGAGAAGGGCATTTACAGGGCTAGTGGGTGAGATATACTTAAATCTTTATTTCCATTGCTTCTAAATGGAGGTGGAGGTTTAACCTTAAAGGTATATACAATGCTGTGAAAAAGTATTTGCCCCTCTGATTTTTTTCTTTTTTTGCATATTTGTCACACTTAAATGACTCAGATCGTCCAACAAATTTTATTATTACACAAAGATAACCAGAGTAAATACAAAATGCAGTTTTTAAATCATGGTTTCATTTATTAAGGCAAAAAAAGCTGTCCAAACCTGCCTGGCTTTATTTGAAAAAGTAAAGTAAACTAAAGTAAAACATAATAACTGGTTTTGCGCCCTTGGCGGCAACACCTGTAATCAAGCGTTTGCGATAACTGGCAATGAGTCTTTCACATTGCTGTGGAGCAATCTTCTTTGCAGAATTGTTTTAATTCAGCTACATTGGAGGGTTTTCAAACATGAACGGCCTGTGTAAGGTCCCGATACAATCAATTGGATTTAAGTCTTTGACTAGGCCACTCCAAAACCTAAATTTTGCTTTGTTTGAACCATTTGGAGGTGGACTTGCTGTTGTGTTTTGGATCATTGTCCTGCTGCATAACCCAAGTGCACTTGAGCTTGAGGTCACAAACTGATGGCTGGACATTCTCCTTTAGGATTTTCTGGTAGAGCTCAGAATCTATGGTTCCATCAATTATGGTAAGTCGTCCAGGTCCTGTAGCTGCAAATCGGCCCCAGACCATCACGCTACCACCACCATGTCTGACTGTTGATATGATGTTCTTGTTATGAAATGCTGTATTAGTTTTATGCCAGATGTAACGGACATACACCTTCCGAAAAGTTAAATTTTTGTCTCATCAGTCCACAGAATATTTGCCTAAAAGTCTTAGGTATAATCAAGATGTTTTTTGGTAAATGTGTGATGAGCCTTTGTATTCTTTGTGGTCAGCAGTGGCTTTAGCCTTGGAATTCTCCCATGCATGCCATTTTGTCTCTTTCTTATTGTTGAATCATGAACACTGATCTTCCCTGTGGCAAATGAGGCCTGCAGTTCTTTAGATGTTTTTCTGGGTTCTTTTATGACCTCCTGGATGAGTTGTTCTGATGCTCTTGGAGTAATTTTTGTGGGCCGGCCACTTGTGGGAATGTTCACCACTGTTTCAAGTTAACTCCATTTGTGGATAATGCCTCCCCCGTGGTTCACTGGCATTCCAAAGCCTTAGAAATGGCTTTGAAACCCTTCCTAGACCGATACATGTACATTGCTTTGTATGCAATCTGTTCTTTAATTTTGTTAGATTGTAGAATGATGTGTGGCTTTTTGTGATCTGCTAGCATGCTTCACTTTGGCAGACAGCTTCTATTTATGTGATTTCTTGATTCAACAGGTCTGGCAGTAATCAGGCCTGGGTGTGGCAAGTGAAATTTAAATCAGCTTTCCAAAAAATTGTGGTCAATCACAGTTCATTCATGATTCAGCATGGGAGGGGGCAATTACTTTTTCACATAGGGCCAGGCAGGTTTGAACAGCTTCTTTTCCCGTAATAAATTAAATAATAATTTAAAAACTGCATCTTGGATTTACTCGGGATATCTTTGTGTAATATTAAAATTTGTTTGATATGAATCATTTAAGTGTGAGAAATATGCAAAAAAAAATAAAAATCAGGAAGGGGGGAAAATAAGTTTTCACAGCACTGTAGATACAAAACATGTCATGCTTTAAAATTGAAACAGCAACAAACTACGTATATTTTACTATCCATAGGCAGTGCTTTACAGCCTTTACAGGTTACCATTTGGTTAGATTTGCAGAGGAGGTCTAGTGCTGAAATTACTTCCCATGATCTGACATTCATGGCTATACTTCACATGATCGCTGTTTGTGTGCATGTACCTTTGGCACGGGGGGATGGGGGCACTTATTTTTATTTTTTTAATTCGTAATTTATTTTATTTATTTTTATTTTTACACTGTTGCTTTAAAAAAAATTATCACTCTTATTGCTGTCACAGGGAATGTAAACATCCTTGTGACATTAATAGGCATGTAGCAGGTACTCTTTAAATAGAAATCTGGGGTGTATAAAACCCCAAATCCTGCTCTGCCCTTAAAATCATTCAAAACACCAAGATTGTACCATTGACATCCCTTCCGGGTTACCATAGCCATGAGCCGATCAAAGCCGAGGCCAGGCTTTATTCGGCTCTGTGACACGTTTGGAAGGCAGTGGAAGGGTGTGTGTGTGTGGGGGGGGGGGGGATGTGCCCTCCTGCTGCTTGTAAAAGCATCTAAAATTGCTTTTACAAGAGAGCCTGCTCTAAAAAAACAGTACAGCAGCTTGCAGACACCATCCTGGTATAACCATCTGAAGTCCAGTGAAGTATGCATACATCGCTGGTCCAGAAGTAGGTAGAGGAGCGCCAGCTTTTAGTTAGTGCGACCAAACCGGAAAAATCTGTGGGCCCGGATGGCTTCACTCTACAATAATGTAAACTTTTAATTCCTTCCTTGGGCCCATTATGGTAAAATTGTTTAATGCCTTGGGCACCTCAGCCGCCTTCCTCCTGAGGCCCTGAAGGCCCACATAACAGTTCTCCCTAAGGCAAGGATCCCTCTTCTTGTGGCAACGTCTGGGTGATCTATTTGTTAAATATAGACCTACAACTTTTTACCAAGATTGTGGCCTCGCACTTCCAACAATTTTTGACCACAATTGATCCACCTTCATCAAGTTGGGTTTATGATGACTTATGAAGCCCATCATAATACTACTAAATTCCTTAATTTGATACATGTTGCTAATTAGACTAGCACCCCTTCTGTTCCTGTGAACAGATGCGGAGAAGGCCTTCGACTGGGTAAACTGGCAGTTTATCTTTGCGATCATGCGCCATATAGGCCTCAGGGACAACATGCTCAATTGGATTTTAAGCGTATATTCTATGCCGACGATACTGGTTAAGGCTAATGGTATCCTCTCAGAGCCCTTCCCTGTTACAAATGGCACCTGGGCTACCCTTTGTCACCTGTACTCTTCTTACACTCAAATTCTATCTGTGCAAGATTTTCCTGAATCCTGATATCAAGGGCCTTCTTGTTGGGAAGGTCCAACACAAGGTCTCGGCTTACACTAATGATGTGCTTTTCTCTCTGACCAACCCTACGGTTTCCATTCCCAACCTCCTCTGTGAGTTTGCACTTTATGGGGCCCTATCCAACTTCAAGATGAATTTTAACAAATCAGAGATTATGGGGGTTGCAATGGCACAATTAATTAGCTGCACTCTACAATCAAATTTCAAATTTAAATGGACAAAAATATTGACCAAAATATTTGGACACATATATCGCCTCGTACTCAACTCAACTTCTTGCCACTCCTGTGTAAGGCGTGCGCTCTGCTGGATACTTGGCATCCTGGCCTTCATTCTTAATTTGGGCACTGTAATATAATCAAATTAAGAATCCTGCCAAAATGTCTATATATATTTCAGGCCCAACCTATTACTATTCCCCCTTCTTATTTCAAACAGGTCCACACTCTTTTTACAGATTTCATCTGGGTACATAAAAGGCCTTGGATCCACAGCCATTTACTCTCTTTGTCTAAATAATATGGGGGACTTGATGTGCTGCACAAATATTATCAGGCAACCCATTTAGGCAGATTGATAGACTGGTGCTATTACGTAGAAATTAAACTGTGGCCACAAATTGAACAGGCTCAAAGCCAGGTACTGCTCCAATGAGCCCCGTGGTGCTATATGAAGTTACCCTCCTCGTTCTCTCTCTTATCACACACCCTGATAGACTTGATATCATGCGTATGCTTCACGCTTTTTTCCACCACCTCTTTAGCTCCACAATTCTCCACTATTCCCAATCTTTACTTTCCCCGGGCCTTTAAGGGGGGTCCTTTTTAGGTTGTTCTTAACTCTGGCTGCTTCCAGGCCTTCCATTTCTTGGAGCCAGGCTCCTGGCCATTCATGCAGACTTTAATCAAACTGAAAGGACATTATGGTTTAGATTTTTGGAGTTCCCTACAAGTCCATCGTTTCTTCCCCTCCCTTTCTGATTAATTTGGAACGTTAATTGACTACCCTGGAAGAATATTGTATGGGCTGAGGTACCCTACCTCATGCTCTGCCTTAGCTTTACTCCCTTTTGGTCTTTCCACCAGATGACTTCTTGTTGCCTTTCCTTGAGATAAGAAAATCTGATCTGGACAGAACTTTCATGACAGGCCAAAAGACCAACATAGTCCGACTTGTCTGAAAATCGTCCATTTGCACAAAAATTTAGGAAAATAATTTCAAAATTTGGATGAAATGGTAATGCACTCCCTCAATCCTACAAAAGTATTTCCCGGCCACTGCAGACCAATGCTGACGGTCCCAGGTGGAACGGGGGGAAGCTCCTGCATATCTTTTGTTCTTTCTATAAACTGCAGTCACTATTAGACAGAGGTCTGTCAGGTAGTCCAAAAATATACTGATTATCCTGCACCTTATGACCCGGATTTTTCCTTTCTCCACTTCTCAAATATGCCTACTAAAATTTTCCAAGAGATCTGTTCTGCGATACCTTCTGAATGCCGCCAAGTCGTGTATCTCTCTTAAATGTAAGGATTCACAACCTCTGTCCATTGGACTCTGGCTTCACAAGTTGAAGAGCTAAATCTAATGGAGGATCTTGTGCGAATTATTGTTTTCAAAAAAGTTTTATTAAAGCTGTTAACAGAAATTCAAAGTCAGCAGAAGGAATCATATGTCAACATTAGCATAAGTAGTTGGATGACAAGATAACAGGAATGTGATAAACAAATAGCAGAACACCGCAGGACAAACCACCGATTACTGATGAACAGTATGGGTCTTACATCCAACAACAGGTCATAAAAAATAAAGGGAGTGACATGTACAATGAGCTGACCATCATAACCAAAAGACAAAAGAAAGATCATGACAAGAGAGAGAGGGGAAAGAGAGCAGAGAGAAACAAAGGGAGAAGAGGAAAAAATGCAAACAGGAAAGAGAAGAAATATGAAAAACCTAAGGTGCGATCATTTCAGTAAACGAAATAGGAACCATGGGTTCCACTTAAGGTCATATATGCGTTCCGTGTCATGTAGAGTGTGAAAGATCTTTTCAGACAGCATCACTTGGTCAATACATGAGAGAACCTGTGCTAATGGTATCGACGGGGATTTCCAGTGAAGTGCAATAGTCCATAGTACAGCGACGCACATAGAGTGCACTAACCTTACTAAGTGTTTAGGTGTGTCAGGGGGGGTCTGGAAGAGAAGACAGTGGTGAAAAGAGAGGGACAATGCTCGGCCAGCGAACCCGTCCATCAGCCTTAAGACCTCCTGCCAGACTGGGCGGATTAAATCACAATCCCAAAAAATGTGAATAAAAGTGCCAGGGTGATTGCATCCTCTAAAACAATTGGGGGATGTAAGGGGATAAATCTGGCGCAGACGTACCGGGGTGTAGTACCACCTGGTGAGAACTTTGATGGCCGTCTCTCTAATAGTTAGGGATCTGGTGCATTTGCGCATGTTGTTCCAACCCTCCTCCCAATCCACCACTCCCGTCTCCAGAGCCAACTCCTCCTCCCAACGCGATCTATATCGCAGAGGCTGACACTCCGAATGTCCCTCCAGGGCCCTGTATATCAGAGAGATCAGCCCTTTTTGGCGTGGGAAATTAAAACATAAGTCTTCAAAGATAGTGAGCTGTGCCTGGGGACGGAGCCCATAACGGGAGAGAAAGAAGTGGCGGATCTGTAGGTATCTAAAACGTTCAGAATCCGGGAGTTGGTGCTGGGTCTGCAGTGTCGAAAAAGGAACAAAGCCAGAACCTGTCACAAAATCCTTCAACTGGGTAAGCCCACAATGGACCCACAAACCAAAAGATTCAGGATGGAGATAAGCTAGGGGGAACCTAGGATCACCCAGGAAGGAAGCACCCATAGAGCAACCCAGGACGAGGTTGTATTTATGCTTGAAGCGGTGCCACAGTAGGAGGCTGTCCGCCACTATGGTGTTAAGGGTGGTTAAAGTCGAGTGAGGACGATTAGTTGACCACATAAGTCCAGGGAGATAAAATGGAGTAATCGAGTCACTCTCAAACCGCACCCAGGGGACTCTAGAATTAGGGATCGACCACTGTGCTTGTTGAGTAAATCTGCAGGAAAGATAATACAACCAAATTTGGGGAACCCCCAAACCACCAGTTTTCATAGATCTGTAGAGTACCCCCCTAGCAAACCTGGGAGATCTATTGTTCCAAATAAACCTGTTGAAATGGGACTGAAGGTTAAGGAGAAAATATTTGGAGAGCTTAACAGGTAGAGAGCGAAATAGATACAGCAACCTGGGAAGGATGACCATTTTGAGAGCTGTGATTCGACCTATGAAGGGGATACGTAAAGAGAGCCAGCTTTTTAAGGTGTTTTTAAGTTTGCTAATCAGTGGGGGATAATTGACCCCAAAGAGGTCACGGAAATTCCCGGGTAGTCCCACTCCCAAGTAGGGAATATGGGAGGCAGCCCAAGTAAAGGAATAGTTTTGTTTAACAAGGGCCAAATCATTGGGGGTAAAGCCTATAGGGAGGGCTACAGATTTGGAAACATTAATGGAAAGGCCAGAGACCTTCGCAAAGTGAGACAGTGTCAGAAAAAGATTGGGCAGGGAGACATGCGGGTTCGTAATAAACATCAAAACATCATCAGCATACATGCAAAATTTGTACATTTCGTTACCCTTAGTGTAACCAGTAATATCAGGATGTCTCAGGAGGGTTGTGCGAATTATTTAGGTGTTTTCTAAAACTTGGACTTTATGGAACATGTTCATCTACTCAGAGGAGGGCAAGTCTCTTCTTGAAGTGAATCCCGCTGGAGAAGGAACTCATCCACCCTAGACATGCCAATAGCTTTCAATTTTTTATTACCCCCTTTTTTTTCTCCTCCCCCATCCTTTCTCCCTTTCACGTGAAAAATAAAATCAACAGTGCCTCTCATGTCATACCCTTATTTATATATTTCAGTTCCACACAGACTTCATGATTTTCTGAATGTACCACATGGTACGACCTTAACTGTCTCCACCCATCCAGCCATCACCCTTGTCTTCTATTCCAATTTTGCCTGTAATGAAGTGGTATATATGGCTGATACTGAGTTCTCAAATTATGTTTGATTGGTGCTTGTTATTTGGTGCAGCCAGCTTGACTTATATTGTTTTGCTTTGTTGGAGACTGCTGTTAAAAATAAAATAAAGAATTTGAAAAAAAATATTGATCCATTTACAACCTTAAGATCAGGGACCACTAGAATTACTACTCATACCTGATTTAGTGGAGCAAATGATAGGAATTGACAAGCCACATATACAAAGCATACAGTTTTTTTGCTTTGTTTCTTTATGATTTTTGTCTTATGATATCACTGTGTCTTTTTGTAGAAAGTACAAGGATTGCCGTACACATTTGAGACCAGAAAAGTCCTGAAGAAGTGTATATTGCCTGCAAAATGCGTAGACCTTGGCTCTCATTTTGTATTAACATTGCATTTTGTCCTGTGATTGTTTAATGATGAATGATTTAGATAATGTAATATTTTTCCTTACAGTACTGGAAGTTCAGCAGAATGAAGAGGACAGGACATCCCAGCAGTGGAGATTTCTACAGGATCCAGCTGCTTGGATGACAAGAAACATTTTTCATTACAGGTTATTTAGCTTATTAAAGCTATAGAGAATGTTTTTTAACACATTGACACTAGCTGCCACCATAGTTACATAAATACATAGTAGGTGAGGTTACAAAAAGACAGAAGTCCATCAAGTCCAACCTGTGTGTCTGCTTTTATGTCAGTATTAAATTGTATATCCCTGTATGTTGTGGTCATTCAGGTGCCTATCTAATCTTTTTTTGAAATTATCGATGTCCCCTGCTGAAACCACTGCATGTGGAAAAGAATTCCACATCCTTACCGCTCTTACAGTAAAGAACCTTCTACGCAGTTTAACCATTGCTTACTGGGCACTTAAACACCCTTCCAGCCCAGACCAATTTTCAGCTTTTGGTGCTCTCACACTTTGAATGACAATTACTCAGTCATGCAACACTGTACCCAAATTAATTTTGTGTCCTTTTCTTCCCACAAATAGAGCTTTCTTTTGGTGGTATTTGATCACCTCTGGGGTTTTTATTTTTTGCGCTATAAATGAAAAAAGACCGAAAATTTTGAAAAAAAACGCATTTTTCTTTGTTTCTGTGATAAAATTTTGCAAATTATAATTTTTTTTTCATACATTTTGCTCACAATTTATACTGCTACATATCTTTGGTAAAAATAACCCAAATTAGTGGATATTATTTGGTCTTTGTGAAAGTTAGAGAGTCTACAAACTGTGGTGCGAATCATAAAAAATTGATCACACCTGATGTACTGGTGGCCTATCTCATTTCTTGCGACCAGAACAAGTCAGGAAAGTACAAATACCCCCCAAATGAACCCTTTTTTGAAAGTAGACATTCCAAGGTATTTACTAAGATGCATGGTGAGGTTTTTGATGTTGTCATCTTTTTCCCACAATTCTTTGCAAAATGAAGATTTTTTATTTATTTTTTTCTCACAAAATTTTCAATGTAATAGGTTATTTCTTTCACATGGCATGTGTATACCACAAATGACACCCCAAAATACGTTTTGCTACTCCTTCTGAGTATTACAATACCAAATGTGTGAGACTTTTACACAGCCTGGCCACATACAGAGGCCCAATATTGAAATAGCACCATCAGGCGTTCTAGGAGCATAAATTACACATTTCATTTCTCAACCACCTATTACAATTTTGAAGGCCCTGGAGCACCAGGACAATGGGAATGCCCACAAAGTGACCCCATTTTGGAAAGCTAACACCCGAACGTATAATCTATGAGGCATAATGAGTCGTTTGAATGGTTCATTTTTTTCCCAGAAGTTTTGGGAAAATGTGGAAAAAAAATGAAAACGCATTTTTTTTACGCAAAGTTGTCCATTTATAAGATATTTCCAACACATAGCATGTACATAGCAAAAATGACACCCCAAAATACGTTCTACTACTCCTCCTGAGTATAACGATACCAAATGTGTGAGACTTTTACACAGCCTGGCCACACGCAGAGGCCCAATATTGAAATAGCACCATCAGGCGTTCTAGGAGCATAAATTACACATCTTATTTCTCAACCACCTATTACAGTTTTGAAGGCCCTGGAGCACCAGGACAATGGAAATGCCCACAAAGTGACCCTATTTTGGAAAGCTAACACCCCAACGTATAATCTATGAGGCATATTGAGTCGTTTGAATGGTTCATTTTTCCAGAAGTTTGGGGAAAATGTGGAAAAAAAATGAAAACGCATTTTTTTTACGCAAAGTTGTCCATTTATAAGATATTTCCAACACATAGCATGTACATAGCAAAAATGACACCCCAAAATACGTTCTACTACTCCTCCTGAGTATAACGATACCAAATGTGTGAGACTTTTACACAGCCTGGCCACACGCAGAGGCCCAATATTGAAATAGCACCATCAGGCGTTCTAGGAGCATAAATTACACATCTTATTTCTCAACCACCTATTACAGTTTTGAAGGCCCTGGAGCACCAGGACAATGGAAATGCCCACAAAGTGACCCTATTTTGGAAAGCTAACACCCCAACGTATAATCTATGAGGCATATTGAGTCGTTTGAATGGTTCATTTTTTTCCAGAAGTTTGGGGAAAATGTGGAAAAAAAATGAAAACGCATTTTTTTTACACAAAGTTGTCCATTTATAAGATATTTCCAACACATAGCATTTACATAGCAAAAATGACACCCCAAAATACGTTCTACTACTCCTCCTGAGTATAACGATACCAAATGTGTGAGACTTTTACACAGCTTGTCCACATACAGTGGCCCAACATGCAAGGAACACCATCAGGTGTTCCAGGGACAGATAGCATGCACATACCAAGAATTACACCCCAAAATACATTCTGCCGAGAAAAGAGTAAACAAAAGATTACCTGTGGTTTTAGCAGCGCAGTTGTCCACAGGATGATAGCACTGGTCCAGGCAGCAGGCAGGGACTTGGTCAGCAAAAGTGAACACAATTTTCCAGGCAACAGGCAGGTATACTGTCCATAGTCAATATTGGCAGCAGGCAGGGATACTGTCCATATACAGTCCAAGGTCAGTGCAGGCAGAGATCGTCAGCATTGCCAAAATATTGGTCCTGGTAGTAGGCAGGAACATGGTCCATCCATGTGGTGTGGTCAGTTCATGCGACAGGCAGAGGCATGATGGTATAGGTCCTACAGGCAGCAGGCAGAAGTAGGGCCTTGTTCAGGACAGAATGGGGATAGGGGTAGAGGCTTCTCCCACCCAAATCTCTTTGAAGCCTCTGAGTCTCCAGACCCTAATCTAGGAATGAGAAAACAAAGGAAATTGTCTTCTTCATCCAAAAAATCTATTCTGGAGCCCCTCACATATGTGAGACCCCCGTTATGAATCCCACTAGTCCACTGAGAGGGTACAAGATCAGTCCAAGAGGCAGGCAAAAGGCATGGTCAAACAGTCCAGGGTCAGTTCCAGATCAGGCAGAGGTATGTACAGAATCAGTAGGCAGAAGCGTGGTCGAATAACAGTCCAGGGTCAGTTCCAGATCAGGCAGAGGCATAAACAGAATCAGTAGGCAGAAGCGTGGTCGAATAACAAGCCAGGGTCAGTTCCAGATCAGGCAGAGGTATGTACAAAATCAGTAGGCAGAAGCGTGGTCGAATAACAAGCCAGGGTCAGTTACAGAGCAAGCAGAGGCATAAGGGGTTTGAAGGTAAATGGCAGGAAGTGAGGGTTATGGTTACCATACTTCACTAATAATTCACTGAAGTATGGTAACGGCGGAAACAGTCACCTATGCAGAGGCCTGGTTGGGAAGGGCATTGGGCACAATGATAAGTGGTGTCTCTTCTCACTCCTCGTTTGCTGCACACCCGACATTTTTTCTGATGTCTTCGGCCTGTTTGTCTGGGAGGGATTTTATCAGGAAAGTGGTGTTCAGAGAGTCTGCTAATTACATCGGATCGAATGTTTTGTGGTGGGTCGTTGGGGTATATAAGGGCAGTGGTGATTTCCTCCTGGTAGCCAAGGAAGGGTATGGGTCTTTCTGTGGACTTACGATAAATTACATACGTGTTGTATATGGCCAAATTAAAGAAATAAATTGAAATTTTTTTATACCACTTGTATGTTCTTCTCGTGGCAAGATAGGGTTCGAGCATCTGGTCGTTCAAGTCGACACCCCCCATGAACATGTTGTACTCATGGATACAAGTGGGTTTTTGTATTGGGCCATCCCTCCTGGTGATCTCAACAAAAGTGTTGTTGTGGATCGAAGAAAGCATGTAGACATCCCTTCTGTCCCTCCACTTCACAGCCAAAATTTCCTCATTCCGTAAACTCGCCACTTTGCCTTTTCTTAGCCTTTTGTTGACGAGGCTTTGAGGAAAGCCCTTCCGATTCGTTCTTACGGTGCCACATGCTGGAGTTTGCTTTCTATGGAGGTTGCGGAACAGGGGTAAACTGGTATAAAAATTGTCCACATACAGATGGTAGCCTTTCTCCAGGAGTGGGTTTATGAGTTCCCAAACAACTTTCCCACTCGATCCGATGTATTCGGGGCAATTAGGGGGATGTAGCTGGGTGTCTTTCCCTTCGTATACCATGAAGGAATATGTATACCCTGTGGCTCGGTCACACAACTTATACATCTTCACTCCATAGCGGGCCCTTTTGGAGGGAATAAATTGCTTTAGGCCCAGCCTGCCAGAAAATTTGATCAGGGACTCATCCACACATATGTGTTGGTCTGGGGTAAACAACTGGGGGAAAATCTGAGAAAAATAATTTATTAGCGGCCAAATTTTGTAAAGTTTATCAAAATTTGGGTCATTCCGGGGAAGGCACTGGGTATTGTCATTAAAGTGTAGGAATCTCATTATCATTAGATATCTGGTCCGGGGCATTATTGAGGAAAAGATGGGCATGTGATAGATGGGGCGGGATGACCAATATGCACGTATTTCATTTTTATTGTTTAGTCCCATACAAAATGTGAGGCCCAAAAAATTTTTAAACTCCTCCACTGTTAGGCCGCGTACACACGGGCGGATTGTCTGCCCAACTAAGTTCGTCAGACAATCCGACAGACAGTCCGTCCAACATTTGAATGAACGGACTTGACCACACACAATGAACAGACAGTCCGCTGAAAGCTTGCGTGATGACGTGTACAGCACGTACGACGGGACTAGAAAAACGACGTCCAATACACTGCAATGCAACCTTCGGCCGTGTAAATCCTTTCTGAGCATGCGCCATACTTAGTCCGTCGAACTTGCCTACACACCAGCGGACTGTCCGCTGAAACCAAGTTTGGACGGACAAAACCAAGTTTGGACGGACAAAATTACGGAAATTCCGAAAGACTTAGTCCGTCAGACTGTCCGCTGAAAAAGTCCGCTGAAGCCCACACACGAGCGGATTGTCCGCTGAAACACGGTTCAGCGGACTAAGTTGGGCAGACAATCCGCCCGTGTGTACGCGGCCTTAGGGCTCTCCACTCGTAGGGACGGGCATAAGAGGACGTTGGGTTGCTTTCAATAAATTGTTGGGCATATAGGTTGGACTGGACCACAATGGATTCAAGCATGTCCTCTGTAAAAATTAGGTGGAAAAAGTCCATCAGGGAAAAATTGTGTGTGTCCACCTGGACTCCTGGGTTGGCAGTGAAAGGGGGAACGTTAGCTTCTCCTGAGTTAGGAGGAAGCCACAAGGGGTTCTGGAGGGAATAGGGAAGGCTGGCATGGGACCTAACCCTTTGGGGCCGAGTTGACACCCCACTTGTACGTGGACTTTGCCGAGGTACTGTGGTGCCGGTGGATGGCACTGGGTTGCCGGTGGATGGCTCTGCGGTGCTGGTGGATGGTACCGCCTCCTCACCAGTGCGCCTTCGTCTGACGGGCGGACTATCATCTTCCTCCTCTGAGGCTGTCATGGTACCGCTGCTGAGGACAGGCTCGTAGTCCACGTCAGAGTCACAATCTGAATATGAGGAGGAATCCGAAGCGGAAACCTCCCCGTTGCTCTCGTCGGCTGCAAGGATATCATATGCCTCCTCAGCTGAATACAATCTTTGTGACATTTTTATTGGTCACAAATGGCACTGACAGGTGACGCTGATCTGGCAGATGACACTGACAGGTGACGCTGATCCTGCAGATGACACTGACAGGTGACGCTGATGTGGCAGGTGACACTGACAGCACTGATCACAGGTGACACTGACGTGGCAGGTGGCACTGACGACACGTGGCACTGACAACACGTGGCACTGGAGGCAGATGGCACTGGAGGCAGATGGGGCTGACAGATGGGACTGACAGATGTGGCTGGCAGATGTGGCTGGCAGATGGCACTGGGGCTGGCACTGGCAGATGGCACTGGCTATTTGCTCTGGCTAATTGCTCTGGCAAATGGGGCTGGCAGATGGCACTGCGGCTGGCAGATGGCGCTGGCAGGTGGCACTGGCAGGTGGCACTGGCAGGTGGCACTGGCGCTGACGGCACTGGTGCTGACGGCACTGGGGCTGACGGCACTGGGGCTGACGGATGGCACTGGCGCTGGCAGGTGGCACTGGCGCTGGCAGGTGGCACTGGGGCTGGCAGGTGGCACTGGCGCTGGCAGGTGGCACTGGCACTGGCGGCACTGGGGCTGACGGCACTGGCGGCACTGGGGCTGACGGCACTGGGGCTGACGGCACTGGGGCTGGCAGGTGGCACTGGCGCTGGCAGGTGGCACTGGCAGGTGGCACTGGCGCTGGCAGGTGGCACTGGCGGCACTGGCACTACTGGCAGATGGCACTACTGGCAGATGGCACTGCTGACAGATGGCACTGGGCTGACAGATGGCACTGGGCTGACAGTTGGCACTGGCACTGGGGCTGACAGATGGCACTGGGGCTGACAGATGTTAGTCACAGTATTGAATACACAGTATAACACTCACAGATCCTCTCTCTCCTCACACGCTGTCTCTGTGTGAGGAGAGAGAGACACAGCAATGGGAGATGATCTCATATGTTTACATTTGAGATCATCTCCTATTGGCAGCTGCGATCGCGCTGTGAATGGCCGCTTTGATTGGCCGTTCACGGCGATCTGTATTTGCCTGTCTCCGGGAGACACGGCGAATACAAAACTTCTGCGATGCGCGCCCCCGGCGGCGCGCATTGCGGAAGTAAACAAAAGGACGTCCAGGGACGACCGCCCGGACGAACCCGCCTGCTCTACGGCCGTCATTCGGCTATAG
Organism: Lithobates pipiens; assembly: GCF_037356315.1. Taxonomy (NCBI): domain Eukaryota; kingdom Metazoa; phylum Chordata; class Amphibia; order Anura; family Ranidae; genus Lithobates; species Lithobates pipiens. The sequence goes on along the minus strand of NW_027507758.1, from coordinate 378,000,554 downwards.
GGCGGGCGGGAGGTGGTTAAGGTTAAACCGCTTCTCTTCTAATTTTATTGAATGGCCGCATGTCTTTTTAAATTCCCTTTCGTGGAAAAGTTTTATCCCGAGTGTGGGGTCACCAGTACAGTATTTGTACATGGAAATCATATCCCTTCTCAAGCGTCTCTTCTCCAGAGAGAATAAGTTCAATGCTCGTAAGTAGGGATGAGCTTCGTGTTCGAGTCGAACGTACGTTCGACTCGAACATTGGCTGTTCGTCCGTTCGGCGAAATCCGAACATTTTGATCCGTTCGCGTCAAATTCACGTGGCGCTCACGGCCCACAATGCACTGCGATGGCGCAGTGCATTGCTGGCTCATGATTGGCCAAGCATGCACTGTGACCCCGCATGCTTGGCCAATCGCAGCGCCAGCAACGAGGAGAGCCATGATTGGCCACAGGCAGGATGCCTGTGGCCAATCATAGCTCAGGCTGTGTAGTGCACGCCCCACACTATATAAGGCCGCCATCGCGGCGGCCTCGTGTAGTGTGTTGGCGTCTGAAGCAGTGGGTGTTCTGTGTACCTTCAACACAGTACACACCGATCGTTTTCGGCCGATTTTCTATCTTGCTGTTGTGTAGTGGTTATTGTCTGCGTGCCCTGACCGCAGTATACACCGCTAGTGATCTATCTTTTATAATATAGCTTGCAGTCAGTAGTGTTAGGAGATGCGTGCTGTCTGCGTGCTCTGTACCCAGTACATACCGCTATATCCACCTACATAGCTGTTCTCTATTTGAGCCCACTTGCCATCTGCAGGAGTTATTGGAAGTTGTGTGTGCCTCCAGCACAGCACAGTATACATCTGTATATACCCCTTTATCTCTGGTGTTCTCTGGTTATTGTCTGCGTGCCCTGACCGCAGTATACACCGCTATATTCACCTCACCTATATAGCTAGTGATCTATCTTTTATAATAGAGCTTGCAGTCAGTAGTGTTAGGAGATAGTGCGTGCTGTCTGCGTGCTCTGTACCCAGTACATACCGCTATATCCACCTACATAGCTGTTCTCTATTTGAGCCCACTTGCCATCTGCAGGAGTTATTGGAAGTTGTGTGTGCCTCCAGCACAGCACAGTATACATCTGTATATACCCCTTTATCTCTGGTGTTCTCTGGTTATTGTCTGCGTGCCCTGACCGCAGTATACACCGCTATATTCACCTCACCTATATAGCTAGTAGTAGTGATCTATCTTTTTTAATAGAGCTTGTAGTCAGTAGTGTTAGGAGATAGTGCGTGCTGTCTGCGTGCTCTGTACCCAGTAGTGTTAGGAGATAGTGCGTGCTGTCTGCGTGCTCTGTACCCAGTACATACCGCTATATCCACCTACATAGCTGTTCTCTATTTGAGCCCACTTGCCATCTGCAGGAGTTATTGGAAGTTGTGTGTGCCTCCAGCACAGCACAGTATACATCTGTATATACCCCTTTATCTCTGGTGTTCTCTGGTTATTGTCTGCGTGCCCTGACCGCAGTATACACCGCTATATTCACCTCACCTATATAGCTAGTAGTAGTGATCTATCTTTTATAATAGAGCTTGTAGTCAGTAGTGTTAGGAGATAGTGCGTGCTGTCTGCGTGCTCTGTACCCAGTAGTGTTAGGAGATAGTGTGTGCTGTCTGCGTGCTCTGTACCCAGTACATACCGCTATATCCACCTACATAGCTGTTCTCTATTTGAGCCCACTTGCCATCTGCAGGAGTTATTGGAAGTTGTGTGTGCCTCCAGCACAGCACAGTATACATCTGTATATACCCCTTTATCTCTGGTGTTCTATAATAAAGGCATCTGCAGGAGTTAGTGGGTGTTGTGTGCCTCCAGCACAATATACACTACCCAACTGCTGTTTTACCCAACTCCCTTCAGGCCATTACCATGTCTGGAAGGCCAGCAAGGAGAGGCAGACAGGCGCGAGCCGATAAAAGAGGGCAAGCAGGCTCTGTGTCTAGAGACAACAGTGCTGGTCGTGGACGCGGTGCATTGTCATCAGCACGTGGCCATGGGACATGCTTGTCCTTCTTTTCGGCAGCTGGACATGTTGAACCGCAACATGCCAACGACTTGGTAGAGTGGATGACCAAGCCCTCTTCATCCTCCTCATCCTCTCTCACCCAGTCTCAGGGTAGTAGCAAAGCAGCTGCCAACGCATCGTCTTCCCTCCTCTCAATGTCATCATCAGTGACTCCTTCCCTAGACCCACCACGTCCTCCTGAGGAGTCTCCTGAACTCTTTGAGCACAGTGTTGGGTACATGCTCCAGGAGGATGCCCAGTGTTTTGTGGGCTCTGATGATGACACTCAGCTAGAGGAAGGCAGTAGCGTGAGCGCAGAGAGAGGGAATGCTCAAGAAGGACAGCAATCTGGCAGTCATGTTCCACAAGCTGCAGCATACTGCCAGGTTTGCTACAGCGATGAAGAGGGAGGGGATGATGAGGGCACTGACTCCATGTGGGTGCCTGGAAGGAGGGAGGAGGAGGAGGAGGAGGAGGAGGAGGCACATGTCCAACGAGGCAGGATGCCCTCCGGGGGCCAGCTTAGGGGCAGCACACCGACTGAATCACACCGCAGAGCTCCGCCTGTGCAGAGCGCTGCCTCTGCACGTTATTCTAAAAGTTCTTTGGTGTGGGCCTTTTTTGAGACGAGTGCATCAGATCGCACCGCTGCTATTTGCAACATATGTCTCAAGCGTATCTCACGTGGCCAAAACATCAGCCGCTTGGGCACCACATGCTTGACCAGACATATGTTGACCTGCCATGCAGCTCGTTGGCAAGCGTACCTCAAAGACCCACACCAAAGAACAAAGCAGACCTCTCCTTGCTCCTCATCAGCTGGCATCTCCAACCCCACTAGACCTTCAGTCCTCTCTGAAACCTGCTCTGAGAGGAATGAAGGTGTAGAATTAGGTGTGTCACAGCCAAGTGCTTCCGGGAACTCTGCTAGCGGTACACCCACGTCCGATTATAGCAGGCAAATGTCCCTGCCCCAGCTGCTGGACCGGCGGAAGAAGTTCACTCCCAGCCATCCACATGCCCAGCGGTTGAATGCTAGCTTGGCTAAATTGCTAGCACTTCAACTGCTGCCTTTTCAGTTGGTAGACTCGGCCCCCTTCCGTGAGTTTGTACAATGTGCGGTTCCTCGGTGGCAGGTCCCCAAACGCCACTTTTTCTCACGGAAGGCGATTCCGTCTCTCTACCGGCATGTGGAAGGCAATGTCCTTGCCTCGCTGGACAGGGCGGTCAGCGGTAAGGTGCATATTACCGCTGACTCATGGTCCAGCAGGCATGGACAGGGACGTTACCTGTCTTTCACGGCCCATTGGGTCACTCTTCTGGCAGCTGGGAAGGATGCAGGACAAGGTGCAGTAGTGTTGGAGGTTGTTCCGCCATTCCAAAATGCTACTATTGGTTGTGACACACCTCTCTCCTCCACCCCCTCCTCTTCTTCTTCCTCCATGGCCTCTTACAGTGCCCTGTCCTCAGAACCAGTGGTGCTCCGTAGGCGTTCCAGGGGCTACGCAAGTACTCAGGCAAAACGATGCCATGCCGTGCTTGCGCTGGTTTGTTTGGGGGACAGGAGCCACACTGGGGCGGATGTTTTGTCAGCTCTGCAGGGGCAGGCCGAGAGGTGGTTGACGCCACGCCAGCTTAAGCCAGGAATGGTGGTTTGCGACAATGGCACCAACCTCCTCTCCGCCCTCCGACAGGGACAACTGACCCATGTGCCCTGTGTAGCTCACGTCCTTAACCTGGTGGTGCAGCGGTTCTTGGGCAGGTACCCCGGCTTACAGGTTGTCCTGAAGCAGGCCAGGAAAGTCTGTGTGCATTTCCGCCGATCATTTAATGCCTGTGCTCGGCTGGCTGAGCTCCAAAAGGAGTTGAACCTGCCCAAGAACCGCCTTATATGTGACATGCCCACCAGATGGAACTCAACATTGGCCATGCTGCAGCGGCTGCACACGCAGCAGAGGGCCATCAATGAGTACCTGTGCGACTACGGCACCAGGACAGGGTCAGGGGAGCTTGGTTTTTTCTCACCACGCCAGTGGGGCATGATCAGGGATGCATGCACTGTCCTGTCACCGTTTGAGGAGGCCACAAGGATGGTGAGCAGTGACAGTGCATGCATCAGTGACACTGTACCTCTTGTCCACCTCTTGGAGCATACGCTGCGTGGAATAATGGACAGGGCACTTGAGGCAGAACAGAGGCAGGAAGAGGAGGACTTCCTTGCCTCTCAAGGCCCCCTTTATCCAGAGAGTGTTCCTGCTGTGCCACCCATCACACAGGAAGAGGATGAGGAGGAGGAAGAGGAGGAGGAGGATGATTGTGTCAGCATGGAGGTGGAGGCTGGCACTCAGCATCAGCAGCAGCAGTCTTGTAGGGATGATTTACAGTCCCAAGAAACACGTGGACTTGTACGTGGCTGGGAGGAGGTAGCTGCGGATCATGTTGTCCTTAGTGACCCAGAGGACTCCGGACCGAATGCCTCAGCTAACCTACGCTGCATGGCCTCCCTGATCCTGCAAAGCCTGCGGAAGGATCCTCGTATTCTTCGGATCAAGGAGAGGGACCATTACTGGCTGGCCACTCTCCTTGATCCACGGTACAAGGGTAAGCTTGCCGACCTTATCTTGCCATCGCAGAGGGAGCAGAGGATGAGACATCTCCGGGAGGCCTTGCAGAAAGGTCTGTGCAACGCGTTCCCAGAGACTGGGAGGTTACAAACTCCTGGTCCTGGACAACGTGTTGCTGAGGCATCGGGCAGAAGGAGCGGTGGAGAAGGTGGCCGTCTGACTGATGCTTTCAGACAATTTTTTAGTCAGCAGCCCCAAGGTATGATCGGTTCCAGCACCCATCGCCAGCGTCTGATTTACATGGTGCAGGAATACCTAGGGGCAAGGTCAGACTTGGACACCTTTCCCACCGAAAATCCTCTGGCTTACTGGGTCTTGAGGATGGATCACTGGCCAGAGCTTGCACAGTATGCAATTGAGCTACTGGCCTGTCCTGCATCCAGCGTTCTTTCGGAACGCACCTTCAGTGCTGCTGGTGGCTTTGTTACCGATCACAGGGTGCGCCTGTCCACCGAATCAGTTGATCGACTGACCTTCATCAAGATGAATCAGTCTTGGATCACCCACAGCTACCAAGCACCTGAAGCTGATGTAACCGAATAATTTTTTTTGAAATACCACATCCCTTCAAGACTGCCTATGCTGATGCTGAGTGACTGTCCTGTTATGTTGATTGTCTATCCTCTAGACATGTGCATTCGTTTTCGTCCGAATGCATTTTCGTCCGAATTTCAGGTATTTTCGTTTTCGTTTTGACAAACGATAACGAAAGTGCAGATTCCGAAAAACGAAAGATCCGACATAAATAAATGCTTTTTTTCGTTTTCGTTGTTACAACAGTTCGATATAGAATAGGAGATTCGAAGTGACCGTTCGATATAGAATAGGAGATTCGACGTGACTCCATATGTCTATTGAACCTGTGGTCGAATGTGCCTAAGTTTCGTTTACCTCTATTAGTCCTATTATATAGAAAAGCTTTCGACAGAGAGTAAATATTCGACATAGAGAGAACAGAATCGACAGAGAGAAACGATACTGGAATTGGGCGGGGAAGTAAATAAAAAAAAAATAATGATAATATTCGACGGGATCGTTGCACGTTTATAATAATATTCGACGGGATCGTTGCACGTTTATAATAATATTCGACGGGATCGTTGCACGTTTATAATAATATTCGACGGGATCGTCGCAACTATACGACACTGCAATCGTACATTTCGGCAATCGAATGCTCCGCCTATAGGCTATATAGTTTAGCAGCTCCATCGAATCTTCTTTATCCATTCGACAGATACCATAAGCCTTCCAAGACAGATTCGACCGTAATTCATGTGGATTTTCGGACGAATGCAATTTTTGCACGAAAAACGAAATAAATAAAAACGAATTTCGGGAGTAACTAAATAAATAAAATTTACGGACGAAAACAAAAAAACGAAACAAAATATTCTAGTCTGCACATGTCTACTATCCTCTTCCTTCTCCGCTGATATGTTGGAAGAACATTTCTGGTTCTGGTTGATGCCATCAGCCCAATTTTTCTGCCCCTGTTTAACAGGGGCGTTTAAGTACAATTTTTGATGCAATGCTTTGCAGCAGGGCTAATTCCTGCAATCAAACAAGAGTATATGGGAGAGGTTGCAGTGTGGTGGCACCAGCACCAGTGCCTAAGGCCCAATTTTTCTGCCCCTGTTTAACAGGGGCGTTTAATTACAATTTTTGATGCAATGCTTTGCAGCAGGGCTAATTCCTGCATTAAAACTAGAGTATATGGCAGAGGTTGCAGTGTGGTGGCACCAGCACCAGTGCCTAAGGCCCAATTTTTCTGCCCCTGTTTAACAGGGGCGTTAAAGTACAATTTTTGATGCAATGCTTTGCAGCAGGGCTAATTCCTGCAATAAAACTAGAGTATATGGCAGAGGTTGCAGTGTGGTGGCACCAGCACCAGTGCCTAAGGCCCAATTTTTCTGCCCCTGTTTAACAGGGGCGTTTAAGTACAATTTTTGATGCAATGCTTTGCAGCAGGGCTAATTCCTGCAATAAAACTAGAGTATATGGCAGAGGTTGCAGTGTGGTGGCACCAGCACCAGTGCCTAAGGCCCAATTTTTCTGCCCCTGTTTAACAGGGGCGTTTAAGTACAATTTTTGATGCAATGCTTTGCAGCAGGGCTAATTCCTGCAATAAAACTAGAGTATATGGCAGAGGTTGCAGTGTGGTGGCACCAGCAGCAGTGCCTAAGGCCCAATTTTTCTGCCCCTGTTTAACAGGGGCGTTTAAGTACAATTTTTGATGCAATGCTTTGCAGCAGGGCTAATTCCTGCAATAAAACTAGAGTATATGGAAGAGGTTGCAGTGTGGTGGCACCAGCAGCAGTGCCTAAGGCCAAATTTTTCTGCCCCTGTTTAACAGGGACATGTAATTACAATTCTTGATATAATACTTCACAGGAGGGCCCCTTCCTGTGCCCACCCAGAGTAACGGTGAGGACTTATAGTGTTGTGGCACCAGCACCACAACCACCAAAGGTCAATTTTTCTACCACTGTTCAACAATGGCATGTAATTACAATTCTTGATATAATCGTTCACAGCAGGGCGCTCCAGCGCCCACCAAGAGTCACTTTGAGGACTTACAATGTTGTGGCAAAACCAACACCTTGTTCCGCCATTTCTGCAGAGCATATAGGGCAGGCCCCTACTTTCAAACATCCAATTTACAAACATCTCCTACTTGCAAACGGAAGGAGACAACAGCAAGTGAGATGAAAAAAGATGGACGACAAAACAAATTATACAGGGGTGATAACCCTTCCCTATGTTTTCCAAAAAGCTTAAAAATTGTTTTTTTGACTGGAGCTACACTTTAAAAATGTACCAGTTGAAAATTACAAACAGATTCAACTTAACACAACAAACCTACACAGTCCCTGTCTTGTTTGCACCGCCTGTATACTGCTGTTCTGAGTATATAGGGCCTGGGGGGCCACACGCATTTCCTTTTTTTAATATGGGTACGGGGTTCCCTTTAATATGCGTACAGGACCTAAAGGGGCTGGTAATGGGCAGGGAGGGCTACCCATGCCATTTTTCTCAATGATTTTCAACCATATTGCAGGAACCAGATATAACATTAAAACCGCAAGCAGTTTTAAATGGTGTTATTTCCGTTTAATGTCATTTTGTGCAGGGACTGTTCTAAACACGGGAAAGACGTGGCACTTCACAGGCATACTACAGACACCCCCCAGGCACCATATTTAAAGGAATATTTCACTTTTTTTTTCACTTTAATCGTCATTAAAATCAGTGCTCCCGCCAAAACGGCCATTTTTAAAAACATTTTAGGCATTGACCCATGTCCCCTGGGGCAGGAGCCAGGTCCCCAAACCCTTTTTAGGATAGTATCTTGCATATTAGCCGTTAAAATTAGCACTTTTCATTTCGAACGTTCGAGTCCCATAGACTTCAATGGGGTTCTAACGTTCGTTCGAATTTGGGGTCCGTTCGAAAGTTCTGGTGCGAACCAAACCGGGGGGTGTTCGGCTCATCCCTACTCGTAAGCTTTTCTCATAACTAAGGTTCCTCCAGACCCTTTATTAGCTTTGTTGCCCTTCTGTGGACTCTCTCCAGTTCCAGCGGATCCTTCCTGAGGACTGGTGCCCAGAACTGGACGGCATACTCCAGGTGGGGCCGTACCAGAGTCTTGTAGAGTGGGAGAATTATCGTTTTATCTCTGGAGTTCCCTTTTTAATGCATTACATGCCATTGCTGAGCCTATCATCTACTAGGACCCCAGGTCCTTCTCCATCCTAGATTCCCCCAGAGGTTCTCCCCCTAGTGAGTAGATTGCATTCATATTTTTGCCACCCAAATGCATCATTTTACATTTTTCTACATTAAACCTAAGTTTCCATGTAGTTGCCCACCTAATTCATTTGTTCAGATCTTCTTGTAAGGGATCCACATCCTGTCCAGAAATTATTGCCTGCTTTGTATTATCTGCAAATACTGAGATTGAGCTGTTTACCCCAATGTAAGGGGGGGCTTCTGTGCAGACTCTGATGTAAGGGGGGCCTCTGTGTGGACTGTGATGTAAGGAGGGCCTCTGTGCGGACTGTGATGTAAGAGGGACCTCTGTGCAGACTCTGATGTAAGGGGGAACCTCTGTGCAGACTCTGCAGACTCTGATGTAAGGGGGACCTCTGTTTGGACTCTGATGAAAGGAGGGACTTTCTGGGGACCCTGATGTAAGGGGAGGCTCTCTGGGGAACCTGATGTAAGGGGGGCTCTCTGGAGATCCTGATATGAGGGAGACTCTCTAAAGAAACTGATTTAAGGAGGGCTCTCTGGGGATCCTGATGTAAGGGGAGGCTCTCTGGGGATATTGATGTAAGGAGAGGCTCTCTGGGGACCCTAATGTAGGGGAAGGCTCTCTAGGGATCCTGATGTAAGAGGAGGCTCTCTGGGGACCCTGATGTAGGGAGAGACTCTCTGGGGACCCTGATGTAAGGAGGGGCTCTCTGAGGATACTGATGTAAGGAGGGGCTTTTTGGGGACCCTGATGTAGGGGGAGGCTCTCTGGGGACCCTGATGTAGGGGGAGGCTCTCTGGGGACCCTGATGTAGGGGGAGACTCTCTGAGGACACTGATTTAAGGGGGGCTCTCTGGGGACCATGATGTAAGGGGGGGCTCTCTGGGGACCCTGATTTAAGGTGGGGCTCTCTGATTACACTGATGTAAGGGGGCTCTCTGGGGACCCTAATGTAAGGAGGGTCTTTCTGGGGACCCTGATGTAAAGGGGGCTCTCTGGGGACCCTGATGTAAGGGGGGGCTCTCTGGGGACCCTGATGTAAGGAAGGGCTCTCTGAAGACCCTGTTGTAAGGGGGATCTTTGGGGCCCTGATGTAAGGGGAGGCTCTCTGGGGACCCTGATGTAAGGGGAGGCTCTCTGGGGACCCTGATGTAAGGGGAGGCTCTCAGGGGACCCTGATGTAAGGGGAGGTTCTCAGGGGACCCTAATGTAGGGGGAGGCTCTCTGGGGACCCTGATGTAAGGAGAGGCTCTCTGAGGACACGGATTTAAGGGGGACTCTCTGGGGACCCTGATGTAAGTGTCAGGTGTGACTGTCTGGCAATTGCAAGTTCACGTCATCACGGGTCAGGTAGAGGGCCCCTTCGCAGAATTTTGCTGAGGGCCCCAGGGAGGTCAGGATCGGCACTGACAGTAAGTGTTTATAGTGAACTGTATCAAATGCCTTTGCAAAATCCAGATACACCACGTCTACGGGCCTTCTTTCTAAATAGCAGCGTACCTCCTCATAGAAGGTTAATAGATTGGTTAGGCAAGAACGATTCTTCATGAATCCATGCTGATTACTGCTAATGAAACCGTTTTCACTACTAAAATCTTGTAAACCGTGTTTTAACAAGACAAATACCACTCAGCTGGAATTTTTTTTTAAACTAGAGCAGACAGAATCTGGAGCAGTTGTGCATGGCAATCAATGAGCTTCTATCTTCAGCTGGTTCAGTTTTGAATGGAAGTAAAAGATAGATGCTCATTGATTGCCATGCATAGCTGCTCCAGTTTTGATTATTCCCCCTCACAGTATCTACTGAAACAACTCTTATGCCGCATACACACAACAGTTTTTTCTGTCAGAATAAACTCTGACGGTTTTTCCAACGAAGTTCTGACGGAGTTGCTTATACACGATCACACCAAAGTCCAATCGTTTAGAACGCGGTGACATACAACACGTACGATGGGACTAGAAGAAGAACGTTAAATAGCCAGTAGCCAATAGCTGCGTAGTTTTTGGTCCATCAGAACAGCATACAGACGAACGGTTTTCCCGATAGGAATTGATTCCATCGGAAAGATTTAAAACATGTTCTATTTCTAGGTCCGTCAGAATTTTCGAAAAAAATGTCCGCTGAAGCTCACACATGGTTGGACTATCAGATGAAATGATTCTGTCTGACTTTTTCTGTGGGAAAGTCCGACCGTGTGTACACGGCATTACCTGTAAGACAGGTTAGCGACACCCAATGTCACTCCAGACAGAGATAAAGCAGAGCTTAAAATATTCACATGTGGTAATGTGCTGCGCAAACTGTTGGCGCTATATAAATCATGTATAATAATAAAAAATAATTATCTTGTTTAATAAAAAGATAGGAAAATGGAGCAAGAAAAATGTGATCTTAACAGAGTTCAATACAGAGTATAATAAGTCTGCCTCTGATATTGGCCCTTATTAATCTCAGCATGTGTGTCATTTTGATGTAAAATTGAGAGCTGTTGAGCTGCTGCTTCAACCATCTTCTCTAGTTCTTGAGGAGGAAATTCAAAAAATGACCATCCTAAGGCAGGCCATAGATGGTGCAAATTTCTTTGCTTGCAGGAAAGAAATTAGCACGGTTCCCCCATTGACACAGAGTGCTGACAGGACTTCCTGCTGAGATGTATTCTCCTGGCGGGTGGGGCGAAGCCATCTCCGCCGGGAGAAGACAGTGCTTATTGCTAGCGGCTATAGCAGCCTCTAGCAATAACTAAAGGTAAATTTGGCAGGGTGGTTGTACCCAATTTCATCTATCAATCAACTTGGTACATTCAGCCTGTGCATACACGGTTCAGATCTTAGCCGATTCCTGCTGAACTGGTCGAGATTCAAACCATCTATGGCCAGCCTAAGGGAGGTGGGAGGTAGGGATGCTAAACTATCTATGATATCTTCAGCAGACCCTCCCACAATATCAGTTTTCTTCTTGTATTGACATTTTCATATTTGTACAGTCTGATAACCAATATATTATTGCATAGCACGATTTGATAGAGACTAATAATGATATATCTCTTATGTGTGTTCTTCTTAGGAGATGTAATGTGACAAATTTTTCTTCTGTACATAATAACATAGTCATGAATAGTATTAAAGTGATTGTTATTCTATTCTGCATTTGTGTAGATACTTGCTATTATGGTAAGGTTTTATCATACCAGGAGTTACAAATTAGGTATATATTTTGGTTCTGCAGACAAATATTCAGACAGGAATGTGGACTCTTATTTTTACGATGACCAGTTACGCAAACAACAACATACCAAGGAATGTTGTGAACACCTGCTTTGATGGGAATGTGGCATTGTGATGTATCATAGGCTTTACTAAAAGGCTTTTAGTTTATAATGTTATGCCTAAAGTGATGTTAGACTCTCGGTTTTTTTAAGCACTTTCAGCAGCTGATTTGATCAATAAGTGAGTATGCAGATTCTTTAGCTTTTAATCTGTACCTATGTCTCAGTTTAAGCTGGTGCAATGACCTCTGCCCCAGGTTTCCCATTTCAGAGTGGCTCCTTTTTCTTGCAGTGTCCTATGGAGCCACCTGTGCATCAATAAAAGTCCCACAGCCCCATAGCCTAAGATAGCAAGGCATTCTCCTGCTCCTCCTATTCTCTCTATTCTGCAAGCTAACAGACTGACTGAAGACTGCAATTTCCACTGTAAACTCTTTCCTGTAAAGATCAGAAGTTCAGGGAAGCAGCTTTTAGGACACTTTTGCATCACTGAGAACAGACAGAGCCACAGTGAACTACTGCCAATTCTTTATCTGCTGGTCAAAGCAGGGCTATTACTGCTTGATGAAAAAGCATATGTCGCTGCTACAATTACTTGGAAAAAGTATTTTTTTTCAGGCATGAAAATGAATTAGATTGTGGTTCTGCTGCTGTATGCAAGCCAATCTAACAGTAAAAGAAAAAAACAATTCCACTGCCAAATATAGACTTTTACACTGTTTTTGAGACTGTCTGTAAAATTGTATTGTGTTGTATAACCACATACAGCTTACATACAGCTTTAAAACATTCCCCAAGTGTGGCTTTTAAAGAATTTTGTGCATTTTCATTGTTTCCCACAAAGCTGTATGAAAAGACCCCCCTCTGCACTGTACTTTATTTATTTAAATGTTTTCATTGTAGTGCGGGCGAATGGTGGCTGTAGGCAAAGCAACATACCTGTACGTCACTGCCTACCTTTGGATTTGGTTCCTGCACAGCGGGAGTCTATCAGCAAGTCCCAACCAATGATTATTGGCCGAGACCTGCTGATCGGCTGTGTGCAATCACCTTTTTTCATTTTATATTGCAAAAAAGAAAAAACTAGTAGTGATAAAATACCACTAAAAGAAGGCTCTATTTGTGTGAAAAAAATTATATCAATTTCATTTGGGTACAGCGTTGCATATCCAAAGAGTAGCTGGATATGCCTAAAGATACCCATTGACATCAGATCATTTACTGACAGCATCTCATATTTTTAGGCACTTGAACAATCAGGCAAACTGAATCTAGTGTGCCCCTGTCTAAAGGTCTGCACTAGGCACTCCCCTGTCCTGTAGTGCAATCCCCTTGGAGTGATATTCCTATTAACAATACTGTTAAACAATGCATACAGGTAAGCACATGATTCATTAAAAATCAGTCATGGGAATTCTTAGGGTATGTTAAGCAAAAATTAGAAGCAAAAAACAATATAAGTTATAAAGAGACAATGGCTATGAGGTCCAAAGGGATAAGGTGGATGTTCAGGCAGTCATTAATTAACCACGAAGCTATCCATAATTAACTATATTTATTACTATATTTTTTTTTTCTAAGAGTAAAACATTTTGTAAATGAAATAGTTTCATTCAACTTATTTGTTTCTTATAGATTTCACAACACTTTTCCTTTAACAAAATAACCATTCAAATAGCACACATTTCACCCTTATATTATTCTATCAATGGCATGTGGCTTTTCATCCTTGTGGATGAGCTGTGGGAAGTGGTGATTACATGTATTTAACCTCCTTTGAGCACTTAGCCTGCAGATGCTCTAAACATCAGGCCTCTGCAGTTCCACAGCCGTAGCAGCGTGTAAAGGATGAGATTGCAGACTGTCTGCTAGCTGCAGGATGGGCTGAGCTGTAACAGCACTAACAGACCCATAACTAATGATCTCCATACATGAGCTGCCGCGTTTCATGGTATGAATTAATTATTATCACTATTGCTGGATTTCTCAGAAATATGTCATCCTGCTGAGAAGAGGAGCGATGAGTTTAAGGTGACCAGCATTTCATTCATTATACTGCATATTTCTGGTACTGCATCACATTCTATCTCCTTGGATGAAGGTGTACGTTGGATCAAGAACAGAGACATTGCATTGGAGATAAAGTTCCAAATCTCATATCTGGTTTTGTAAAGACTGTAAGTAAATATTTCTCATTCATATGCAATTTACCCCCACCCAAGTTTGACTTTATTAAAAGTTTAACCTATGATTTAAGCATGTTTTGGTACCTTTAGCAGCATGCATTGGAAATAAAGGCCAAATGTATGAGGACATGTGGGATAAGAACATGACTGAGGTGTATAGGATAACATTGACCTTGGCCTCAGAGATTTGCAGGGTAGTTTTACAGGAATGCAAAGCTCGAATAATAGCCTGGACTCACAAGCATTTCTGGGTCAGGATTAAATCAATCAGGGGCAGCTTCAGCAGTACATCTATTAAAAGCTAACCCTTGTCAAAACCTGATGCAATAGATATGTGGTTTAAAATGAGAACTCATTCATTTACAATTTTTTTTACTGTTTAAATTTTTTTCTTTTACTAGATCTTATATGAATGAGAGGGAAATAACTGTAGACAATTATCCAAGTCTCATCTGGATATATCAAAACCCAGGAACAATGGGGGAATATTTTAGAACAAGGGAGTATGGTCTCAATATCCCCCTCGCAGAGAGTGTCCCACCTGTTCCTTATCTATAGAGTATATTACACCCCCCAAAAAATGTGGAAGTTTGGCAGGGCACCTAGGGATGAATGTCCCAGATGAAAAGCTTCGAGAGACCTTCTCCATATGGTATGGAAATGTCCAAAACTTTATAGATATTGGATTGAAATAGTCCAGAGGATAAATAGGACTTTTAAGACTACATTGAAGCCGGAGGCCAAGACCCGTCTTTTAGGTATTCTGGAGGAGGGCAGATTGCCTTCCTCGAAAAGCATTGCAGTATTAAGATGTCTGTGCCAGGTGTATGATGGCATTGAACTGGCAGGCCAAGAACCCCCCTTCTTCGGAGGCATGGGCTGAAGTTATCAGCTCTACAATTTGGTGTGAAAGAGCGATGTATATTAAACAAAACAATTAAAAGAAATTTTGGGACCTGTGGAGTCCTTGGTTGGGTGGGATGGGGCGGTACCTGGGGGGTGGTCTGTGCCCCCGCCTTGTTGACCCTCCGCCTAGGCGGGGTGGAGAGAGGGGGGTGTGAGTGTCTCCCCCTCTCTCTCCCTCGGTCCCCCCCCGGGCGCTCCATCCGGCTTCATCCAGGACTCCCCCCCCCATGGCCCTTGTTGTCTTCTCTCCCCCAACCAATCAAGGACTACCTGGAATGGAGCTAATTAGTACAAGCGGTGTGCATTGGGTGGGTGGGCTAGGATGGGTTTTGGGGTTAGATAAGTGTAGTTTTCAAAAATTTGAAATTTGCATCACTTTTACCCTCAGCTTCTTTAGCAAGGCAGTGGTAATCTTGGAGTTGTGTTTGGGGTCATTATCATGTTGGAATACTGCCCTGCGGCCCAATCCCTGAAGAGAGGGGATCATGCTTTGCTTCAGTATGTACATTTTGACATTCATGGTTCCCTCAATGAACTGTACTCATTGTACCAGCACTCTCTGTACCAGCACTCATGCAGCCGCAGACCATGACACTCCCACCACCATGCTTGACTGTAGGCAAGACACACTTGTCTTTGTACTCCTCACCTGGTTGCCGCCACACATGCTTGACTCCATCTGAACCAAATAAGTTTATCTTGGTCTCATCAGACCACAGGACATGGTTCCTGTAATCCATGACCTTAGTCTGCTTGTCTTCAGCAAACTGTTTGCGGGCTTTCTTGTGCATTATCTTTAGAAGAGGCTTCCTTCTGGGATGATAGCTACAGAGAAAAATGTGATGCAGTGTGTGGCGTATGATCTCAGAACTGACAGGCTGAACCCCCCACCTCTGCAACCTCTGCAGCAATGCTGGCAGCACTCATACGACTATTTCCCAAAGAGGACCTCTGGATATGATGCTGAGCATGTGCACTCAACTTCTTTGGTCCACCATGGCAAGGCCTGTTCGGAGTGGAACCTGGCCGTGCTGCAGCTCAGTTTCAGGGTCTTGGCAATCTTCTTTAAGCCTAGGCCATCTTTATGCAGAACAACAATTCTTTTTCTCAGATCCCCAGAGAGTTCTTTGCCATGAGATGCTATGTTGAACTTCCAGTGACCAGTATGAGAGAATGAGAGCGATAACACCAAGTTTAACACACCTGCTCCCCATTCATACCTGAGACCTTGTAACACTGATGAGTCGCATGACGCCCAGGGAGGTAAAATGGCTAATTGGGTCCAATTTGGACATTTTCACTTAGGGGTGTACTCACTTTTGTTACTAGCGGTTTAGACATTAATGGATGTGTGTTTCTTTATTTAGAGTGGTCAGCAAATTTACACCGTTATACAATCTGTACACTCACTACTACATTGTAGCAAAGTGTCATTTCTTCAGTGTTGTCGCATGAAAAGGTATAATAAAAATTTACAAAAATGTGAGGGGTGTACTCACTTTTGTGAGATACTGTATGTGCTCCTACTTTGGAGGCTCTCAAAAGTTATAGAGTTAGGACTGCAGATAATACTGGGGTGCAATGACATGGCTCTTGTGAGATACTGTATATGCTAATTGGAGGCAACATGTATGTGATATGGATATATTTACAGCATGAGATGGTTACCTGACTCTTCGAGGCCTTTGCCCCAGGGAAAGAGATGTCACTGGGTCCTTCCAAGAAAGATCTTTCATACCTTATATTGTAATTTTTGTAAAAGACTGGCTGCACAAAGGATTTAAAGAGTGTAAACATGCCCTGAAAGGATGCACTTAGGATAGGTTTCTCTGGGACCATAACAGTTCACATATTCATGTTTGACCTCTACATGTAAATCAATGACTGCCAAAGTTGCTAGGTATAAATACATATTTCTATCACACACTGTAACTCTGTGCAGTCATGTGGACTTAAAAATTTCTCTGAAGTCTAAATATGCCTATAAAAAAATACGTTTGGCACACAACTGTTGTATCCTTACCTCTGGAGGAAGGTGAAGGCCAGCAACTGTACTTTGATCCTCAACAGTAGTAAGTTTGAGATCTGAAATTCAATAACGTTCCACATTCCTGGTGTTTCTGACTTGAGTACAAATGCTCAATGTTTTGAAGTAGAACTAAAGCCAATAATTTTTGGATAGAGTAAAGGAAAGTTATAACGTGTCAATTTTGCCATCTGTGTCCCACTGGAGAGACACTTCTCTTCCTGCCCTGTTCCAAAACAGGAAGTAAGAGGAAATGCACTAAAAGGGATTCTTATGACCCCACCAGGGTTATCAGAACTAGTGCCCCTACTGGAAATACCCCTCTTATATTTTTGTCCTTAGTTGTACTTTGAACCTCTTGAGCAGAGAAGTGGTAATGTTTCTGTAATTTTTTGTCCCCTTTAATTATTTGCCTACTTGTATGTCATTTAAAACACGTTGTTCATTTTGCAAGTATGCACTGCATTTCTTTTTGAGACAGTGGAGTTAATTTGCTAAAAAAAAAAAAAAAACGAGCATGTTCACTTATCTTGGTGAATGAATAATAACAAATTAAAAATTAATTTTGCAGAGTATTCATTTGTGCAAGAAAAAAAACAAAAAAAAACAGGATTTTTGAAGTCAGATCGTTCACTAAGATAAGTATTCTCTCTTTGAAAGATGAATGTAAATCGGGTTCACTTTATTTAAAATGAATGCACTGTTTTTACTGCTCTAAAATATAGTATGCACACAGAGTGAGCCTAATGCTGGGTACACACATGAAGTTTTTTTTTTTCATTCAAACCAGTGAGCCCAACGAAAAACAAATACAGAACGCTGTACTAACACATCCAATTTTAGTGGCGATCTCCCCCAATGAGCTATTGTATTATTATAGGGGGACTGCCCTCCACGCCAGAACACAGTGATCAGCACTCACAACCACTGGCTGTGAGCGCTAATCGGATAGTTAACCAGCATGCTTATTCGACAGACCAGCTTCTATTGCACCAGGAGCTGAACATATGGGCCAAACGTAGTCCAGTTCCTTCCAAACGAACCATTTACACCTGGTTTGAGGCCCGTGTACCCAACTTAAGGAGTCCAGTAACTTGTAATTTATGAGTGCTAACAGGCATTGTTGCAGTGTCTTTGCATTTTTGTCCAGTGTGCTAGCAACAATTTCAGAATCACTTGATAGAGCCAAAGTATTTAGTGAGCTCCCAAAAAGAAAGTGAGAGGGCTTCCTACACTTGGGTGACCTCTGGTCACCTAGCAGGATCCAAAGTGGCCATTAACACATGGCCCAATCGAATGCAGGCTTCCTGTTGGTAGATGGAGAATGCCACAATGTGATTATGGAAGGCAACTAATATGTGGTCCTTCACTAACCCCAGCTAGGAGGGAACCAGCTAGATTCTGACTCAATGAATTAATGTGTAGGAAAGTAAAAATGTAGTTGATACCTTTCCCTCTAAAACTAAATATATTTCGGTGTGTATATTTCCAAAAATATTCCGTTTTCTTCTAGAAGCAATTAAAAAGTACCTGAGGCTATAAAATGACAAAGCTGGGTGAACTTCTGCTGCAAGGGCAGGATTTCTATTATCATTTGCACTGTGTGTATTTATAGGTTACAATGAGCACTGTAAAATTATCCTTTTCTCTCTCTAGTGTACACAAAAAAATACTAGTGAAAGCTACATGAGACAATTATAACAAGTGTAATTGTGAGAACACTGACCAAATAACTACTGATAGGCATATAAGACAAACATGTGTAGCCCCCTCTAGTTATGTAGGTGCTAGAATGAGGATTTTTCTAGAGAGTAGGAAAATGTAGGCAGGCCTAGCTCGTGGCTATGCCTGTTTGTTTTCATTCTGGTCTGGGAGTGGCTCCGGGTAGCAGCTGGGGACTAACAGGCAGCATCACTGAGACCTCCCTCTTCTTTCTAGAGCTTGCTATAAAGATCTGGAAAGAGAGGAGGATAAGAAAGGTAGAGCTGCCTTGGATATTCTAAGGAGCCCTGACCAATCCCCAACCTGGATTGGCAGGGGGTGGGCCTCTTTAAATACCTGGGGTCAGCTCTGCTAAGGAGGAGTTGTTGGGTGGAAGAGCTGGAGTGAGAGAGTGTGGAGGCTGTTGGGTGCCAATGCGGAGCTCCCCAGTCTGGGGGGGTGACCCCTGGCTGGGGCTCGGGTGCATCCGGGAGAAGTGAAGAGATCCTGGAAAGAGGCACATGAGAGAGCAAGAAGAGGACAGCAGGAGAGAACACTGGTAAGAGTCTCCAGGAATACAACTGGTCACAACCAGGGGGACTGGTGAGTGGAGCACAGTTAGGAGGACTGGGGAGGCACACCTGAGAGAACTGGAAGATTTCAGTTAAGATGGGTGCAAAACCAGAAGTGAGCACTGTGGGAAGGGCAGTAGAAAGAGGTCATTGCAGCCGGGCTGGCCGGCAGGGCCTGAAGAGAGCTATCTGGAATTGGTAGCTGAACAGAGGACAGTTAGCACCTGAACTATTCTACACAACAGGGGGCCGAGGTCCCTGCCCATAAAAGGCAGTTCACTGAGGCCTGGCTGAGTTAGTGTCAGGCCTAACCATAGATAGTCTGGAGGAGTAACCGTCTGCAGCAAGAGAATTGCTGGAGGAGTAACCATCTGTGCAAGTGAAGTGCTGGAAAAGTAACCATCTGCAGCAAGTGAAGTGCTGGAGGAGAGACGGATAAGAGGTCTTAAAGCAGAGTTCCACCTAAAAGTGGAACTTCCATTTAAGTACTCGTGACCCCCTGACATGCCACATTTGGCATGTCATTTTTTTTGGGGGGGGGGGGGGGGGGGTGCAGGTACCTAATTTTTACAGGTACCCAGATCTCACTTTCTCTCATGGTGCCGAGGTGGTCCCAGAAGATTGCCCAGCCATTCTTTACAGCACAGCACGCCCGGCTGTGAATCCACAGGCTGTCACACCTGGGCGCCCACACTTGCAATGATAGCGCTGCAGAGAGTAGGGGGAGAGGAGCGAGGCTTCAGGTGGCCGCATCGCTGGACCATGGGAAAGGTGAGTGTGTGTGTTTATTAAAGGTCAGCAGCTGCACTTTCTGTAGCGGCTGACTTTTAAACGGGTGGTACTCCACTTTAAGCAAGAGTTTGTGCTGGAGAGAAGACTGGAGTCTATATAGAAGTTCCAAGAAAGTTTCCACTGAATATTCCTAGGCATCTCATAGTTCCCTATTTCCCATCCAAATTCAATCGCCTCCAATAAAAAAACAAAAACAAAGCTTATGGACTGTTCTAGGTCTCTTAGTGACTGAGAGATTAATTTCTGGCTAGGCAGGGTGACAGGCGAATCACAGCATTCAGCAACCCTTACGGGTGCACGGCCACACATGATTAAGCTATATATTAGTGAGGTGTGGAATTTAGCCTTTATTGCTTGCAATAACTTGACATAGGCTAAGGCAATTGCAAACAAAGAGTTAAATATCATGACCACAAGAGATTAAACTCTCATTCTATTTGTGCTATAATCTCTAATGGGCTGTTGAGTTCCTTCTGTTTTTTTTTAATTCTGCTCAGATATTGATGTAAAGTAATTATGTCTCTAAATGTGGTCCCTGACCAACAACTGTGGTCTTAGATAGTTCTGTGGGTTAAGCAACACTATGCTCTTGAAAAGTAGGGATGGGTATGGGGGGAATTTGCTGTTCTAGTAAATATAATAAATAATATAGTAAATAATATTTTCTATGGGCCCTCCAATCCTATCTGCCCAGGAAGTGATCCCCTTCTGTTTTTTTTATTTTAGCAGATCGTATTTGAGGTAGGTGGGTGTGAACGGACAGAAATTTTTTACATCTGCCCTTCTATAGAGGTAAATGGCGGGTCCGACTGGGTTCGCCTGAAAAACAGACAGGCGGACCCGATCAGACTAACAAAAACATCAGAAAGAGGATGCCTGGGTCAGTGTGCTAGTAAAAGCAAGTAACACTTTATTCAGATACACTTACATAAAAGTATCTTGCAAGCTGCACACAGGGTGGATGTGGATCACCCAACAAGCAGTCAGCCATCACAAGGGATAAGAAGACCACTGTGGGGATAAGCTCAGACCTGCCTTATGGAGGTGTATAACTAGCAGCATCTCCAGCTGCTCTCACAGAGCTAGCAAGAGACCAAATCAGGACGGGGCAGGCTGCAACACGTTTCCGAGGTGGCACCTCCTTCAGACAAACCCGCTCCCCTCTAGAGGGGAAAATTGATACTGTTAGGACAGAATAAAACAAAAAACACCCAATCAGTACAGAGACTGGGCGTGGCCAGTCGTCCAATCAACAGGACTATGCTGGCCAACTTTGTTAGCTGTAATCAAATATCCAACATGTATAGCTGTCATAGCATGGCACAAGTGTACCTATAGCACAAAAAAAATGGCATCTGATCCGAATGAACAGCTGCATAGTAACACATCTATGATAGTATTTTATAATAAAAGGTAAAAAATCAATTAATAACTATATAAAAGGTGACTTCAAATAAAATAACCTATTATGATCACTACATAATTAATTACACAAAAAAAAATACAAATTAAAATTTATAGAGCTACACACCAGGTAACAAATCCTATCAGCATATCTAAAGGGAAATGGATATATACACACAGACTATGAGGAGGGAGGTGGTAAAAATAAATTAAAAGGGAGGAGGCGGTAATCGATAGAAAAAAGGAGGCGGTAAAAAAAAAAAAAGAGGGTAGCGAGAAGAGGAGATATAATGTTAGTTGTGAGTATAGGTATCATAGAATTGTGTTGACTTCTAGCTCCTTGTTCAAACCCCCAAGCGCCATAGAATTCAAGGTAAAGATCCAGTAGGTTTCCCTACAGCATAACCTCTGGAACCTTTCAGTCTGGGAGTCACAAGGAGGGATAGATTCCAACACCAAGGCTTTTAACCCTTCAGTGGATTTATTATGGACATGAAGGAAGTGCCTAGGGAAGCTATGTTCATCTGATCTCTTTTCAATAAGTCTCCAATGTTGTCTGAATCAGGCCCTTGCTGTCCGAATAGTGCGGTCTACATATAGGAGGCCACAGGGGCAAGTCAAACAATATATATCAAATTCTGTTGAGCAACTGTAGAATTGCTTGATATGATAGCTTTTACCTGAATTATCTTTAAACCTGGACTAACCGGCACATTTTACATCTGATTTTTTTAAACTGAAACATACCAGTCAGATTGCAAAAGGTAAAGTACACCCAAAAGTATATGGGTGTAACAATACAAATTATATCATAAATATAATATCAAAACAGTCCACCAAAAAAGAAGATAAATAAAAAAATATAAAAAATAAATAAAAAGAAAAAAATATGGAATCAAATCTTGTTTGTATGATTAATCTCCAACACCGTGCCTTGCTAAAGTGCAGTGTGCTTGAATCTTGCAAAAAAAATATAATGTGCTTCACCCGAAGTGCCATACAAATCTGCTCACCAGATATCTCCGGCCACTAGGTGACCACCAAGCATATAATAAATGGGAACCTTCCTCCGTTAGCTGGAATCTTCCAAGTCAGAAATCGCTCCAAACAACTGTTACTAGTACCGATCAAAGTTCATTCAATCATAGATGGCATTTGGTGATTCCTCCAATTATTAGCAGCAGTAATACACTTTGAAGTGTACATCCAGCACTCCTTATCTTTAAATCTGTAGAAATTGGCTCCCCGAAGTACAAGCCACAGAAAGGAAATATAGTGTAATACCATCTTTATTTAAAAAAGCACTTACATGCCCATATAAAATCCAGTAGATAGCAGCACAGCTGGGGGGATGAGGCAGGTGGCGGTCCGTCACTCGGTGTATGAGATAGGAAGGATGGCGTGGGTCTCAGCTGTAGTGGAAAATGAAAGCTCCTATATCAGGCGTCATTTCGTGCTCAGGGCAGGTCATCAGGAAAAAAGTTTATAATCTTTTTTTTTTTTTTTTTACATATGTTTTGCCCACAATTTTTCTTCACTATATACTGTATTAGTTGCTACAAATTTTTTGGTGCAGCATCACATTATTGTTGGTATTCACATTTTGGTACCCTTTCTCATGATATATTTTCACAGATTGCAAAAGGTGGTTAATGTTCCGGCTGAAGTAGTACAGTGGGGAATCCTACTTGGGGCTACCATATTTTTCACACTTCTAGCTTTGCGATAGATGACCCTTGGTCTCTCATGCAAAACCAGTACCAACTTTGGGTACTGTAAAAGAATACCTCAGTGGCATCTAATGATGTGTTCCATCTTTTTGGGTTGATTATGATACTGGGTGATGAACTTGACCTCTGACTTAATAACAGAAGTTGTTGGCTTGTCCTGATTGGCGATGGGGCTTGGCACTCCAAAAAGGCTTTATGAACTACATCAGAGTCATATCACTTGTCCATAAATGTATTTACTAAAAGTTGCCCTTGTGTCTTGTAGTCACTGTCCAGTGTGCAGTTCTTTCTCAATCTACAAAATGTGCCCTTTGGGATATTCTGCTTCCATTTAGGGTGGTGGCAGCTCACAAAATGGAGATACGAATTTCCCGCTGAGAGCTTGAAATGTGTCTTAGACACAATACGGCCCTCCGCATGGGATATTTTGAGGTCCAAAAACACAAGAGATTGAGTATCATGTACATGAGTAATCAAGATGCCCATGTTATTGTTGTTACAGTACAGGACAAAAGGGGAAATCATCCCATATAACAATCACATCATTGATATATCATCATCATTGATATATCTTCCATAGAAGACAATCTGAGATGCAAAGGGGTTGCTTCTTCAGATGCATGACTCCTCCCACCAACCCATGGTGAGATTGGCATAACAAGGTGCAACTGTACCTGTCATAGTCTGAGTACCCAAGTACCTGTCCCAGTCCATCTGAGTACCCAAGTACCTGTCACAGTTCATCTGAGTACCTGTCAAAGTCCATATGAGTACCTGACTACCTGCCACAGTTCATCTGAGTACCTGAGTACCTGTTACAGTCCATATGAGTACCTGAGTACCTATCACCGCCCTTCAGGGTACCCAAATACCAGTCACCAGGCCATCAGAGAACCTGTCACCAGGCCATCAGAGTACCCGAGTACCTGTCACCACCAGGCCATCAGATTACCCGAATACCTATCACCAGCCCATCAGAGTACCCAAGTACCTATTTGCAGCCCATGCCTCATAGAATATACGTTGGGGTGTTTGCTTTCCAAAATGGGGTAATTTTGTGGGTAATTCCATTGTCCTGGTGCTCCAGGACCTTCAAAAGTGTGATGGGTAGGAATGAAATGGGATGTGTCATTTATGCTCCTAGAACGCCTGAAGGTACTACTTCAATGTTCGACCTCTCTATGTGACCAGTCTGTGTAAAAGTCCTACACATGTGGTGTCGACATACTCGGAAGGAGTAGCAGGATGTGTTTTGGGATGTAATTGTTGCTATATACATGCTATGTGTTAGAAATATCTTATAAATTGACAACTTTGTGTAAAAAAATAAAAATGCGTTTTCATTTTTTTCCACATTTTCCAAAAACTTCTGGAAAAAAATGAACCGTTCAAAAGACTCATTATGCCTCACAGATTATACATTGGGGTGTTTGCTTTCCAAAATGGGGTAATTTTGTGGGCAATTACATTGTCCTGGTACTCCAGGGCCTTCAAAAGTGTAATAGGTGGTTGTGAAATGAGATTTGTCATTTATGCTCGTAGAACGTCTGAAAGTGCCACTTCAATGTTGGTGCTCTGTATGTGGCCAGGCTGTGTAAAAGTCTCAAGCCGCGTACACACGTAGCCGTCTGTCCGACGTACTTAGTCTGGCGGACGTCGGCCAAACTGTCCGTCGGAATTTTCGAACGGCTACTTGCCCACACACGGCACTTTTTCAGCGGACTAATACGGCATACTAAGTCCGCCGTACTAATTCCGCCGTACTTTCGAAATGAACGGACTCGCCCACACACGCGGAGGAAAGTCCGCTCATTTCGAGCGCGTCTCCAGGTAGGCTGGGCCCGCGAAGGAGACGTCACTGGCCCCGCCGCCTGGTATGGACTTAAAGGGGAACCCCCAACGCCGAAAAAAATCGGTGTGGGGGTCCCCCCCAAGTCCACAACAGACCCTTGTCCGAGCACGCTACCCGGCCGGCCAGGAAAGGAGGACGAGCGAGCGCCCCCCCCCCCTCCTGAGCCGTATCAGGCCGCGTGCCCTCAACATGGGGGGTGCCTTGGGGAAGGGGGGGCCGCGCGGCCCCCCCACCCCAAAGCACCTTGTCCCCATGTTGATGAGGACAAGGGCCTCTTCCCGACAACCCTGGCCGTTGGGGTCTGCGGGCTTATCGGAATCCGGGAGGAGGGGAGGAGGAGGAGGAGGAGGAGGAGGAGGAGGAGGAGGAGGAGGAGGGAGAAGAGAGAGAAGAGGGAGAAGAGGGAGAAGAGGGAGGAGGGAGGAGGAGGAGGACCTTGTCCTCATCAACATGGGAACAAGGTGCTTTGGGGTGGGGGGGCCGCGCGGCCTGGTACGGCTCAGGGGGGGGGGGCGCTCGCTCGCCCCCCTTTCCTTGCCGGCCGGGTAGCGTGCTCGGACAAGGGTCTGTTGTGGACTTGGGGGGACCCCGCGCCGATTTTTTTCGGCGTTGGGGGTTCCCCTTTAAGTCCATACCAGGCGGCAGGGCCAGCGACGTCTCCTTCGCGGGCCCCGCCTACCTGGAGACCCGCTCGAAATGAGCGGACTTTTCTCCGGGTGGGAAAAGTCCGCTCATTTCAAAAGTACGGCGGACTGGCATACACACGGCCGGATTGTCCGCCGAAAAGCGAGTACGGCGGGCAGATTGATGTGCAACACTAAATTCTAAGTCCGCCGTACTGTCGGGTCAAAAAAGTATGCCGGAGGCTACACACGGGGGGATTGTTTGGCGGACTTGAGTTTGCCGGACTTTTCCACCGGATTGTTTGATCGTGTGTACGCGGCATCACACGTGTGGTATCGCCATACTCGGGAAGAGTAGCAGAATGTATTTTGGGGTGTAATTTGTTGTATGCATATGCTGTGTGTGAGAAATAACCTGATAATATGACAATTTTGTAAAAAAAAAAAAAAAAAAATCAAAAAATCAAAAAAATCATCATATTGCAAAGAATTGTGGGAAAAAATGACAACTTAAAAAAACTCACCATTAGGGATGAGCTTCGTGTTCGACTCAAACATCGGCTGTTCGCCCGTTCGGCGAATTCCGAACGTTATGGGCCGTTCGCGCCAAATTCATGTGGCGCTCATGGCCCACAATGCACTGCGATGGCGCAGTGCATTTCTGGCTCATGATTGGCCAAGCATGCACTGTGACCCCGCATGCTTGGCCAATCACAGCGCCCTCAGCGAGGAGAGCCATGATTGGCCACAGGCAGGATGCCTGTGGCCGAACATAGCTCAGGCTGTGTAGTACACGCCCCACACTATATAAAGCCGCCAGCGCGGCGGCCTTGTGTAGTGTGTTGGCGTCTGTAGCAGTTAGTGGGTGTTCTGTGTACCTTCAACACAGTATACACCGATCGTTATCGGCTGATTTTTCGTTCTTGCTCTCCTGTAGTGGTTGTTGTCTGCATGCCCTGGCCGCAGTATACACCGCTATATTCACCTATATAGCTAGCTAGATTTCTCTTTTTAATAGAGCTTGCAGTCAGTGTTAGGAGATTGTGCGTGCTGTCTGCCTGCTCTGAACCCAGTATACACCACTATATCCACCTATATAGCTAACTATCTTGCTCATTTTAAATAGAGCTTGCAGTCAGTGTTAGGAGATTGTGCGTGCTGTCTGCGTGCTCTGAACCCAGTATACACCGCTATATCCACCTATATAGCTAAATATCTTGCTTGTTTTAAATAGAGCTTGCAGTCAGTGTTAGGAGATTGTGCGTGCTGTCTGCGTGCTCTGAACCCAGTATACACCGCTATATCCACCTATATAGCTAACTATCTTGCTCATTTTAAATAGAGCTTGCAGTCAGTGGTAGGCTAATTCCTGCACTAAAACTAGAGTATATGGAGTATATGGGAGAGGTTGCAGTGTCGTGGCACCAGCACCAGTGCCTAAGGCCCAATTTTTCAGCCCCTGTTTAACAGGGACATGTAATTACAATTCTTGATGTGCCCACCCAGAGTAACTGTGAGGACTTTTAGTTTTGTGGCACCAGCACCACAACCACCAAAGGTCAATTTTTCTACCACTGTTCAACAATGGCATGTAATTACAATTCTTGATATAATCATTCACAGCAGGGCGCTCCAGCGCCCACCAAGAGTCACTTTGAGGACTTACAATGTTGTGGCAAAACCAACACCTTGTTCCGCCATTTCTGCAGAGCATATAGGGCAGGCCCCTACTTTCAAACATCCAACTTACAAACATCTCCTACTGCAAACGGAAGGAGACAACAGCAAGTGAGATGAAAAAAGACGGACGGCAAAACAAATTATACAGGGGTGATAACCCTTCCCTATGTTTTCCAAAAAGCTTAAAAATAGTTTTTTTGACTGGAGCTACACTTTAAAAATGTACCAGTTGAAAATTACAAACAGATTCAACTTAACACAACAAATCTACACAGTCCCTGTCTTGTTTGCACCACCTGTATACTGCTGTTCTGAGTATATAGGGCCTGGGGGCCACACGTATTTCCTTTTTTTAATATGGGTACGGGGTTCCCCTTAATATCCGTACAAGACCCAAAGGGGCTGGTAATGGGCAGGGAGGGCTACCCATGCCATTTTTCTCAATGATTTTCAACCATATTGCAGGAACCAGATATAACATTAAAACCGCAAGCAGTTTGAAATGACGTTATTTCCGTTAAATGTCATTTTGTGCAGGGACTGTTCTAAACACGGGAAACACGGGAAACACGTGGCACTTCACAGGCATACTATAGACACCCCCCAGCCACGATATTTAAAGGAATATTTCACTTTTTTTTCACTTTAATCGTCATTAAAATCAGTGCTCTCGCCAAAACGGACATTTTTAAAACTTTTTTTTGCATTGACCCATATCCCCTGGGGCAGAAGCCATGTCCCCAAACCCTTTTTAGGACAGTATCTTGCATATTAGCCATTAAAATTAGCACTTTTAATTTCGAACGTTCGAGTCCCATAGACTTCAATAGGGTTCTAACGTTCGTACGAATTTAAGGTCCGTTCGAAAGTTCTGGTGCGAACCGAGCTGGGGGGTGTTCGGCTCATCCCTACTCACCATGCTACCTACTTAATACCTTGGAATGTCTACTTTCTAAAAAGGGGTCATTTTGGGGGGTATTTGTAGTTTACTGACTTGTTAGTGTCTCAAGAAACGAGATACACCTGATGTACTGAAGGCCTGATCAGATGTGATCAATTTTCAGCGATTGGCACCATAGTTTGTAGACACTATAACTTTCACAAGGTCAAATAATATACACTAATGTGTGTTATTTTTACCAAAGATATGTAGCAGTATAAATTTTGGGCAACATTTATGAAGAAAAATTACTAATTAACAAAATTTTATGACAGAAACAAAGAAAAAGGAATTTTTTTTCACAAAATGTAAGTATTTTTTTATTTATAGCACAAAAAATAAAAAACCCACTAGTGATTAAATACCACCAAAAGAAAGCTCTATTTGTGTAGAAAAAAGGACGCAAGTTTCATATGGGTACAGTGTTGCATGTCTGAGTAATTGCCATTCAAACTGTGAGAGCGTTGAAAGCTGAAAATTGGTCTGGTCGGGAAGGGGGTGTAAGTGCACTGTATTGAGGTGGTTAAAGTAGTTGTGTTCCAAGCAGAATTGCATATAACGTACAATCCAAGATGAACTGGGCCTGTAGATGATGTAGGTTAGGTTCCTGTGCTAAAAAATGCCCTAATGCCATGAGTCCAACTTCATGCAGGATTGATGTGTACAACAAGGAAGTTGCATCGAGAGAGAGCCAAGTGTAGGAGCTCTCCCATGTGTAGTGCGACAGGGAATCCAACAAATGGGAGTAATCGCGGACAAAGGATGGTAGAGACTGAACTATAGGTTGCAAAAAGCAATCTACATATTGGGACAGACCGTTCGTAATGCTATCCATAGCTGCAATGATTGGCCTCCCAAGTGGACAAATGGGATCCTTGTGCACCTTTGGCAGGTGATTGCAATATGGATGTTTATAAAGTTCCTTATACAAGAATTGATGTTCTCCTGAATTGATGACTTATCTCTATATGCCTGGTCTACTAGGGATTTTAATTTGATCGGACTGATCGCGTGAAAGGGACATAAGGCTGCTTTCACAGTGATGCACTGTGTTTTTTAGCTGCACTGTGGGTGCAGCGCATGGCACATGTGACTTTACTGTGGGTTAGCTGCACTTTGCCATAGAATTCTATTACATCTTGCAGGTGTGGTGGTCTTCCTCAGGATTCCTGTAGGTAATGTTGGCTGCTGTTGTCCCCCAGGCAGGTATGGCTGGCAGCTGCTACTGTCTCCCAGAGCAGGCATGGCTGGCGGCTGCTACTGTCTCCCAGAGCAGGTATGGCTGGTGGGTGCTACTGTCTCCCAGAGCAGGTATGGCTGGCGGCTGCTACTGTCTCCCAGAGCAGGTATGGCTGGCGGCTGCTACTGTCTCCCAGAGCAGGTATGGCTGGCGGCTGCTGCTGTCCTCGAGGGTGACTATGGCTGTTGGCTGCTGGTGTCCCCAGGGAGGGTATGGCTGGTGTCTGCCACTGGTTGTCCCCCAGGATGGGTATGGCTGGCGGCTGCTACTGGCTGTCCCCCACGGTGGATACTGCTGACGGGTACTGCTGGCAGGTACTGCTATTGGGGACTGCTGGCGGGTATCGCTGGCAGATGCTGTCCCAGGGAAGTGAATGTGGACAAGAGCCAGCACTATATACCGGAAGCATCGGCTCTGCTCTCTACTGCAGCCTCATGCTTTCTCTAGCACCAGCTCCATTTTTCACACTGATGGTTGGTCAGGAACCCACGGTCAAGGCTTGCCGACCCACATTTCAGAGCAGGAGGTGGCAAGCCACATCAGAGGGTGGGCACCCCTGACTTAGAGGCATGGTATATGGATCATCCTTGTCATGCATTAATGGGGTTTTCCTTGTTGTTGTTTTTGCTCACTCTCAATCACTCACATGCCTTCTCCTACAGCAGAAATAAACCCTCTGTTGATGCTATGATGCTGCACATGCAATTAGTTATGACACCAGCCATTTGATGATTTGACAGTTTGGTTGAGAGCACATGCTAAATATGCCAATTGGCATTCACGGCATGTTGGGAATGCAATTGTTTTTTTAAACCGTTAAATCGATTGCTTTAGTTTCACTTTAATAGTCATATTTGCAAATTAGGTGGTTAAAAAATTACAATTGCAGAACGCTGTAATGAAAGTAGCTTTATAGTTTTATATAGCTCTATATATATATATATTTATGGTTTGCCAAAACTTTGCTCTGTAGCAGAGCTCCTGTGCCAATAATATCCCATACCTCTTGGTCTGTGAAAGAAGTGTCTCTGGCTGACTGATTTGGTTCCCATTGATGACTTCTATGTAATTTCTCTGTCTTGCAGTAGCTAGAGGTCAGCATGGGGGCCTGCTATTTGACCAGCCTAAGGAGTTGAATAAGATCGCCACCAGGAGTTCTGCTACACAGTGAATTTTTAGCATATGGGCCACAGGACAAGCTTCCATTACAGGATTTCCCTGACAGACAGCATTGCTTAATAATATTATACCAGTAGGAGAATGTTGTCCTGCCTTAGCCATTGACATAAGTGGAAGTTTGGATTTAGAGTGATACCATTTATTTGCTAACTAAATGATAGAAAAGATCAGCGTGGTTCAAAAGCTTGCACTACAATCGATTTAGTTATCCAATAAGTGATATCACCCTAAATCCAAACTTCCACAATACTAATATGAAAGGGTCTTTGACAATCAGAGAGCAAGTTATATACATCCTCAATAAGAAGCAATCATTTGTAAAGGGCTCTTCACTGTAAAGATGCCCATAGATAAAAGTGATGATTGCTTCCTGATGAAAGCAGTTATGGCTGGGATGGGAAACAATCATATCATCTGTTGGCAGACTCTCTCTTGTGTTTGGCAGTGTTTTACCTTCCCCCTCCATGGAAATAAATATGCACTCTCAGGAAACCTTAATTTATAGGATGATATTTTGTAAGAAAATTCCTTTGGTGGTCAAATCCTACCTGCACATGTAACCACCAAATGGAAACACCCTATTTTTATTCACATGAAAGAATAACATATATTACAAATATTAGAAACAGGTTTTAATTGGGATTCTTTTGTTGGCTATCAAGGATGAGTGCCAAGGGAATTTTTTTGTATCATTAATGGCCCTTCCCATTGTGTATCTAACCTGTTAGCACTGAGGTGCTAACGCTCTTACATCTGTTTAATGTATTAGTTGCTTGGATTAATATGAACCTTGCATGTTGCTGCACCTTTATGGAAGAAAGGCACTGATCTCCAGGTACATCGGGTCTCAATTTAATATTTCTGTATTTATTTCTACAGTTAAATTTTTCTGGTGACTGGAAGCACACACCACTTGCTTTTTTATTTAAGCACTTGCCTAGTGCCTACTGGGCACTTAAACCACCCTCCTGTCCAGACCAATTTTCAGCTTAGTGCTCTCACACTTTGAATGACAATTACTCAGTCATGTAATACTGTACGCAAATGAATTGTTTGTCCTTTTTTTTCATACAAATATAACTTTCTTTTGGGGGTATGTGATCACCTCTGGGTTTTTTATTTTTTGCTCTATAAATTAAAAAAGACCAAAACTTTTGAAAAACCTTGAATGTCAGCCCGTGTGTACTGCAGTCAGTCTGAAATAAGCTGGCTGTTCAGAACTCGATCAGCGCTCTCAGCCAATGGCTGAGAGCAATAACTGGAGTGTTCTGGCGGGCGGCCGCCCCCCTGTCAGAACACAATAGAACAGCAGGGGAGATTGCTATACTAACGTTGGATTGTTAGTACAGACGCTATGGCCTGGGCTGTCAGGTTTTTTTTCATTCAGCCCTGCTGAAAAAAAAACCCACGAGTGTGTACCAGGCTTAAGAGAGGAATTCCCCTCGCTTTTTAGAGATTTCCTCCAACATACTGTTGCATCGCTAAACACAAAGTGAAGGAAATATCCCAAACAGAACACAGACAGCAAAAATAAAGTGACAGAGGCTTTAACCTTTCCCTACTCTATCCAAAAAAAAAGTTTTGTCTATGACTCACTATAGAGCCACTGAAAATAATTGGGTTCTACTGGTCCCGTGGTTTTCTGATCTATATCTGAACCCAACAGCCCACTGACAAACCTCTGGCAATACTCAGGCAGCAGTCACTCTGATCTTTTAATAATTATTGCAGTACTGAAACTAGAGAGAGGATTGGGGGTGCATGATACCAAAAGGAAGACAGATACTAAATCAGCAGTAGTTCCTATGAGAGCGACCTCTAAAATTAGATGCTGATGAACATTCTGAGGCCAGACCCAAACAGCAATTCTTTTACTCAGGCCTTCACCCAAGGAGAAGCCACAGGGAGTAGAGAGTCCAGGAAAGATGTTCTGAAACATTTATGATCTCCCTAAGCCATAATTCTGAGTGTAGATCCTCAGGGAATGACTGGGTCAGAAAAAAATCATAACCGCGGGGGTTACCTCTCCCAGACTGCTTCCTGGAGCCTCCCAGGCAGAATCAAATCAATGCAGCAGATGCAAAGAGCCATACACTATAAGAAACAAACATACTTCTGCACCCAGGAGTAAC
This sequence comes from Lithobates pipiens, assembly GCF_037356315.1. Classification (NCBI taxonomy): domain Eukaryota; kingdom Metazoa; phylum Chordata; class Amphibia; order Anura; family Ranidae; genus Lithobates; species Lithobates pipiens. Next base: position 377,967,891 of record NW_027507758.1, on the reverse strand, counting down.
AAATGTTTGCATACACCTGCCTGTGCAAATGAAGGACAAGTTGGCTGTACATTGGTAACTACATACCCAACAATTTACTTGGGTACAGGGATAGATGTGAAGCCAGGGCTGCACATCTGTCCTCGTACATAGAAAAACGCCCAGATATGCAGTTACCAGCATTCAGCTGCAGCCTGTCATTGATTTGCCATGACCTCTCAGAGCAGTACATTTCTAAGGTCTCCCTCTCCCTCAATGTTTCTTTCCAACTGCAATGCTGGTCTTCCTCTGGCTTGGGCTGGGGCGATCCTAACATCCCACCGCCACTACTCAGAATCCCAGAGGTTCTACTTTCTGGCAGAGCGGAATGGAGCTAACCGTCTTTCCATTTGTTTTTTGGCTTTCTGGTCTAGGTCCCTCTACTGTGGTTGTGGGAGTAGCTGACCATACTCAGACCAAAGGTTAATGAACTATTGCTGCTGCCGGCCTCAACAGATCCACTTGAAGTGACCCAAACCTCCAGTCTCTCAGCAGTGGGTCCTGTACCCTCCAAAGCATCAGCAGAGTACCTGGTGTGGTGGTCCACGCTTAAAATACTGGGCAGGAAGTTATTAGATAGTAAGTCCAACAAACAGCCACCTGGTCAACAGACTTGGAGGTGTTGGGTCTATATCCTGCCACTAATGTATGCCCAAAGAGATGATAGTACACCTTCTTGTCTCTTTCTCTGGTACAGTGTGGGTTGTCTTCCCCAGCAGATTGCTCATATGTTTAAAAAGCAAATAGCACCTTCTTCACAGTTCCGGCACCAAAACTTCCCTCCAGAAAGCCTTTGATCCCATGGCATGCCAGTCACAGAGACAAATGCCAACAATCTTTCTCTCATGACAAAATAGGTCAGGTCACCTCATGGAAAATACAATTCTGTGACATCCTTTCTTGTGTTTTTCAAAAAAAAGGTCCACAGAAACACTTAAAATCCACAATTTTCTGTCAGTTGCTCTTGGCAAGGGCGGCATAAACTATGCAAACTATGCCAATTCCAGACAATGCCCCCACATGCATAAATTACACCCTTGCCTACCCAACAGCTCACCCACAAAACGCTGACTATAATCTGGTTTCAGTCTTTTTTACCACAGATTGCAGTACTCAAACTGGTGAGAGTACTTAGGGGTGCAAGATACCCTAAAAACACAAAATAGGAGGACAGACATACTAATTCAGCAGTAGGTAATATAAGAGTGACCTTTACAAATAGATGCTGATGTACCAAGAATAGCCAGATGAATCTGTGACTCTTGCAAAGCTGCCACCATTATTGCTCCTGAATTTAAATTATGTCACTCTGTAAACAGACAAAAATACCTGAGCCTCCTTCTTACAACATCCAAATGTCTACCCAGCTACTCTATGACACTCTTCAGCAGATTCTCTCTGCAGTCTAGTTCCTTCCAGGCATGCACTCCAGCGTCATGTTGCATGCCAGGCCTAAACATCAGTTCTTCACACAGGCCTCTCAGGGATTAAATCAACAGGATCTAAACCCAATATGCCCACTTTTGACCCTACCTCTATGCCATAAAATACAGTTTAAAATTCATAAAATGAAAAAAACATAATAAGAGTTCAGGCGGTTCCGAGGACCAGGCTAAGCGGTAATTAGACACTCATTATTAATGATCTACTAATAAATACTCTAATGTATGTGTAATGTGAGTGGGGTGGGTTGTATTTGGGGGATTCCTTAATGCGGGAGTCCGCCGTTTTTTTTTTTTTTAAAGCCAGCAGCCACAAATACTGCAGCTGCTGACTTTTAAAATAATGACACTTACCCGCCCAGCGCGCCCGCGATGTCGGCACCCGAAGCCGATCTCTCGATCGTCTCTCGGGTGCTGCCGCCGCCATCTTGGGTATGGGAATCAGGAAGTGGAGCCTTGCGGCTTCATTTCCCGGTTCCCTACTGCGCATGCGCAAGTCGCGCTGCGCAATAAGGATGGTCCCCGCTGTCTCTGGGATCCGTGTGTTTCCCAGCAGACAGCGGGGGACCTTCGGAAAGGGGCGTAGATTCTGCGGAAAGGGGCGTAGCTTCTGCAGAATCTACGCTGGAAGTGGGTGCAGATACCTGTACTGTACAGGTACCTGCACCCCCCTGAAAGGTGCCAATAGTGGCGCCGGAGGGGGGGAGGGATCCAATGAGCGGAAGCTCCACTTTAGGGTGGACCTCCGCTTTAATAAAGCAGGATTACACTATGTTTCTGCATTCCTGTGTTTTTATGAACCCTTTGGAGTTCACCTTTATCTGCCCTCTGACTTGATGATGGGAGTCTGAAAGAAAAAGCTGTTATTAAGGCTTAACCTTTTCATCTGTTCAGTGAGTTTGAACCCCATTGAGGTGAAGAGTGCTGCACGTGGTGAAAACAGGGAGTTGGTGTAAGGTGCACATACAATCCACTGCCTAGGATCATCCACTTTCATAGACTCTGCTTGATACATCATCATAGTGTATTTATCATGTGTTTGTGTAGTTGGACACTTATCCATTATCAGAGCTGCTTTAACATTGGGCTGTTTATTAATCAGACGTTATATTTTATGTTATATTTTTAATAGCTTGTATTACTATATGGTAAGAGTATTGAGCCTTTACTAGACTTCAAGTAGCTGCTATCTGGTCTGTATTAGACCAAACCCTATACTGGGATATTATCACTGGTATTAACTTTTGTTTTTATTTCTACCTGCATATATTTTAGCAGATAACTCAGAATTGCTGGGACAATTTGGCACTGAGCAGTGTACTGTAGGTCTCTTATTTACACTTTTTTAATAAGCGTCCAGCTGCCACTTTAAAAAAATCAAAAATAATCACAGATTTACCAGAAAGCAGTAATGGGTATAGTAGGTAAACAGTGGCGCTCTGGAATGAAGCATATCATATATACAATAAAGGAGCACCCAGTGAATAGGTGAGTGATAGAGAGAGTCCAAAATTAACATATCCAAAGCTACATATGTCAGATAGATTAAGTCAGTGATGGATCACTGATATTGGAAATTAAGCCTCCACATTACACCACTTGCAAGTAGTGTCAAGAGATCCCCATGCTGGATCAGTTCTCAAGCCTATAGAGTAAAAAAATTCCAGAGTTCTATATACCCTGGATAAAATAAAAATCGGAGTCAATCTATGTGAAGGAGAAAGAGAGGCGAGAGGAAGGGACCGGAGAGTCTCCTCCCACACCTCCTCAGCTATAGAGCCAATGTCTCGTTCCCATCGTGCCTTGCAGTGAATAGGGAACCTCAATAAGAACTTATCCAAAAGGACCATATACTGTATGTTACAGAGATGAGACCCCTAGACAACTCGCTTGCACAATTCTATCCAAAGCAGGGGGAGGGGAAAGGGATAACTTTGTTGAGGAAAACTGAGCGCGTAACGCATGATGCAACTGAAAGAACTCGTAAAACCACCTAGGCTGTAGGGGGTATTCTGTCCTCAACTGCTCATAGTTTTAAAGATGGCCATTCTCATATAGTTGATCTAGGGTGGTTACCCCTGCTTTCTGACATCTTTGACACTAAATTCTTAAACCTGTGTTAAAAAAAAGTTCTATGTATGCCTTTATTGCTCCCAGCCTCCTCCAAATCTCCAAATTCCTTTTTTCTTTTTCTTTTTTTTGTTTTGATGCAACTTCCTGTTAGCGGGTGGTTATGCTTGTTTTCCACGGTCCCACTGAGGAGGAAGTGAAGGGGAAAAGGAAAGGTTTATAGCTCACAAAGGACATTACTGGAGGCAGAAAAACAAATTAAGAAACAATTTCATGAAAAATACATTACAGGGCCATTAAAAAGTGATTGTGTTAGGAGTATTTTGTGAGAATAAGGATACAATATCTCACAAAAGTGAGTACATTTCTCACATTTTTGTAAATATTTTATTATATCTTTTCATGTGACAACACTGCAGAAATGACACACTGCTACAATGTAAAGTAGTGAAAATTGAAAATGTCCAAATTGGGCCCAATTAGCCATTTTCCCTCCCAGATGTCATGGGATTCGTTAGTGTTACAAGGTCTCAGGTGTGAATGGGGAGCAGGTGTGTTAAATTTGGTGTTATTTCTCTCACTCTCTCATACTGGTCATTGGAAGTTCAACATGGCACCTCATGGCAAAGAACTCTCTGAGGATCTAAAAAAAAGAATTGTTGCTCTACATAAAGATGGCCTAGGCTATAAGACGATTGCCAAGAAACTCTGAAACTGAGCTGCAGCACGGTGGCCAAGATCGTACAGCGGTTAACAGATCAGGTTCCACTCAGAACAGGCCTTGCCATGGTCAACCAAAGATGTTGAATGCACATGCTCAGCGTCATAACCAGAGGTTGTCTTTGGGAAATAGACGTATGAGTGCTGCCAGCATTGCTGCAGAGGTTGAAGGTGGGGGGGGGTCAGCTTGTCAGTTCTCAGACTATATGCCGCACACTGCATCAAATTAGTCTGCGTGGCTGTCATCCCAGAAGGAAGCCTCTTCTAAAGATGATGCACAAGAAAGCCCGCAAACAGTTGCTGATGACAAGCAGACTAAGGACATGGAATACTGGAACCATGTCCTGTGGTCCAATGAGACCAAATAAACTTATTTGATTCAGATGGTGCCAAGCGTGTGTGGCCACAACCAGGTGAGGAGTACAAAGACCAGTGTGTCTTGCCTACAGTCAAGCATGTTGGTGGGAGTGTCATGGTCTCGGGCTGCACGAGTGCTGCCAGCACTGGGGAACTACATTTCATTGAGGGAACCATGAATGGCAATACGTATTCCCCTCCCTTCCGAGACTGGGCCACAGTTCAGTATTCCAACATGACAATGACCCCAAACACACTTCCAAGATGACCACTGCATTGTTAAAGGTGAGGGTAAAGGTAAAGGACTGGCCAAGCATATCGCCAGACCTAAACCCTATTGAGCATCTGTGGGGCATCCTCAAACGGAAGGTGGAGGAGCACAAAGTCTCTAACATTCACCAGTTCCGTGATGTCACCATGGAGGAGTGATAGAGGACTCCAGTGGCAACCTCTGGTGAACTCCATGCCCAAGAGGATTAAGGCAGTGCTGGAAAATAATGGTGGCCACACAAAATATTGACACTTAAGGGACCAATTTGGACATTTTCACTTAGAGGTGTACTCATTTTTGTTGCCAGTGGTTTAGACATTACTGGCTGTGTGTTCAGTTATTTTGAGGTAACAGCAAATTTACACTGTTATACAAGCTGTACACTCACTACTTTACATTGTAGCAAAGTGTCTTTCATTAGCGTTGTCACATGAAAAGATATAATAAAATATTTACAAAAATGTGAGGGATATACTCACTTTTGTGAGATGCTGTATCTATAGGGTCACTTTAAGTCCCTTGCCTGGAATTTATTTGATTCTCACCCATTTTTGGCACATTTTGACATGGGATGTTTTTGTCCATCACTGACTTTGATGGATTCTTACAGTTCACAGTATATCCTACTGGCACAACTGGAATGGAGTTCATGCTCGTGTAATATATACAAACATACATGTCCCCATTGTAATTTTTTTAGGGAATTCTAATTCTAATGTCTTATTCTGTGTATATTGCCGTTAACTTCTTATGTTTATAGTATAGATTATGAGGGTAATTTACTAAAAAATGAATTGACCATGGACCATCTTTTGAAGGTCAGCTGTAAATAACCTGATATTTTTAAGCACTGTGGTCGAATGAGCACAGGCTGAAATTCCTGACATTCTTGAAATTCTGATGATGCATAGCCATTTAATATGTTTGAATAACATTACAACTTCCATCCTCAAATCTATCAAACCATCCCCACTGTACTATTTTTACACTTAAATCTTTTAAATCAACCTCATTTGCACACACATACACTCATCTGTTTATATGATTTGTTCATGAACCCAGTTTATTTATCTGCCTATTGCCTCATTTCCACTGTTAAATCAACCTGGTGACAGTAAGTCCCCTACTTACGAATGAGTTCCATTTCGGGAGCTTGTTCATCTAGTTTGTAAGTCCAAAAAAGACAGTACCCTCAAATTTTTGTAAATAATTTATTATATATTTTCATGTGACAACACTGAAGAAATTACACTTTGTTACAATGTAAAGTAGTGAGTGTGCAGCTTGTATAATGGTGTAAATTTGCTGTCCCCTTAAAATAACTCAACACACAGCCATTAATGTCTAAACCACTGGCAACAAAAGTGATTACACTCCTAAGTGAAAATGTCCAAATTGGGCCCAAATAGCCATTTTCCCTCCCCAGTGTCATGTGAATTGTTAGTGTTACAAGGTTTCAGGTGTGAATGGAGAGCAGGTGTGTTAAATTTGGCGTTATCGCTCTCACTCTCTCATGCTGGTCACTGGAAGATGGTACCTCATGGCAAAGAACTCTGAGGATCTGAAAAAAAGAATTGTTGCTTTACATAAAGATGGCCTAGGCTATAAAAAAAATTGCCAAGACCCTGAAACCGAGCTGCAGGATGCTGGCAAAGACATAATTAATGCAGTTATAAAAGGACACTTCTGATAGCACTAGTTAGCCCCTAATTAAGTCACGTAATTCGTGACGAAAACACGCGTCGGGCACTGTGACACCGGAAGTGACGCCATCGAGCTCGCCGCTCGTTTTTACACTACCTGTCGTTTAGACATTTTTATATGGGTACCTGTCTTGTGTTATCTTTCATGAATAAATTACTTTGTTAATATACTACACTATGGAGCATTCTTCCTGTGCTTAATCTCTGCATATGGCTCATTGATGAGACCCTCCCACCCCGGACCTCCTAAAGATCACTATTTAAAGGGGACACTGACTCCAATTATAGGCAGGACATCAAGAGCCTGGGGTTACCATCCCATACTAAGACCGCTACCAAGGACCCTAAAGTTTTAACCCTTGTACACACAGTGGGAGATTCCGATGGAATGTGTCCTATCATACCGTTTTGTCGGATAATCCAACTGTGTGTGGTCTCCATCGGACTGTTTCCGTCGGAATATCAGACGGACCAAGTTTTCCAACTTGTCCGTAAAATTTTTCTACAAAATGCTCCAATCATGTGTAGCCTACTCCGATGGACAAAGTGCCACGCATGCTCAGATCAAATTCCTAGACCAACGCTATTGGCTACTAGCCTGAACGTAGTCCAGTCGTAACAAAATAGCGTCATCACTAGGGATGAGCCGAACACCCCCCGGTTCGGTTCGCACCAGAACTTTCGAACAGACCCCAAATTCGTACGAACTTTAGAACCCCATTGAAGTCTATGGGACTCGAACGTTCGAAATTAAAAGTGCTAATTTTAACGGCTAATATGCAAGATGCTGTCCTAAAAAGGGTTTGGGGACCTGGCTCCTGCCCCAGGGGACATGGGTCAATGCCTAAAATGTTTTTAAAAATGTCCGTTTTGGCGTGAGCACTGATTTTAATGACGATTAAAGTGAAAAAAAAAAGTGAAATATTCCTTTAAATATCGTGCCCGGGGGGTGTCTGTAGTATGCCTGTGAAGTGCCACATGTTTCCCGTGTTTAGAACAGTCCCTGCACAAAATGACATTTAACGGAAATAACATCATTTAAAACTGCTTGCGGTTTTAATGTTATATCTGGTTCCTGCAATATGGTTGAAAATCATTGAGAAAAATGGCATGGGTAGCCCTCCCTGCCCATTACCAGCCCCTTTGGGTCTTGTACGCATATTAAGGGAAACCCAGACCCATATTAAAAAAAGGAAATGCGTGTGGCCCCCAGGCCCTATATACTGAGAACAGCAGTATACAGGCGGTGCAAACAAGACAGGGACTGTGTAGGTTTGTTGTGTTAAGTTGAATCTGTTTGTAATTTTCAACTGGTACATTTTTAAAGTGTAGCTCCAGTCAAAAAAACTATTTTTAAGCTTTTTGGAAAATATAGGGAAGGGTTATCACCCCTGTATAATTTGTTTTGTCGTCCATCTTTTTTCATCTCACTTGCTGTTGTCTCCTTCCGTTTGCAAGTAGGAGATGTTTGTAAGTTGGATGTTTGAAAGTAGGGGCCTGCCCTATATGCTCTGCAGAAATGGCAGAACAAGGTGTTGGTTTTGCCACAACATTGTAAGCCCTCAAAGTGACTCTTGGTGGGTGCTGGAGCGCCCTGCTGTGAACGATTATATCAAGAATTGTAACTACATGCCATTGTTGAACAGTGGTAGAAAAATTGACCTTTGGTGGTTGTGGTGCTGGTGCCACAACACTATAAGTCCTCACAGTTACTCTGGGTGGGCACAGGAACGGGCCCTCCTGTGAAATATTATATCAAGAATTGTAATTATTGTTAAACAGGGGCAGAAAATTTGAGCCTTAGGCACTGGTGCTGGTAGCACCACACTGCAACCTCTCCCATATACTCTAGTTTTATTGCAGGAATTAGCCCTGCTGCAAAGCATTGCATCAAAAATTGTAATTAAATGCCCCTGTTAAACAGGGGCAGAAAAATTGGGCCTTAGGCACTGGTGCTGGTGCCACGACACTGCAACCTCTCCCATATACTCTAGTTTTATTGCAGGAATTAGCCCTGCTGCAAAGCATTGCATCAAAAATTGTAATTAAACGCCCCTGTTAAACAGGGACAGAAAAATTGAGCCTTAGGCACTGGTGCTGGTGCCACCACACTGCAACCTCTCCCATATACTCTAGTTTTATTGCAGGAATTAGCCCTGCTGCAAAGCATTGCATCAAAAATTGTAATTAAACGCCCCTGTTAAACAGGGGCAGAAAAATTGGGCCTTAGGCACCGGTGCTGGTGCCACCACACTGCAACCTCTCCCATATACTCTAGTTTTATTGCAGGAATTAGCCCTGCTGCAAAGCATTGCATCAAAAATTATAAGTAAACGCCCCTGTTAAACAGGGACAGAAAAATTGGGCTGATGGCATCACCCAGAACCAGAAATGTTCTTCCAACATATCAGCGGAGGAGGAAGAGGATAGACAGTCAACATAACAGGACAGTCACTCAGCATCAGCATAGGCAGTCTTGAAGGGATGTGATATTTCAAAAAAAATTATTCGGTTACATCAGCTTCAGGTGCTTGGTAGCTGTGGGTTATCCAAGACTGATTCATCTTGATGAAGGTCAGTCGATCAACTGATTCGGTGGACAGGCGCACCCTGTGATCGGTAACAAAGCCACCAGCAGCACTGAAGGTGCGTTCCGAAAGAACGCTGGATGCAGGACAGGCCAGTAGCTCAATTGCATACTGTGCAAGCTCTGGCCAGTGATCCATCCTCAAGACCCAGTAAACCAGAGGATTTTCGGTGGGAAAGGTGTCCAAGTCTGACCTTGCCCCTAGGTATTCCTGCACCATGTAAATCAGACGCTGGAGATGGTTGCTGGAACGATCATACCTTGGGGTTGCGGACTAAAAAATTGTCTGAAAGCATCAGACGGCCACCTTCTCCACCGCTCCTTCTGACTGATGCCTCAGCAACACTTTGTCCAGGACCAGGAGTTTGTAACCTCCCAGTCTCTAGGAACGCGTTGCACAGACCTTTTTGCAAGGCCTCCCGGAGAAGTCTCATCCTCTGCTCCCTCTGCGATGGCAAGATAAGGTCGGCAACCTTACCCTTGTACCGTGGATCAAGGAGAGTGGCCAGCCAGTAATGGTCCCTCTCCTTGATCCGAAGAATACGAGGATCCTTCCACAGGCTTTGCAGGATCAGGGAGGCCATGCAGCGTAGGTTAGCTGAGGCATTCGGTCTGGAGTCCTCTGGGTCACTAAGGACAACATGATCCGCAACTACCTCCTCCCAGCCACGTACAAGTCCACGGGTTTCTTGGGACTGTAAATCATCCCTACAAGACTGCTGCTGCTGCTGCTGATGACGAGTGCCAGCCTCCACCTCCATGCTGACACAATCATCCTCCTCCTCATCCTCTTCCTGTGTGATGGGTGGCACAGCAGGAACACTGTCTGGATAAAGGGGGCCTTGAGAGGCAAGGAAGTCCTCCTCTTCCTGCCTCTGTTCTGCCTTAAGTGCCCTGTCCATTATTCCACGCAGCGTATGCTCCAAGAGGTGGACAAGAGGTACAGTGTCACTGATGCATGCACTGTCACTGCTCACCATCCTTGTGGCCTCCTCAAACGGTGACAGGACAGTGCATGCATCCTTGATCATGCCCCAATGGCGTGGTGAGAAAAAACCGAGCTCCCCTGACCCTGTCCTGGTGCCGTAGTCGCACAGGTACTCATTGATGACCCTCTGCTGCGTGTGCAGCCACTGCAGCATGGCCAACGTTGAGTTCCACCTGGTGGGCATGTCACATATAAGGCGGTTCTTGGGCAGGTTCAACTCCTTTTGGAGCTCAGTCAGCCGAGCACAGGCATTAAATGATCGGCGGAAATGCACACAGACTTTCCTGGCCTGCTTCAGGACATCCTGTAAGCCCGGGTACCTGCCCAAGAACCGCTGCACCACCAAGTTAAGGACGTGAGCTACACAGGGCACATGGGTCAGTTGTCCCTGTCGGAGGGCGGAGAGGAGGTTGGTGCCATTGTCACAAACCACCATTCCTGGCTTAAGCTGGCGTGGCATCAATCACCTCTCGGCCTGCCCCTGCAGAGCTGACAAAACATCTGCCCCAGTGTGGCTCCTGTCCCCCAAACAAACCAGCGCAAGCACGGCATGGCATTGTTTTGCCTGCGTACTTGCGTAGCCCCTGGAACGCCTACGGAGCACCGCTGGTTCTGAGGACAGAGCACTGGAAGAGGCCATGGAGGAAGAAGAAGAGGGGGTGGAGGAGAGAGGTGTGTCACAACCAATAGTAGCATTTTGGAGGCGTGGTGGCGGAACAACCTCCAACACTACTGCACCTTGTCCTGCATCCTTCCCAGCTGCCAGAAGAGTGACCCAATGGGCCGTGAAAGACAGGTAACGTCCCTGTCCATGCCTGCTGGACCATGAGTCAGCGGTAATATGCACCTTACCGCTGACAGCCCTGTCCAGCGAGGCAAGGACATTGCCTTCCACATGCCGGTAGAGAGCCGGAATCGCCTTCCGTGAGAAAAAGTGGCGTTTGGGGACCTGCCACTGAGGAACCGCACATTGTACAAACTCACGGAAGAGGGCCGAGTCTACCAACGGAAAAGGCAGCAGTTGAAGTGCTAGCAATTTAGCCAAGCTAGCATTCAACCGCTGGGCATGTGGATGGCTGGGAGTGAACTTCTTTTGCCGGTCCAGCAGCTGGGGCAGGGACATTTTCCTGCTATAATCGGACGTGGGTGTACTGCTAGCAGAGTGCCCGGAAGCACTTGGCTGTGACACACCTAATTCTACACCTTCATTCCTCTCAGAGCAGGTTTCAGAGAGGACTGAAGGTCTAGTGGGGTTGGAGATGCCAGCTGATGAGGAGCAAGGAGAGGTCCGCTTTGTTCTTTGGTGTGGGTCTTTGAGGTACGCTTGCCAACGAGCTGCATGGCAGGTCAACATATGTCTGGTCAAGCATGTGGTGCCCAAGCGGCTGATGTTTTGGCCACACGAGATACGCTTGAGACATATGTTGCAAATAGCAGCGGTGCAATCTGATGCACTCGTCTCAAAAAAAGCCCACACCAAAGAACTTTTAGAATAACGCACAGAGGCAGCGCCCTGCACAGGCGGAGCTCTGCGGTGTGATTCAGTCGGTATGCTGCCCCTAAGCTGGCCCCCGGAGGGCATCCTGCCTCGTTGGACATGTGCCTCCTCCTCCTCTCTCCTACCAGGCACCCACGTGGAGTCAGTGCCCTCATCATCCCCTCCCTCTTCATCGCTGTAGCAAACCTGGCAGTATGCTGCAGCTTGTGGAACATGACTGCCAGATTGCTGTCCTTCTTGAGCATCCCCTCTCTCTGCATTCACGCTACTGCCTTCCTCTAGCTGAGTATCATCATCAGAGCCTACAAAACACTGGGCATCCTCCTGGAGCATGTACCCAACACTGTGCTCAAAGAGTTCAGGAGACTACTCAGGAGGACGTGGTGGGTCTAGGGAAGGAGTCACTGATGATGACATTGAGACGAGGGAAGACGATGTGTTGGCAGCTGCTTTGCTAGTACCCTGAGACTGGGTGAGAGAGAATGAGGAGGATGAAGAGGGCTTGGTCATCCACTCTACCAAGTCGCTGGCATGTTGCGGCTCAACATGTCCAGCTGCCGAAAAGAAGGACAAGCGTGTCCCTTGGCCACGTGCTGATGATGACGATGCACCGCGTCCACGACCAGCACTGTTGTCTGTAGACAGAGAGCCTGCTTGCCCTCTTTTATCGGCTCGCGCCTGTCTGCCTCTCCTTGCTGGCCTTCCAGACATGGTAATGGCCTGAAGGGAGTTGGGTAAAACAGCAATTGGGTAGTGTATATTGTGCTGGAGGCACACAACACCCACTAACTCCTGCAGATGCCTTTATTATAGAACACCCTAGCAATAAAGGGTAGATAAAGGGGTATACTGTACTGGAGGCACACAACACCCACTAAGCCCTGCAGATGGCTCTATTAGAGAACAGGAATAAAGGGTAGATGCAGGTGTATATTGTGCTGGAGGCACACAACACCCACTAACTCCTGCAGATGCCTTTATTATAGAACACCAGCAATAAAGGGTAGATAAAGGGGTATACTGTACTGGAGGCACACAACACCCACTAAGCCCTGCAGATGGCTCTATTAGAGAACAGCAATAAAGGGTAGATACAGGTGTATATTGTGCTGGAGGCACACAACACCCACTAACTCCTGCAGATGCCTTTATTATAGAACACCAGCAATAAAGGGTAAATACAGATGTATACTGTGCTGGAGGCACACCCAACTTCCAATAACTCCTGCAGATGGCAGATGGCTTAAATAGAGAAGAGCTATGTAGGTGGATATAGCGGTGTGTACTGGGTACAGAGCACGCAGACAGCACGCACAAGCTCCTAACACTGACTGCAAGCTCTATTATAAAAGATAGATATATCGCTAGCTATATAGGTGAATATAGCGGTGTATACTGCGGTCAGGGCACGCAGACAACAACCACTACAGAAGAGCAAGATTGAAAAATCGGCCGATAACGATCGGTGTATACTGTGTTGAAGGTACACAGAACACCCACTAACTGCTTCAGATACCAACACACTACACAAGGCCGCCGCACTGGCGGCCTTATATAGTGTGGGGCGTGTACTACACAGCCTGAGCTATGATTGGCCACAGGCATCCTGCCTGTGGCCAATCATGGCTCTCCTCGCTGCCGGCGCTGTGATTGGCCAAGCATGCGGGGTAACAGTGCATGCTTGGCCAATCATGAGCCAGCAATGCACTGCACCATCGCAGTGTATTGTGGGCCGTGAGCGCCACACAAATTTGGCGCGAACGGCCCATAACGTTCGGAATTCGCCGAACGGGCGAACAGCCGATGTTCGAGGCGAACGTATGTTCGACTCGAACACGAAGCTCATCCCTAGTCATCACGTTATGTACAATCGGATTTTCCGACAACTTTGTCTGACCGTGTGTATGCAACAGTTTTGGACAAAATTCGTCAGACAAAATCTGATACTTTTTTGGGACATATGTTTTTATCCCATGCATTGGATATGTAGCTATTGCTCACTTTTATCTTTTTATGTTTTGCTTATTGTCACCATTATCCATTTATGATTAGCTATTATTACGCTGTCTAGCAGTTCGATTATTGACAGCACGCACTTCTAATACCTGCCCACTAGAATTCTGTACATCTCAATTACTTTACTTATGTGTATAGCACACCACTATTCTTTTTATCAAAGATCATACAGCGGTTTAACAAGACAGGTTCCATTCAGAACAGGCCTCGCCATGGTCGACCAAAGAAGTTGAATGCACGTACTCAGCGTCATATCCAGAGGTTGTCTTTGGAAAATAGACATATGAGTGCTGTCAGCATTGCTGCAGAGGTTGAAGGGGTGGGGGGTCAGCCTGTTAGTGCTGAGACCACACACTGCATCAAATTGGCCTGCATGGCTGGCGTCCCAGAAGGAAGACTCTTCTAAAGGTGATACACAAGAAAGTCTGCAGTTTTCTGAAGACAAGCAGACTAAGGACATGGATTACTGGAACCATGTCCTGTGGTCTGATGAGACCAAGATAAACTTATTTGGTTCAGATGGTGTCAAGCATGTGTGACGGCAACCAGGTGAGGAGTACAAAGACCAGTGTGTCTTGCCTACAGTCAAGCATGGTGGTGGGAGTGTCATGGGCTGAGGCTCTATGAGTGCTGCTGGCACTGGGGAGCTACAGTTCATTGTGGGAACTATAAATGCCAACATGTACTGTGACATACTGAAGCAGAGCATAATCCCCTCCCTTTCAGAGACTGGGCCACAAGGCAGTATTCCAACATTGTGACAACCCCAAACACACCTCTAAGACGACCACGGCCTTGCTAAAGAAGCTGAGGGTAAGGTGATGGACTGTCCAAGCATGTTTCAAGACCTAAACCCTATTGAGCATCTGTGGGGCATGCTCCAACAGAAGGTGGAGGAGCGCAAGGTCTTTAACATCCACCAGCTCCGTGATGTCGTTATGGCAGTGTGGAAGAGGACTCCAGTGGTAACCTGTGAAGCTTCGGTGAACTCCATGCCCAAGAGGGTTAAGGCAGTGCTGGAAAATAATGGTGGTCACAAAAAATATTGACACTTTGGGCCCAATTTAGAAATGTTCACTTCGGGGTGTACTTACTTCTGTTGCCAGCGGTTTAGACATTAATGGCTGTGTGTTGAGTTATTTTGAAGGGACAATTTTACACTGTTATACAAGCTGCACACTCGCTACTTTACATTGACGTTTAATTTATTCAGTGTTGTCACATGAAAAGATATAATAAAATTTTTACAAAAATGTGAGGGGTGTACTCACTTTTGTGAGATACTGTATATGTATATATATTGTATCAGAGCTTCCCAGAGAGTGCCAGGACAAGCCCTGTTTGAGGTTTATACCTCTTCCAGACTCCTCTCATACACATTCAGCGATCTCTGATCCATGGTCCAGTTCAGGTCTTGGTCCTCTCCCCAGGCCAATTTAAACTCACCGGGGACAGACAGCCAGTGTTCTTGGCCTGGGAAACTCAGACAACTTTCATCTAGGAGAGCAAAAGTTTGGTAAAAACTATAAAGCTGTAGGCTTGCTCAGCCTGGTAGTTGGGACCTGTAAATATTGTAAAGTTAGTGCGGAGACACAGCTAGGTTTTTTGTTTAGCTATTTTTGTTCCTATTTGTTTTCTGGAACACTGTACGGCACCTGTATATAGACTTGTATATGTCACAAATAAACACTGTACTGTTTGTCACTACCTCACTGGATTTGGTATCTGTGCCTGAAAGACTGCTCATCCCAGGGAGCTTTGTACCTGCTACCTGTCCCCCAGGTTACAATATGTGTATATACCATATTGTCAAAAAAATTGGGATGCCTGCCTTTACATGTACATGAACTTTAATGGCATCCCAGTCTTAGTCCGTAGGGTTCAATATTGAGTTGGCCCACCCTTTGCATCTATAACAGCTTACATTTTTCTGGGAAGCCTGTCCACAAGGTTTAGGAGTGTGTCTACGAGAATGTTTGACCATTCTTTCTGAAGTGCATTTGTGAAGTCTGGCACCTATGTTGGATGGGAAGACCTGGTGTGCCTGGAGGTCAGGACTCTGTGCAGGCCAGTCAGGATCCTCCACCCCAAATGCGTTCATCCATGTCAAGTTGGAACAGGAAGGGGCCATCCCAAAAACTAAGCTTTAATGTCTTTTTAACCTCAATGTGAATAATAATACTATAAGTAGTGTACTCTAATGCCCCGCACACACGAGTGGATTTTCCATCGGAAAAAACTTGGATGGTTTTTCCAACCGAATTCCGTTTAAGCTTGGCTTGCGTAGATACGGTCATACAATAGTTCTCTGAACTTTCGACCGTCAAGAACGCAGTGACATACAACACTATGACGAGCAGAGAAAATGAAGTCCACTGCTTTCGAGCATGTGTCAAATTGTTTCAGAGCATGCATAGGAATTTTGCATGTCGGAATTTGTACAGACGATCTGAATTTTCTATCAGAACTTTTTCCGACCGGAAAATAGAGAACCCGCTCTCAATCTTTTGCTGGCTGGAGTTCTGCCAGCAAAAGTCCGATGGAGCATACACATGGTCGGAATTTCTGACCAAAAGCTCACATCCGACTTTTGCTGGCAGAAGTTCTGATCGTGTGCATGGGGCTTTAGAGAATGGTTAGGAAATGGTACAATGTTCCATGTGAGGTACCTAGCGTTGGGGCCCAGTCATACTTTGGTGCACATGATAATAGTACAAGTCAAGATTGCAGGCAGCAATAAGACTACTAGTTAGCAGCATGATCAGTTCCTCAGTCTCTCTAGCAGCAAATAGTGAATCCCCACAGCAGCAGCAGCTCACCAGTCCCAACAATACTGCAGGTCTCTATTTTGTCATAAACAGAGATGAATCCACTCTCTGCGCTGCACCCAGGTGACACTAGCTGTCATCACCCCCATATTCAGTGCTCCGGAACCCACTCAGGCTACCAATATGCAGCAGCGATGGATAGTGATGTGCACTCTCTGGTCCCCCTCATTGCAAGAGGAATCTGTGTCCTATACAGCCTGAGAAAATTCAGTCCCCCCCCCCATTGCAATGTCCCTCTGGAAAGTGCAGTTCAAAATCTCTTGATTACAGAAGAGTCTCTCTCTCTCTACTGCACTACACAATGCAGTGCTGCCTGAATCTATGGAACTCTTCCTGCTCAGCAGCTCCTTCCTCTTGCTGATATAGCGGTTATCCTGCTCAGCACTGCAGGGATGCAGCTACATAAAGCAGCTGTATCCAGTGTTTCTCCCATTCTCCAAGCTTAGCCAAGCACCTCGCTATACATATAATCCCTAAATTTGATATGTGGTTTGTTGAAAATGTGCTCCTCTTTGTAAACCTTAATTTTTGAAGATCTCTCTACCAGGCTACAATCATTCTACAGAAAGAAAGCATACGTACTCTGCAGTAATAATCTTGGATTGTGGGTTTCTTGAGGGTAGGGACTGATGTGAGTGTGCAATGTATAGGGATAGGGGCAATTGTACAAACTCACTCAGGTTGAACTGGATGGACTGGTGTCTTTATTCAACCTTACTAACTATGTAACTATGGGACATTCCCCATCATTAGCCTTGAGAGGGAAAATCACTTATTGACACTCCACCCATTTACTACTATGGGGGACCAGCTGTACTTGTTCACACTGCCTGCTGCACAAACAGTCAGCTCATGCTGCAAATAAGGATTTTAAGCCTAAAATAGTCATTTGTGGTTGCTAGCATATACAGGAAAATACCAGCAATTCAACAGCACACATGCTGTTAAGGTTTTCTTAAAAAAAAAATAGATGAGGGCCTGACAAGTTAAAACAACGGTTACCTTCTTATGACCTGAAGGATTTACCTGCTTGCTCTGCTGTCTGATCAGGCAATCAGATCCCAATAGCTTGTCCACGGATATAATCTACCAGGTGCTAAAGGGGTGTGACCACATATTAACACTAAAAATACTGGATGAACCCTCTGCACACTGCTATATCTTTTCAAGCAAACTTTTCCATAAAAAATAGGGATATTTAGTTCACACATATTGCAATACATGTTTAACCACTTGGGATCCGCGCTATTGCCAAATGACGGCATTAGCGCGGACATACTTTTCCGGGACTACGTCTATTGACGTCGTCCCGTGCACGAGCGGCCTGTCCATGAGACTCGCCTGATCACCGATCCGTGCAAGGGGTCGATCCCGACCCCTTATCACGTGATCAGCTGTCAGCCAATGACAGCTGATCATGTGATAGAATGGAGCCGGTAATCGGCTATTATTCCTCAGCGCGAGGAGAAAAAAAAAAGCCGATCACCGGCGCCCGTGATCGGGACATCAGTCCCGATCACGGCCAGCAATACAAGCGACCACCTGCCCCCTGCCAGTGCCCACCTGCCCCCTGCAGTGCCATCCTGAATAAAAGTAAGTGCCCCCTGTCAGTGCCACCCAGCAGTGCCCACAGTGCCACCCACAGTGCCACCCAGCAGTGCCACCCACAGTGCCCACAATCTGCCTCAAAGGTGCTGCACCCCAGTGCCGCCCATCAGTGCCCAGCAGTGCCGCCCATCAGTGCCCAGCAGTGCCACATATCAGAGCCACCTATCAGTGCCCATCAGTCCCATCTATCAGTGGTACCTATCAGTGCCCATCCGTGCCACTCATCCGTGCCACTTATCCGTGCCATCTTATCTGTGCCCATCTTTGCCCATCAGTGCCGCCTTATCTGTGCCCATCGGTGCCGCCTTATCTGTGCCTATTAGTGCCGCCTTAACTATGCCTATCAGTGCCCACCAGTGCAGCCTATTAGTGCCCACCAATGCAGCCTATCAGTGCCCACCAATGCAGCCCATCAGTGCCCACCAATGCAGCCCATCAGTGCCCACCAATGCAGCCTATCAGTGCCGCCTAATCAGCGCACTTCAATGAAGGAGAAAAATGACCCGTTTGCAAAATTTTATAACAAACTATTAAAACATGATTTTTTTTTTTTTTGCATCTTTTTTTGTTTGTTTAGCAAAAAATAAAACTCCGAGCTGTAACTAAATACCACCAAAAGAAAGCTCTATGTGTGGGAAAAAAATGATAAAAATGTCATTTGGGTACAGTGTTGTATGACCGCGCAATTGTCATTCAAAGTGCATCAGCGCTGAAAGCTGAAAATTGGTCTGGGACTGAGGGGGGTTTAAGTGCCCAGTAAGCAAGTGGTTAATCACTTTCAGACCCGACCATTTTGCTGGCTTAAGACAAGACCACTTTTTGCGATTCGGCACTGCGTCGCTTTAACTGACAATTGCGTGGTCCTGCGATGTGGCTCCCAAACAAAATTGACGTCCTATTTTTCCTACAAATAGAGCTTTCTTTTGGTGGTATTTGATCACCCCTGCGGGTTTTATTTTTTGCGCTATAAACAAAAAGAGAGCGACAATTTAAAAAAAAACGCATTACTTTTTGCTATAATAAATATCCCCCAAAAATATATAAACATTTTTTTTCCTCAGTTTAGGCCGATACATATTCTACATATTTTTGGTAAAAAAAAAAAGCAATAAGCGATTATTGATTGGTTTTTGCAAAATGTATAGCGTTTACAAAATAGGGGATAGTTTTATGGCATTTTTATTAATAATTTTTTTTTCCTAGTAATGGCGGCGATCAGCAATTTTTATTGTGACTGTGACATTATGGCGGACATTTTTGACACCTTTTTGGGACCATTGTCATTTATACAGCAATCAGTGCAATACAAATGAGTGTATAAAGTGTAAATGACACTGGCAGTGAAGGGGTTAACCGGGGGTGGCAGTGTAGGGGTTAAGTGTTCCTAGGGGCCTGCTGCTAACTGTGGGGGGCTGGGCTGTGTGTTAGTGAACACTGATCTCTGCTACAATCACAGGGAGCAGAGATCAGTGTCACTTGTTGCTAGGCAGAACGGGTAGATGCTGTTTACAGCGGCATCACTCCGTTCAGCCTCCCTGTGAGACGATCGCGGGACCCGTGACCGGACTCCCGGGGGTCCCGACCAGCACGTGCTTGCGCCGCCAGCGGCACACATGCGATGGCAGGGCGGCAATTTCAAATGGACGTACCTGTACGCCAATTTGCCTGCCCGTGCCATTCTGCCTACGTACATCTTCTTGCGCCGGTCGGGAAGTGGTTAAGCTGACCAACTGCATCAAAGTAATCCCTCTGTAGCCAGTCCTACTCTGCTTTGTCACTGCAGATGCCACTGAGAACACTATGCCAACATGGGGAAAAAACAAACAAAATATCCTTAAATTTTTATTGCAAAGTTTGCTTGAAAGGGTATAGCAATATGTAGAGGGTTCATCCAGTATTAGTGTTAATATGTGGTCACACCCCTTTAGCACCTGGTAGATTTTATGCATGGACAAGCTATTGAGATCTGGGTACAGTATACAGTATCTTGTTTCTACTGTACTGCAGGTCAGTGCCCAGACCTACAGTAAATTGTGTAGCTCTCCCCCATTTTGTGCCCTTTTGCCCCATGTATTGCAATATGTATGTGTAGCGCCGGCTCCTGAAGAGCACGCACTATGTGTTTTTGAAATTTAATGTTAAATCTAAACCGCAGTTTGGTTTGGGTTTGATTGCTCCAATCTTTTACCTCAGCATCAGTCTAACTAGACTACAAGGTGTTCTGTCTTGCCATGGGGGGCACTGTCACTTCTGGGAGGCATGGTAACACAGTCTGGTTGGGTGCTTTAAGGTTACTTTCTCTCAGAGTCAGCCCAGTGGGAGTGTCACTCTTGCTGTGCCTTCTGCAAGAGGGTACTTAAGATGCGGATGTCACGTGTTTTCGGGGTTTCGGTCCAGAAGTATGTTCTGAGTGCATGGTCCTGGTCCTCCTGACCAGCCCCCAGGACTTCCATGGCCTGGGGTATGGATCCACCCGACTTTACGTCTCGGGGCTGGCTAGCCCGAGGCGAGGAAACTAAAGGAAGGATTCGGAGGTGGTCCGGTGCCGTCTCAGGTTGTGGAGAGGCCCAGCAACTTTGAAGTTATCCAGGGGGGGACTCTTTGGGAGAAGGCCACGCAAGGGTTGGCTTCTCAACAAGAGCCTGATAAAGCTGAAGGACCTAAGCGAATCCAATCCAATCTTGTGTGGTATTGCCAGACTGCCTGCAAGATACTGGTACAACACGAGCATTCTACAAGTTTTCAAGTGTTCTATAATAAAGTCTGTGGCAGAGACTTGTTCCTGACTCAAGCACCCTGTTGGCTGCTAGGCCTGGTGAGAGAATGACTATCCAATTAGGGTGAAGATCCAGCTGTGAATGGCTATTCTCTGGATTTATCCAAAGTAAGAGAGTTCTCCTATATTGTCTTTGACATTAAGAGTACTTTTCACCTAAACCCTCTGATCCTATACTGAGAGACTGTTTGTTAACTAAGTTTTTTGCAAATAAAAAGGTAACGGTAAGCCCATTAAAACCAGCTGCTCCTTCGGGAGTCAGTGCTAAATGTGAATTAAATATCTATATTTTTTTTTTTTATTGTAAAGTTAGCTTGAAAGGGTATAGCAGTGTGCAGAGGGTTCATCCAGTATTTTAAGTGATTAGGCAATCAGACTAATGGTATTTTATATTTACTCATGCTGTTTATATGGTCCTCATATATTCTTAACTTTCATTAAGTATATAACCTTATGCCTATCGTCGTTGCACATTGTGAGTCATTTTTTGTATCATTCGTTTTTGTGAGTTATTTTTGTATCATTCGTTTGCTTCAAATATTGAATGAAAAAAGAATATGGATAAATCAGGTGAAAGAGAGTGCAATACAGCCGGTCTAGAGGTACAGAAAGTATAAAATCTGCCCAGCCATTTACATTTAACCCCTCTCTCCAATGCACATTACAGTTTACTGTGCTTAATACATTCATAGAGGTCAACACACTCTAGGTTAATTATGGGTGGAAGCTAATTAGACTCTGAATATACTTTAGGGTCGTGGGGGGAAAATAGAGTGCCTAGAGAAAGCACATGCAAGTATGTAGAGAATGTGAAAAATCAGGAGCCTAGGGCTATAAGACAAGAAGGCTAACCACAAAGAAGAGGAGAAACAAATTATTTTTCCTATTGTATAAGTGTAATTTACCACACTTCTGCAGCTAAATTTAGGCTGCTGGCATCATAGGATCCAAGCATACCATGAGAATGGTGTTGCTTGACATGGGTAAAATCCTTGAGGCTTGGAGTATATTTCTACTAACTTTCTAAAAAATACTTATTGTTAAACTGTTCCCAGCATATGAACCTTTCAGAAAGTTAGTAGAAATATACTCCAAGCCTCAACGATTTTAAGTGTGAAGGGTTTGGATCACCTTACCACTAAAGGTCCACAGCTACCACCCAGATGATTCATCATTGGAGTTTAAAGAGAAATACCAGGCAACAAATTAAACTAATTAGTGAGCTACTAATGCTACGTATGAGAAGTATAGATTTATGGTGATGTGATTTATTGGTTTACTAAAGAGACTGCATTAAAAGTTTTTAAGGAACGTTTTAGGTATAACCCAAAATCCAAAACTTCTCCTTTTGTTGTTGGCTAACTTGGTTCAGTTTTCTACTGCTAATTGTGACCAGACAACACATAGAGGGTGCCACCCAAGGCTCCAGCTAGGTCCTCTCCTGTAATACACTATTGGGAGTGCTGGCAAGGACAAAGCTCATTCCAGCTCCAAAGATCCAACCGACAAAAAAGGTCCTATGCGGCGCACATTACTGCAAGACTCTGTAGATATGCGAAATGACAACCTCCACCCGGGTGCTAGCCAAGCCACGCCCCCAATGTGTTTCACTTCGCCCCAAAACGTAATCATGAAAAAGCTTTGGGGGTGAAACAAAACACATTGGGGGCGTGGCTTTCCTGGAGCCCAGACTGAGGCTGTCGTTTCACATATCCACAGGGTCTTGCAGTGATGTGCAGCGCATAGGACCTTTTTTGTCTAGGTACAGGAAAGTATCTGGAGATAAAGAACACATGATTTTTTTTTCGTTTGCATATTCATGTGTTCTTTATCTCCAGATACTTTCCTGTGCCTCTCCTGAAGAAGCAAGATTTTTTTTCCTTGTGAAACACGTCTAAAAGTAGCACAGCTATTTCAGATTGATGGTGGTCATTTTTATGGACTACATGGGTTCTATGGAAAGGTTTCTTTGTTGAGCTCAGTTGAATACTATTTATATACATTGATGCTCATTATATTTTTGTATTATGTTCTGTTTTTAAATGTCTGTTAATACATTTTTATATATCATGTTTTTTTTGTTTTGTTTCTTTTATTCTTTATTTACAGATTGCAGGTAATACAGAAACAGACTGTACAAAAAACAAGTTACTCAACTTTCCATAGCATCGAAATATACATTTAGTACAGTGTGGGGGACAGATTATGACTTATATTACAGCGGTATCACCCCTAAATATACTGAGGCCATAACACCAACTCTCTTCTTTGAGTTGTCCGCCCAGTAATCTCTTATTTGCTAAGGCAACCCTCAAGGTGACCCTCCTCCAGGACAACCCAGAACGGTCTCCGTCAATGGCTGACCATATTTCTTATAACATAAAGCCCGGCCGGAGCCACTCCAAGCGCTGACAATCCTTGGCAGGGAAATTGAGAAAATAGCATGATAAAGCCCTGACAATCACCAACTATTTTTATTGGAATTGGGGGGTAGGGGGAAAGGAGGGTAAAAAGAAAAAAGGGGGGGAAAGCAGGGCCAGAAGGCAGAAGGGGTTCAAAGAGAATAGAGTGGACTAGTGTGGTCCATAGGAGGAGAGAGAGACAAAGATGACTCTAGTGGTTTCCCAGGATCGGGTCTTTCCCTCTGCTCTCTCACCAAAGCTCACAAATAAGTTCTGTATTCATCAGAAAACCTGAACAGGCTCCAAGACATCCATCGAGTGGTGTATTCCTCCTCCCCATCACCCAACGATGACATAAGCTGTTCCATGCGATAGATGTCGCAAACTTTCACAAACCATTGAGACACTGCCGGGGCGGACTTCTGCTTCCACATGCTAGGTATACATGCCCTGGCTGCATTCAAGAGGTGTTTTAAGAGAGACTTATGGTACTTCTTACCCGCAAGTGGGATCAGGTTGAGGAAGATCGCTGATGGATTATCCCTAACGTCAATGGGCGTGAGGTCATGTATAATCTTGAGGACTTGCCCCCCAAAAATGGGTCAGTTGTGGGCACTCCCAAAAGATATGTAGCAGTGTACCTGCTTGCTCACCGCATCTCCAGCACATTGGGCTGTGCCCAGGAAACATGGCTGCCAGGACCATGGGAGTCCTGTACCAGCGGGTCAAAATCTTATACGTGATTTCCTGGTATTTGCTGCACAAAGATGACTTGTGCGCAAAGAGAAGTGCACGAGTCTTTTGATCTGCTGAGAACTTGACATTGAGGTCCCTCTCCCACTTTCCGATGAACGATGGGTCTCCCTGAGATAGGTGGTCCAGCAGAATGTGATATGAGTGGGAAAGAGACCCACGGATCGGCCCCTCTCCCAAACACAATTCCTCGAACGGTGTCAAGGGTCTGCGGAAACAATCACTGTTTGGCAAAGATTTTAGGAAGTGAGAGAGTTGGGCCAGTTTCCATTTGCCCATGGTTGTGTTCCCCAGTGTCCCATACATAGTCGGGACATTCTTCCATGCCCTCGAGTCTAGAAAGTGAGAGGCTCTTATCAGGTCTTGGTCTTGATGGAGGCGAAAGGACTTATCTGCCGTACCGGGCTCAGAGTGCGGGTGCCCAATAATAGGGGTCATGGGCGAGGGAAAGCTGGGTACGCCCGCCAGAGTGAAGTATCTAGTTCTCGTATCATAGGCTCAATAAGGGGGTGCGCTAGCTTTACCCCTGTACAGCCAGGCCCACTCCAGGGTAAACCCTCAATAGGGAATGGGATTGACTCTCGCTCAAGACGGACCCACAGCTTATCCCCCAAGTGCCTGCACCAGTCAACCGTTCTGTTCATGTGGACAGCCGTATAGTACCATGCCGGGTCCGGGAGTCCAACCCCACCCCTTTACTTAGGTCTAAGCAGCAAGGCTCGGCCGAGCCTCGGCAGCTTGCCCAGTCATACGTATCTGACAAAGATGGATCGCAGTGCCTTAAAGAAGGATTGGGGAATCCTTACCGGCAAGGCTTGCAAAAGGTATAGAAGCCTCGGCATTACATTCATTTTGAGCACATTACACCTT
Organism: Lithobates pipiens; assembly: GCF_037356315.1. Taxonomy (NCBI): domain Eukaryota; kingdom Metazoa; phylum Chordata; class Amphibia; order Anura; family Ranidae; genus Lithobates; species Lithobates pipiens. The sequence continues at coordinate 377,942,984 of NW_027507758.1, read as the reverse complement.
CCGAACCAGGAGGTCGCCAAATTTGACCATCTCTCTAGGTCCAAAGCGAAGGTTTTCAGGAGGGGCTGGAAATTCAGTTGGAAAACAAGGTGTGGGTCTGGGGGAATCTTGGTACCCAGGTATTTTATGACGTGGGATGCCCAGCGAAAGGGGAAATTATAGCTTATACGTGCCTGAGCGCTGGAAGACAAGGAGATGTTAAGCGCCTCCGACTTCTGTAAATTAATTTTGAAATCCGACAATGCTCCATATCGTCTTATTTCCGATAAGAGATTCGGTAACGTGGTGTGTGGCTCTGAGACATACAACAGAAGGTCATCTGCAAAGGCAGCGACTTTGTGGTGATACAACAAGGTTTCCAGCCCCTTAATGTCAGCGTTAAGTCTGATATGATGGAGTAAGAGCTCGATAGAGAGCACAAACAGAAGGGGGGACAAGGGTCATCCCTGCCTCGTTCCATTGCCAATATTGAAACGAGACGAGGCGATCCCATTGACCCTAACCACCGCCGTTGGTGACAAGTAGAGGGCCATTATCCATAAGAGCATGGGAGGAGGCACTCCCAGGCGTCGCAGGGTGGCTAGTAGGAAAGACCAGCTCACCCTGTCAAATGCCTTTTCAGCGTCTACAGATAGCAACATAATCGGTACTTTAAGGCGCCTGGCCCGTTCTAATGACATTCACAGTCCTTGTGGTGCTGTCTCTGGCTTTCCTGTTACGAATAAACCCCACCTGATGCAAAGGTATCAGGCGTTGAAGAATAGGTGCCATCCGTTCCGCCAGTATTTTGGTAAACAGTTTAAGGTCGCAATTCAGTAGACTTGTGCCGCTGTTCACACGCATGTAATTTGGAGATGAGGTAGGAGAGAGCCTCAGTTCTAGCAACTTTAAGTCTGTGTTCATGCTTGATAAGAATGCCCCTAATGTAACATGAGCAGCCCAGACCGTGAGGGGGTTGGGGACTGAGTCCCAATTGTTCTCAAAGAAACCTTCTATTTCCCGAAGTAAATCGGAGTGTGTCTCCGTGTCTTTCAGGAGAGACTCATTCAGTCGCCACCATGTCTGGCCGCGCGATTCCTGTTGTAGCTTCAGCGCCAAATAAATCGGGGCATGATCGGAAAAAGCTATATGTCCGATCTGAGCATCAGAAACTAGTGGTAGGGCGTTGTGTGCAACCAAGAACAGGTCTATATGCAAGTAGGAGCCATGAACGGCAGAGAAGAACGTATAGTCCCTCTCCTGCGGATGGAGGGTACGCCATACGTCTATCAGTCGGTGGGAGTGGAAAATTCTCTTATTTGGGTACGCGTTCTTATAGTCAGGGCAGAAGTGCCTCTCAAACGAGTCTCTGTGGGGATCAAAGGTAAGGTTAAAGTCCCCCCCAACAATCAAGGTACCTTCCGAGAATGCAGCCAGGGCATCAAGACACGCATCCAGGGCCGGCAGTTGGTCCACAATCGGCATGTATAGGTTTGCAAGAGTAAAGGTTTGCGAGTGGAGCGTACCCTTAAGAAAGAGGTACCTCCCTTCACTATCAGTCTGGATGTCCATCAGCCGCCACGGTAAGTTTTTAGCAAGGAGGATACACACTCCCTTCGATTTTGAAATAGTGGAGGTGCTATGGTAGGCCATAGGGAAGTGTTTACTGTACTGCCGCGGTATTTGGTCTGCCCTGAAATGGGTCTCCTGGAGAAAGACTACTTGCGGCCTCATGCGCCACAGCTCCGCTAAGCAGCTGGACCTTTTTTCAGGTATATTCAGCCCTTTTACTTTCCAGGAAACAAGCTTCAGGGCCATGGCGACCGCTGTACTGGACTGGTGGTCACCACTAGAGCCAGAAAGGAGGGAAGAGCCCAAGGACAAAGAAAAGGTAAGTCAGAAGGGAAGGGTAGGGGAGGGCTGGGAGAAGTAGTGGAAAAAGGGGCGAGGGTGGGGGGAAGGATGGGTCGGGGAAATTCTAAGCTCTATCGGAGAAAACCTGCCGGTTAAGGCAGTGGGGCCTAGTGGGGGAAGAGGTAGGGCACTTCAGAGGGAGGAACTCGTCGGTGCAGTACCCCCCCCCCCCCCAGCAGCCCAGGGTCAATGCAGCCTCAAACGGGCCTGCAGAGGGTTTCTTCGGCGCCTCAACAGCAAATCAATCACATTACATAACTTCACTTCAGTCTGCGGAAAGCAGTTAATAACATTAAAAAAATGTAAGAATAGACAACTATATTAAACCTTTCAGCCCAGAGTGTATGTACCCTTTGACCACCCAGGTACCAAACCTCCGCCCCCCTCCCCGAGCCTCTCCTCTCCAAGAGGAGGGAGCAGGTAAAAAAAAAAGGGGGGGGAATCCTCCCACACAAATTGGTGGCATGCAGCAGATCCCCAGGTCCCGTGACTACCCAGATTGGTATCCCGTCTCCCACAGAGGTCTCCGGGAGGCAGACCAACCTACGGTGCTCAGGTCTCTAGGTGACAAAAAAGGGGGGGGGCATGTCTCCGGAGGGGCGGCCAGACAGCGTGGCAAGTTTGTCCATGATGATTTCTGACCCACTGTGGGTGCCCTAGGGGGCCTGTTTGTAGGCAGTAACTCACAACCTTCTCCAGCCCAGGCCCTCACCCAAGTGTTGATTAGTTCAGGCTCGCAGCCCCCGTCCCCCCTCCCCCCCGGGACCAGGAATGGTGGACTCTGTTAGGAGTAGCTCTGGGTGTCTCTCAGGTATAACGATTAACAAAAGTCAATAAACTCCAGGTGGCAAGATGTGTGATGGAGCTCTACTTACTCAGGGTTCGTGGTCCTGAGGAGCTTGCGATCGCCGGTGTTGGGATCGGCGGTTTCGCCTCGACCTCTGGGGCCTGGCCGGTGGGTTGGTCGCAGAGACTACGGCATTTTGGGGAACAACAAACGCCAACCAGTTAGGGATAGTGACCGGAGGCAGTCCCAATGCTTCCAAGAAAGATGGAACCTCCGAGGGGTGTCGTAGTGCATAGGGCCTACCATTTATGTGCACGATGAGGTGAAATGGGTGACCCCAATTGTAGGGGATCCTCAGTTCATTCAGTTTCTCCAGAAGAGGCCGCAGGTAGCGTCACATCTGGAGGGTCCTCCGAGAGACATCTGGCAGTAGGGTGATCTGGGCTCCGTCGAAGTCTATGCTGCCTTTGCGCCATGCTGCTTGTAGGACATCCTCCTTCACTGTGTAGCTGTGAAGACAGCACAGAATGTCACGTGGCCTGCCCTCAGTGGGGCCTCTAGGTCCCATTGTCCTGTGGACTCTGTCAATGGTAATCTCTATGTCAGAAGGGCAGTCCAGACAAGTGTTGAAAATGGCTGTGACTGTTGCTTTAAGGTCAGCCTGACCAGTAGCTTCGGGCAAGTCCCTGATCCTAATGTTGTGCCTGCGGTTGCGATTTTCAAGGTCGTCCACTAATAATTGCAGCTGTGCAACTCTGTCTGTAAGGGTGTCTTGTGTGTCTTTTAGGCCTGCAAGATCAGTGTTCAGAGAAGTCACATCAGTCACTAAGGTAGCCATCCGTGCAGTCGTGGCCAAGACCTCCTTTTTGACCCCCGCTATCTCATTTCTAAGGGTCGCTTCAATCCTGGCCGCCATGCAGCTAAAATCCTCTTTGGTGGGGAGGTTTTGGAGTAGGGCCCACACGGTTCTGTCCCCCATAAGTGTAGTTGGGTGGAACAGTGGCGTCTCTCTCTGTGTGCCTGGGGCAAGTGCTGGCTGACTGCTCTGGAGTGAGGGATCCGCTGCGGGAGGGCCCCTGTGACAGTTGGGAGCTGTGAGGGAACCAGCGTGGCAGGCCGCTAAGCTCCGGGTTGCCCAGGGAAGCCAGGGATAATGAGCGGGGGAGGCACAGAGATAGGTCGCTAAGCGGGGAGAACGGAGGCATGGCATGTCATGTCCTGTGCAGCTCTCCTCTCACCTTCCTCTGGAGGATCTAATCCGGGAGCGCAGGAAGTAGCGGGCGCCATCTTGGCAGGGTCAGGAGTGGAGGCCGGAGGCTGGAGCGGGACCAGGTACTTGTCCATTCCACCGGAGTTTATCCCCGCCGGACTGTCTGTGCACCGCCGATGCGCTGTGAGGCCGAAGGTGCCAAAATGTGCGGCTAGACTATGCGGTAGGGCTGCGGAGGGGTCACGGACTGGGAGCTCAAGAGATGTGTGTACTCACTCCTCCACACCCCCCTATATATCATGTTTAAGGCGTGACTCAAAAGTCCCATGGGCTAAATATTTTTTGTTGTTGTGTGCATACTAATTGGGACTGAGTGCATTACCTTCACCTACCTCACACCAGCTCCTCTTTTTTTTCTGTTTATATGGAAGTCAGCAGAGCTTTTGCTTATTTACTAAGCTCTGGAGCAACTGCTCTTGCAGAGTGCAACTGCACTTTGCAAAATGCATAGTCTATTTACCTTTAGTAAATCAACCCCATTGCATCACTAGCCTCATTCAAACTTATACAGGTGGTTTGAGATTGTGGGAGACTTCTACGTATTGACATGTGGTTTGGATCGGTTTGGGAATGGCAGTGTTGCATTTACAAACAGGGGTTTCCGATTTCCAAGTTACTGGAAAAAAGTGGGGGGGCAGACTGGTGATTTAGCAGCAATGCTTGAATGAAAAACTAAAATAGTAAACAAGTAGGGTGTGCTTCTTAAATTTACGCCACGTATTTCTATGTTTTTTTCAAACACTTTGTATTTCATAAAGGGCAGGGCCGAGACAAGGGGTGGGCAGGAGGGACGGCTGCCCCTGGCGCAATGGTTTATTGCAGGGGTAGGGGGCACCCTGACCCTAAGCCAAAGGGAAAGGGGGCGCAGTTTGGCATCTTTGCCCTGGGTGCTGGATGACCTTGTCCTGGCACTGAAAAGGGGTTCAAGATGTTGAACATACAAGTAAACAATCATTTATTTACAAAAATATATAGTATACCGTATCCGTACCCTAATTACCCCGCATATACTATATTGACAGCGCTAAAACAAAAAAGGGGAAATAATCAAAAAATAAATAAAATATAATAAATATATAGAGGATAAAATATAATAAATATATGGAGGATAATAACTCAGTGTCTAGAAAAAGTCACTAGCAAATGTCCATAATATCTCCAACCATATATGACTCAATATTCAATTGAGCTATCACACTTTGGAAAAAAGTTCAGAAAAGAAGATCCATCTCCGAAGAAGAAAACACCAGTGTGCGAAGGGTCTGACGGCCGGTGACACCCCTTATGGTAATTCACTCACCAGAACCCAAAGGGTTAACAGGCACTTCACTACGACTGTAGAAGTAGTCCCACTAGTGTCCCTCCGGAAAATCGTCTTATCATAACACCATAGGTTCCTCTCTCTCGGGCTCCCTGCTCTCTCACCGATAAGAGTTCACTTAATTCTCATTCACAGCCCCAGATCCACATATAGAAAACAATAAAATATAGATTCCATAGTGCAACACAGCTTTATTCATTAGAAACACTCATGCGCTTAAAATCATACGTACACAATGTGCACAGCAAAATGTCACATTTAAAATGTCACTTGCAGCGATAGCGAGGTGGTCTCACCGCAGTCCTGAGCGCGTTTGGTCGAATACTGCCTCAGCTTCCACGGCGGGTCCCGGGTAACCACTCCGAATAGCCTGCTCTGGTCAAATCATTTATTTACGTTGTGGTCAGTAAGACCAGTATATAAGGAAAGGCAGTATTTTTTATTAGTCAGATCACATTGTATGTTTTTCCAGCCATTATTTTTTTGCTTTTTTGTCATAGTTTTTAAGTCTGCATGTGGTGTGATACATAAAATAATGTGTTAAAGCAGGAGTGTTATGGATGTGGCAAGCAGTTATTACTATTATTTTGTGTTATTAGTGTATATGGGTACTTTGTATTGTTCATGGAAGTATACAAAACAGACTGTATAATTCCGTTCTGTTTCCAAACAATGATTGGGGCAGTTTAGACTTGTTCTGCTCTTGTTAGTGCTCCTCTGTAGCTATTATTCATTAGGTAGTTTAGATCATTTGAAGAAAGATTATACCTCCATTAAGGCTTGTGTCATCCTGAAGAGGATGCAGTCAATGTCATACCAGTAAATGTCGGTAAAACAGCTGTCATTCATGTTTATTATAATAATATTATATCCAGGTGTACAAATACAAGATATCAATATTTTCAGGAGCACATTTTTTTTTTGTCATGGGTGGAATTCAGATGATCAAACACATTCACATTAATGGTAATGCACTTTCTGAAACGGTGAATAGAAGAAATGGGGGGGGCTTTTGAATCAATTTACATATTTGCCTAAATTGTTTCAATCACTAGAGAAGATTTATAAGGAGCCTTCTGCTAGCCATACATGTCTAAAAGAGAGAACGCAAATCAATTCCCCTATCCAACGCAAAACAGCATGGATGGAGAAATCCTTGCTGCTGGCAGTGGCTATTGGATTCAATTAAAGCTAAAGTGTCCAAAGATTATTTGAACTGACCGTTTCTACTATTTATGTACTATATGTACTATTTATGTACTTTTTTTTTTTTTTTAAATACTTTATTTCTCTGCAGGAATACATGACAAAGATCAAGAAAAAATAATTACACTTTTTAGTACTTAGTACTTTGTATGTGATTTAAAGTGGTCTATGGAGCGTCCGTTCAGGCGGACCTGAACGGATAGTCCATGTGAAAGAGGCCTTAAACAGACCATGCTGCCACATGTCCATTACAATCGGTAATAACTGTTCTATCTGACATAGTGAAGGAGACATCCTTTCTAACAGATTTTCTTGTTAGAAAAGAAATTAATACATTCAATTTTTTTTTTAAATGAATCAAAAACTAAGACTTGAGCCGTAACTATAGCCTTCTTGCCCATGGTTTCCAAGCTGAAGGTACACATATCAATTATTTGCTATAAAAATTAGCTTGTGGTTTGATTATACTTGGAAAGCAATAGGTTCACTTAACTGCCACCCACCCCATCTGCAGATACTGTTCTCATTTAGCAGCTGGACATAAACAGAAATATTGGGTACATTTGGGAATGGGGAACATGCGATTCTTTACCCTTCCACCTTTTGGGTGACAGCACTGGTGTTTGAGGATTTGGAGCTAAGTCACCCAGCACTGTTACATAAGCGCAGGGAGAGAGTAAAAATGTCCTTTAAGTGCACTGGGTTTGGGCGCTGGGCAGGAGCTTTGCTATTCAAGTGAAGAAGTTTCTTCTGGTTTCCCTGTTTCAGGGAACCCAGAAGTGACGTCGGCAGCTCCATGGAATGCACGATGCGAGCATGGCTGCATTTGATGGGCACAATGGCTGCGTTTGATGGGCACAGTGGCTGCAATTGAAGGGCACAGTGGCTGCGTTTGATGGGCACAGTGGGTGTGATTGATGGTACAGTAAGACTGCAATTGATGGGGTTTTTTTTTCAGAATCTTTCAGTTTGCGCCCCCCCCCAAAAAAAAATTTTGAGCACCAGCCGCCACTGGCATAGTGTGTCCTCTTACATAATGCTCCTGAATTATTTCATACCAACCTATACCCTCCAAGTTTATTCGGCAATAAATACAAAAAGCAAGACATCTCCTAGACTTTTTATTGAGCCAGAATGTATAGACTGTTCTTGTGTGTCTGCCTGTCTCTGCACTGTTTTGGGAAATAACTGGTTACACTCAGCGGCCCCTGCGGGAATGGCGTTACACAAATATTTTTTTTTCCCCTGTATAGGAAATGCACAGGTTTACTGCTTTGGGTCTTGGGAATAGCAGTTGCCAAGACTGGGAAATAGGAAATCAGGTACTGTCAACCTAGGCCTTTGTAGGCTCTATGCTGCTTCTCATAAAGACAGAAAGGCAAAATGTACAGCAAAGGTATCACAGAAATGCACGTTATTGTAGCACAAGTCACTCTAAAAGGCACACGTAAAAGCTTGAGCCATTACTTGAGTGGACTGAAAATCCTGGGGAGCAACTGCACTTTACCGATTCATTTCAATTGTTATCTTTTACCATCTGTGTTTTAAAGCTGAAGTTTAGTGAATATATAAAAAAAAAACTTCAGGGATGGAACTTACCATGAATGAAGAGTGTCCTGTATGCTGGTGGCTGCTGTGCTTGGTTAAAATCAGAAGTCCTCTGCCCCCGGATATCCCTGTAGTGGTTATCTTCTGGTGCTTCTGATAAGAGGAAACCACTGGTCCTTCTGTAGGGGGTCCAGGTACCCAGGGGGGTGCACACAGCAGGGGCAATTATATGTGAGCAGGACAAAGAGGGAGATTGGTGCAGTGGGGGGAGGGGCAATTATAGGAATGATAACCTGTGCGGCTTTCTACTGCAACTGAAAGCCAGTTTCTCCCCCTCTCCTTCCCATGAGTTTTCAGCTGCTGCAGGAAGAGACACACAGGACATAGTTCGTGTAATTGACCAGCCCCTTCCTTTAGTAAATTAACACAGTGACTGATCGGTACCAATCATGCCTATGTCCATGCATAACCGAAGCAGTCTATTATATCTTTGGAGTCCCAGCTGTGGCATAGCTGGGTGGCCTATTTCTGTACGGGGCTCCTGTGATTTCTAACAGCAGCCCTTGCTGTGGAGGCTAATCACTCGACCTCTGGAAGGTTTACCCCCTTCATGGCCAGACCATTTTTTGCGATACGGCGCTGCGTTAATTTAACTGACAATTGCGTGGTCGTGTGACACTGTACTCAAATAATATTTATGTCCCTTTTTGTCCCCCCACAAATAGAGCTTTCTTTTGGTGGTATTTGATCACCTCTGCAAATTTTATTGTGCTATATATAAAAAAAACGACATTTTGAAAACAAAAAACATTATTTTTTACTTTCTGCTATAAAAATAGCCAATAAAAAAATGTTACGTTTTATTTCTTCATAAATTTAGGCCAATATGTATTCTAATACGTCGTTTTGGTAAACAAAATCCCAATAAGCATATATTGATTGGTTTGCACAAAAGTTATAGCGTCTACAAACTATAGGATATTTTTATTACTAGTAATGGTGGCGATCATATATATCGTGGGACTGTGATATTGCGGCAGACATTCTGACACTTTATAGGAACCAGGGATATTAATACCCTGATCAGTGCTAAAAATATGCACTGTCACTGTACTAATGACACTGGCTGGGAAGGGGATAAACATTAGGGGTGATCAGAGGGTTAACTGTATGCCTAGCCAGTGTTTTACTATACTGCATGAGGTGCTTTTACTAGGGGAAGAGATGGAATTTATTATCTGCTTTGCAGGGACACAAACCCCACCCCTTCCCCCTTGTCAGAATGGCAATCTGCTTTGTTTGCATAGGTAGATCAAAGCTCTGTCTCTCTGACAATCAGCGGATGCAGGCAGACATTGAGTACCTGACACCCGCCAATCAGCTTCTGCTGTGTATAATGACCATGATCTGGTGCACAGGTGCCGACCTGTAGCAGTAAAACTGCTATGGGGCAGTCCCGAAGTGGTTAACCACATGTCGACCAGCACAAGACGATGTATGTCGGCACAATGGCAAGGCTGGGCAAATGGGCATTCAGGTATGTCCCCTTTAAATCATGGCATTGTGAGCTTGCACCCGCCGCGTACTCCGTGACCGTGCCCATGGGTCCCATTGACTCTGTCTGCCGGGGGCCTGCGATCGTGTCATGGAGCAGCAAAACGGGGAGATGCCTATGTAAACAAGGCATTTTCCTGTTCTGCCTAGTGACACGACAGGGATCTACTGCTCCCTGTCATTGGGAGCAGTGATCGCTGTCATGTCAGTGGTAGCCCATGCCCCCCCTCCCCTCCAGTTAGAATAACTCCCTAGGACACACTTAACCCCTTGATCTCCTCAAAATGTTTAACCCCTTCCCTGACAGTGTCATTTACACAGTAATCAGTGCATTTTTATAACACTGATCGCTGTATAAATGACAATGGTCCCAAAATAGTGTCAAAAGTGTCCGATGTATCTGCCATAATGTTGCAGTCACGATTAAAAATTGCAGATCGCCGTCATTACTAATAAATAAAATAAAAAATGAATAATAATAAAAATACCATAAATCTATCCCCTTTATTGTAGACGCTATAACTTTTGAGCAAACCAATCAATATACGCTTATTGCGATATTTTTGGAAAAAAAATATTTTGAAAAACACATATCGGCCTAAACTAAGAAAGAAATTCAATTTTTTTATATATATTTTTGGGGGATATTTATAAAAAAAAGCAAAAAGTAAATATTGCTTTTTTTCAGAATTGTCGCTCTTTTTTTGTTTATAGCGCAAAAAATAAAAAACGCAGAGGTGATCAAATACCACCAAAAGAAAGCTCTATTTGTTGGAAAAAAAGGACATCAATTTTGTTTGGGTGCAACGTTGTACGACTGCGCAATTGTCAGTTAAATAGACACAGTGCCGTATCGCAAAAAGTGCAAAAATCCTTCCGGGGCTGAAGTGGTTAATTTGAGCTGCACCTGCGACAGGCACTTGTCAAGTGCCAACTATGTCCGCTCTTTCTTCCCCTTGCTCAATTTAAAGAAACTGCACTATTAGTTCCCCAATGAAAAGCACTCTGTGAATGGAGGACGGATGGATAAATGAAAGGTCTGTCTCCTCTAGTCACAGAATGCTTTTCATTGTGGGAACCAATAATATGGCTTCTCTGAATGGAGTATGAGGGTGGAAAAGGTTTACATATTTGGCACTTGAAGAGTGGCAGCCACAGGTGCAGCCGCTCATATTAACCCCTGCAGCACCAGCAGATCACTATTGTGGGGGTATCCAGGGCAGGGAACTTTAGATTTCATTTGAACACAGGAGCCACTGGCACAGGGGACCAGACCCGGACTGGCCATAGGGTACACTGGGCATTTGCCTGGAAGGCCAGAGCTGCATAACAAGAGTCGACTAATGCAGGTATGCCCAACCCTCAGACAGCAGACCGGTACTGATGTGTGGCCTGTTGATGACCAGGCCGGACAATGAGATGTACAGGCAGGCTAACACAGACTGTGGTCGATGCTATGTGGCAATGCCTGTGTCTCCTCCGCTGGCTCTCCACCGCCAGCAATGTCATCCTATCAGCAGAGTGGGGGGCGGGAAGAGCTGTAGATCCACAAAGCAGTCTTTTCATATTAACAAGTGGGTAATCATCAGTTGGGTGGGAGATCCTGGAGAGGACATACAGGCTGAATCCTGCCTCTGCCCTGCTGAAAGTAGGACTTTGCAGGGGAGCTTATAAGGGGGCACTGTAATTAGAGAGAAAGGGGGGGGAGACATGACTGCAAGGGGCACTATGATGGGGGGCTGTGATTGCTAGGGGTATTGTAAAAGAGCACTGTGATATAACAGTGACTGCACGGTAAAGGGGCACTATAATCATTATAGTGTGGTCCCCTTTATATCACAGTGCTCCCTTTACATTACAGAGCAGAAGACCAACTCTGTAACTATCCTGTCGCCCCCTGAAAACACAGTTCCTTTATTTTTTATTTGTCCCAGTCTGTACTGCAGGGGACACTCTTCCTTCTTCCTTTATGATAAATATAGTCCCAGGTGCTGTTTCACCAAAGAAAGAAATTGCACTAAACTTTTTAGCTTTGATATTTCTGGCTTAGGGTGTATTCACACTGGGCATGGTTGAACCGAGTTCGCCTGTTCCCACTCCCCCACTGGTTTACGCTCATACTGTGCTATAGGGAAGCGTTCCCAGGCATGCTTACGTCATCACCTCTGCCAGACTGACCACAGTGATCCCTGCTTCTGTGCTCAGTGATCTATGAAGAGTTCTGTGCTCAGGCACAATTTGCGCTGAAGCCAACCGTACCAGATTCTATGTGAACTGTGCCCCTCACCACCTCTTCTAAGTTTTCCCAGACATGCACTCACACTACACAAATGAACCAGAGCCAAGGGGGTGAACCATGCCCAGGTACAGTTAAAACTGCCAGTGTAGGTAAACCCCAACAGATAGGAGAGGCAGGCATACATTCAGGTTTCTAATGTGTGTTCTCTTAAAAGGAAAATATGTTTACCCCTAAGAAGAAAGATGTTAACCTCAATGTAAATAGATGCTAAAGAATTCATATAAAATGAAATTTGTATATATTTCCTTTCGTTCTGTGCTGTAATGTTTGCCTGTGTCAAGTATGGGTCAATGGAATGTTAAGCCTTAAGTGGTTTTGCTGCAGTCCTTTCCAGGAGGCCTTTCCAAAGCAAACTGATTAAAAAAAACAATAATAAAAAGGTCCAGTGTTGAAGGCAGCATTAAAGAAACACTCCCTGCTAACCCCTTCAGGCTATGTGTGGCTGGGTTGATCCAACTTGCTCTGCCTTTGTCCTCGGAGAGCAGCAAATGGGTGTCACTCTGTGCTGTGGCTAAAACAGATGATATTGAGAGATAAAGGACAGGAAGGAAATTAGGAATTGATTCTTTTATCTGATGGGATTCTTACGCATGAAAAGAGATTCTACTACAGAGACGCAGAAGTTGCAAAATTCATGGTTGAGTTGTAAACGCGCAGTCTAAACAGACCTTAGAAACATGATTTCAAATACCAACTAATGGTGTGACAACAGGACCCGCAGAAAAAGCACCCACTACCAGGCCCCAGAAGCCCATTTATGACTCTGGTTCAAAATATTTCCTTCCTGCCTTTGTACCAAGGGAAACTTTTTTGTGTTGTGTTAATCATGTACAGTCTGTAGAAAAATTGTCCCTCAGAACATTCTTTTTTGACATTGTTGAGTTGAGACTACAAACATTCGATTTTTTTCTTGCTGGAGAAAAGACACTTGCGAGGGGATATTATAGTGATTTCCAAATTCCTTAATGGCGATCCTAGAATAGAAAAAAAAAGGATTCTTTTTTTTTTTTTTTCTTTTTTAACAGTTCAGGCACAAAATTCAAGCAGACATGAGTACCACCCTGTCTGGAAAGTACGCAAGTATGGGTTCCTTAAACCCCAAGGCCACCAATTCTGACTCTCTTCTGGCTGTTGTCATGGGCACCAGTAAAGCAGTTTTCAGTTTGAGATACCACAGGGTGATTGAAGGCATCTGATGCAATAATGTCCAACAGCAATGGGAGATCCGATTTTGGGAAACAATTCAAGGTTTCAACCACATTGCATCTTTAAAAACAGTATAATTAGGTGTTGGATGCCCACTGTATGCCAGTAAAGGCAGAGATAGCCGAAACGTGTGCCTATAGCATACTTACACATAGACTCAAACCAAGCCACGCCTGCAGGCATTTCAGAACAGACGTCTGAAGAATCCAGCTTAAAATCTTGATCAGCAAAAATACTGGGAATTTATGCCATATTCTACTATAGGCACGGTTAGCGCAGTCCTTTCTTGTTTCCGTAAGAGTATTTACAATCTTCACAGAGTATTCAAATCCATTAGTCTCTGCCTCTCTAGACCCAAGCCATCAGCCTGAGCCTGTCAGATGCTGGATGAATGGGACTTTGGAGAAGATTTGATCTTGCATACAGAGGGAGTCAATCTTTGACACTTATAAGGATGAGCAAAGGGTACCAAAGCCCCTTCGACCAATCTGGGATCATCACCAGAACTGTCACTTTCCCGTGCTACAGCCTCAGCTAGACGCTGAGAATCAGAATGAGCAGCAGAAAGGGATAAGCTGTCTTGGAGATCCACTCTGCAGTCAGCACTTCTACCCTGGATTCTGGGCGCTGGAATGGAACTTCAGCAACTTGGAGTTTCCTGGGGATGTGAGCGGTCTACCTCTGGAAGAAAAATAGTAAGCTCTGTTGGTTCTCAAAAGACTCACAGTAGTCTGGACCATTCTTTGTTGTCCAGACTTGTGTTGGACAAATAGCTTTCCTGAAGATTCTTCTGACCAGCCACATAGGCCGCAGATAGCTGCAGAAGATTGACAGATTCTAGAATTAGAGAAACCTCCTTTAAAAAGGGAGAGACTGAGCCTCGTTTCCAGATGTAGGCCACAGTTGTTGCGCTGTTGAACTTTACCAGGACAGGCTTACCCTGGAACATTGCAGACGATTTAGTTTCTTCAACCATAAGTTTAGGTCACTGGTCCAGAAACCCAACTTGAATGGGAGCGAGAGTTAAACTGAGCCTACCTGAGCTGCTGGAGCGAGGCAATTTCTATGGCTCAATCTGAGACGTGAAGGACAAAAGATCTCCAAATATGGCCTAAAATTCTTGCCTTAATGGACCATGTGTCAATGACCAAAGCCGTACCTATGTCCACAGAGGAGCCACATAGTGCCCATAAGGCATGTATGGGTGGCACAATCCCAAAGTAACAGAAAGCATCCTGACGTGGAACTCTTTACTAACTTTTTGGTTTATGCGTTAGCTTCTGCATTTCTGGCTGGAAGTCCAGGAAAAACTGGGAAGCCAAGCTCTCTGGAGTGAGAGCGAGAGCGAGTGTGAAAACTGACTCTCTAGTTTTTTGGTCTCCTTTAACTCGGCAGACATTCATCTTGAGGCAGGAAGCCAAACTGACCACTATTAAATTTAGGCTTGACCTTCTATAATCAAGAAAAATGCAGTGATAGCGTTTGTCCTTGAAGGCCACAACATCTTCTGATGGTGAGGTCATTTATATGGCCAATCCCACAAGGGACACACACTGACCATCAGAGTGATCCCAACCCCTGGACATCTTTCTGTTTAAAATGACATAACTTTGGCATCCTGCTATGACAACATACTCCAATCTTGTGGAACAAGCACTTGATCCATCCAACATAAGGACATTGACAAGACTGTCTTCTGGAGGTACTTAAAATATTTCCAAAGCTTCACTTCTACTCAAAAGCATTTTGCCAACCTTACCAATCTGGACAAAGGTCATCCTCATGTTTGTTCAGAAGAGACTGAAGAGGATTGATTTGCTTGAGAAGGCCCTGAATAGAAGAATGGACATTGCCAGAATAGATGGCCCTTGCAGAAGATTAATTCGGCAATTCCTTTAGAGTGTCTTGACCATATGCTTAATTAAGACAACTTGGTCACCATCATCTTAATCTGCCTGAACAAAGTAGGAATCGCATGTTTATTCACCTCTACTTGGGAAGAATCTGACAAGGGTTAATTTGCCTGAGGCGGTTCTGAGACTACTCATTGGCACCATATATGATTCCTTCACAGAGTGAGTGGAAAAGACTCCTTTAGAGTGTATTGACCACATGCTTAATAAATGTGACAACCGGTTAGGTATTGTTGTCATCTTTATCCTAGGTTGCTTGAACAAGGTAACATTCTTCCAATCCTGTTCGCCTGTCTTCTCTTTGGAAGAATCTGAAGCATATTGTTTGCCTGGGAAGGCTTGGAGACTGCTCTGTATCTCTTTCACGGGGTGAGTGAAAACACAACCTTAGAGTGTATTGACCACAGGCTTAATGACTGTGACAACCTGTTAGGTGTCATCATCTTTATCCTTGGTTGCTTGAACAAAGCAGAATTTACGCAGTCATGTCCATTCAGAAATTCGGAAAATTGGCTTTTTCGCCTGGTATGGCTAAGCAGCTTCTCATTGCCAAAGCAGATAACCCTTTCAAAGGGTGAGCAGAAACCACTCCTTTAGAGTGTATTGACAATGTGTTTATTGAATGTGACATCCTATTAGGTGTCACCTTATCCCTGGCTGCTTGAGCCAGTGGGATACATACTGTCATACCCATCCGTGTGTTCCTCTTCTAGAGTCTGAAGAGGGATATTTGCTTGGGAAAGCTATGAGACTGCTCCTTGCCAAAGAATTTAACCCCTTCACAGGGTAAGTGGGAATAACTCATTTGAGTGTATTGGGCGCTTGTTTAATAAATAAGACAACCTCTTAGGTATCATCCTAATCTCCAGCTTCTTAATCAAAGAAAGATTCACACAGTTATGTTCATCCACGTCTTTATTGAAGAGCCTAAAGGGGGCTGTTTGTTCTGAGACTGGTAATTTCCAATAGATAACCTTTCCACAGGGTTTTGTGTGCCAATTAACAAACCAGCTGATAAAAAGAATTGCATGCAGTGAAATAGTTTGCTTAGAAACAAACCTTAAGGGGTTAACCAGGGGCGGACTGACCCATCGGTCATTCGGTCGCCGTCCGAGGGCCCGGAGCCATTAGGGACCCGTGGCCGTCCCAACGAGAGGCCCCTTGAAGCGGCTGTAATAATACTGCTAACAGCACACTGCTCCCCGCCAGCTCCTCCCTCCCTCCCGTCCGTCGCCGGTGCTTGCACTGTACACTACATCACCTAGGACGGACGAGAAGGGAGGAGGGGCCAGCGGGGAGCAGCGCGCTCTTAGCGGTATTGATTACAGGCATGACCGGGGCGAGTGAAACTTTTTTTTTACTGGAGGGCCGCCATCGGAGGGAGGGGGTGACCAGTACAGATTTATGGGGCCCGGGCAGTCTTCAGTGTGCTCTCTCCCCTCTCCACACTAACCCCCTGTATGCTCTCCCCCCACAGTGTTGCCCTGTGTGTCCCCCTCCCCAGTGTCCAAATGTGTCCCCCTGTTTGTCCTCCCCATGTCCCCCTGTGTGTGTCCCCCCAGTGTCTTCCCCGTGTCCCCTCCCCAATGTCCTGTAACTGTATTCCCCTGTGTGTGTCCCCCTGTGTGTCCCCCCCAGTGTCCCCTCCCCAGTGTCCCCCTGTGTGTCCCCTCACCAGTATTCCCCTGTGTCCCCCCCCCGGTGTTCCCCTGTATGTCCCCCCCAGTGTCCTGTGTACTCCCCCCCAGTGTCCCCCTGTGTTTTCTCCCCCCACCCAGTGTTCCCCTGTGTGCTCCCCCCACAGGGTCCCCCGTGTCCCCCCAGTATACCCCTGTGTGCCTACCCCTCCCAGTGTTCCCTGTGTGCTCCCCCCGCAGTGTCCCACTATGTGCTCCCCCCAGTGTCCCCCTGTGTGCTCTCCCTCCCAAAGTGTCCCACTGTGCTCCCCCCAGTGTTCCCCTGTGTGCTCCCCCCAGTGTCCTCCTGTGTGCTCTCCACAGTGTCCTCCTGTGTGCTCCCCCCAGTGTCCTCCTGTGTGCTCCCCCCAGTGTCCTCCTGTGTGCTCCCCCCAGTGTTCTCCTGTGTTCTCCCCCCAGTGTTCTCCTGTGTTCTCCCCCCGTGTGACCCCCCCCCCCGTGTTCCCCTGTGTGACCCCCCCCAGTGTTCCCCTGTGTGACCCCCACAGTGCCTCCTTGTGTGTGACCCCCTCCAGTGTCCCCCTGTGTGCTCCCCACCCCCACAGTGTACACCCTGTGTGCCCCCATCCCCAGTGTCCCCCTGTGCCCCCCCTCCCAGGGCCCCCTGTGTGCTCCCCACCCCCCACACTTTCTTCCTGTGTGCTCCCCACCTCCCACAGTGTCCACCCTGTGTGCCCCCTCCCCAGTGTCCCCCTGTGCCCCCCCTCCCAGGGCCCCCCTGTGTGCTCCCCACCCCCCACAGTGTCTTCCTGCGTGCTCCCCACCCCCCACAGTGTCTTCCTGTGTGCTCCCCACCCCCCACAGTATCCCCCTGTGTGCTCCCCACCCCCACAGTGTCCCCCTGTGTGCTCCCCACCCCCACAGTGTCCCCCTGTGTGCTCCCCACCCCCACTGTGTCCCCCTGTGTGCTCCACACCCCCTCAGGGTCTCCCTGTGTGCTCCCCCAGTGTCCCCCTGTGCCCTCTCCCCCTCCCCAGGGTCTCCCTGTATGCTCTCCCCCCACAGTGTCCCTCTGTATGCTCTCCCCCCACAGTGTCCCTCTGTATGCTCTCCCCCCACAGTGTCCCTCTGTATGCTCTCCCCCAGTGACCCCGTTTGCTCCCCCCAGTGTTGCCCTGTGTGCTCTCCATCCCCACAGTGTCCCCCGTGTGCTTTCCCCCTCCCCAGTGCCCCCCTATGCCCTCTCCCCTTCCCAGGGTCTCCCTGTGTGCTCCCTCCAGTGTCCCCATGTGTGGTTCCCCCCCCCACAGTGTCCCTCTATGTGCTTACCCCCCACAGTGTCCCCATGTGCTCTCCAACCCCACAGTGTCTTCCTGTGTGCTCCCCACCCCCCACAATGTCCTCCTATGTGCTCCCCACCCCCCCAGTGTCCCCCTGTGTGCCTACCCCTCCCAGGGTCTCCCTGTGTGCTCCCCCAGTGTCCTCCTGTGTGCTCCCCAACCCCCACAGTGTCCTCCTGTGTGCTCCCCAACCCCCACAGTGTCCTCCTGTGTGCTCCCCAACCCCCACGGTGTCCTCCTGTGTGCTCCCCACCCCCCACGGTGTCCTCCTGTGTGCTCCCCACCCCCCACGGTGTCTTCCTGTGTGCTCCCCACCCCCCACGGTGTCTTCCTGTGTGCTCCCCACCCCCCACGGTGTCTTCCTGTGTGCTCCCCACCCCCCACGGTGTCTTCCTGTGTGCTCCCCACCCTCCACGGTGTCTTCCTGTGTGCTCCCCACCCTCCACAGTGTCCCCCTGTGTGCTCCCCACCCCCCCAGTGTCTTCCTGTGTGATCCCCACCCCCCACAGTGTCTTCCTGTGTGCTCCCCACAGTGTCTTCCTGTGTGCTCCCCACCCCCTCAGGGTCTCCCTGTGTGCTCCCCCAGTGTCCCCCTGTGTGATTTTCCCCCCCTCCCCAGTGTCCCCCCATGCCCTCTCCCCCTCCCCAGGGTCTCCCTGTATGCTCTTCCCCCACAGTGTCCCTCTGTATGCTCTTCCCCCACAGTGTCCCTCTGTATGCTCTCCCCCCACAGTGTCCCTCTGTATGCTCTCCCCCAGTGACCCCGTTTGCTCCCCCCAGTGTCGCCCTGTGTGCTCTCCATCCCCACAGTGTCCCCCGTGTGCTTTACCCCTCCCCAGTGCCCCCCTATGCCCTCTCCCCTTCCCAGGGTCTCCCTGTGTGCTCCCTCCAGTGTCCCCCTGTGTGGTTCCCCCCCCACAGTGTCCCTCTATGTGCTTCCCCCCCACAGTGTCCCTCATGTGCTCTCCAACCCCACAGGGTCCACTGTGTGCTCTCCCCCTCCGCCAGTGTTCCCCTGTGCCCTCTCCCCTCCCAGGGTCTCCCTGTGTGCTCCCCACAGTGTCCCCCATGTGCTCTCCAACCCCACAGGGTCCACCGTGTGCTCTCCCCCTCCGCCAGTGTCCCCCTGTGCCCTCTCCCCTCCCAGGGTCTCCCTGTGTGCTCCCCCAGTGTCCCCCTGTGTGCTCTCCCCCCCCCACAGTGTCCCCCTGTGTGCTGTGCTCCCCCCAAATGTCCCCCTGTCCAGGTGTGGCTTGGGATGCAGGGGGCCCCATGATCTTCTATTGCCCGGGGGCCCCATCAGTTGTCAGTCCGCCCCTGGGTTAACCACTGCTAGAGGGAGACTGAAGCCTCCATCTACAGCCTTGATTCACCAGGTGGTTAATGAGCTAAACCTTGCCCACTTAGGAATCAAGACATAATGAACAATTTTGTTCAGAACAGCAACAAAAAGGTAGGCATTTGCAACAGAATTACACTAATATTATGCAATGTACACAAACCAAGGCAATTGTAAACCTCATACACATGCTTCCCCCCCCCCCCCCCCCTTTTTTTTTTGATGAACTGGAGAGTAAATAGAAATATAAAAGGATATCTCATACCTCAACAGGCCACCATCAGGTTATTGACATGTGTGAAAAGATAAAGTATTACTTTGTGTACCTGTTATGCAGAGTACTCCCTGTGGAGAAGCTCAGGCTATGCTTAGTGGCTGAAGGGAGCAAGGCACAACAATACCCAACAATGCAGCATTCATTTGAATACAAAGCATTTTTCAAATTTAGCTCACCCATCCTCCGTCATCTGACTGTAAACACCGACACAGCCTGGTTGTGCATGCATAGCGGAGACTCTGCCAACACCGCTGCCTGCTTTACATGGACCCAGCGGACCCCAGACAAGGCTGTTAGCCCTGATAAAAGCCTCCTGAGGACCATCAGCAGGGCTCCCTGGATTATGGGTCATTTAGCCGAGATACCAGGGACCAGCTTAATCCACACGAATGGACGGACAGCCAGGCCTTTAGACCAGCCAGGTAGAGGAGCACACCTAAGTCCTGCGCATAGGAGGAAAAAAGAAGAACACCGAGGCTGTAGGTGGGCTCAAATTAATATGAGTTAAGTCCTGGAGGCATGGGGAGGTAGAGCCTATACCCAGCTGTGTTGACATGGAGCCATCAGGAAAAGGTTTCCAACATGTCCCTTCTATAGAAGTCGATCAAACTATCAACTTCTGTCAAGCAGAGGGTGACCACACACTGATCGAAATCTGTGAATATTAAGGTGGTAGCTATGGCGCTCTCCTGTAACAGTGCATAAAATGCATACTACATATGAATTACAAATGCTATAGTTGTTACCAGCCTTCTTAAAGTGCTAATACTGCATCTGTGTGCCTTTGTTCAAATTAATAGTTCATGTTCCAGCTTTGCAGCCAAACGAGCCCTGCCTAGTTTTTGGTTGTAATATGCGGCTCTAATATCCAATATTTATATTCAGACTGGAGGAAGTGATATATGACAGAAGCACTCAAGCGGAGTGTGGAACGTTCCGTTACAATGGCATGCAATGCAAGTTGCGGTTTCCAAAGCAAGCAAAGTCCTGTCTCGTATTAAGAGAGGTACGGACTCCAGAAAGGAGAGGTAATTTTTCCCCTGTACAAATCATTAGCAAGACCTCATCTGGAATATACATCTCAGTTTTTGGCACCAGTTCATAAAAAGGATATCAGGGAACTGGAGAAAGTACAGAGAAGAGCAACCAAACTGATAAGAGGCATTGAGGAGCTCAGCTATGAGGGAAGAATAGCTGAACTCTATTTATTCACTCTGGAGAAGAGGAGATTAAGAGGATGGTATGATCAACATGAACAATGACCTAAATGGTCCATATAGTGTTGAGTTATTCACTTTAAGGTCATCAGGGTACAGGGGGGCACTCTTTACGTCTTACATCTCCAGATATGGAAAGCCTTCTTTACAGAGCTGTGAAAATGTGGATTAGATCTCCCCAAGAGCTGGTTCTGGGCAGCTCAGTAGACTGTTTTAAGAAAGGCTTGGACTCTTTCCTAGGTAAAGCTGATCCAGGGAATATCCAAATGATCTCTTGGGGGATCAGAAAGGAATCCCCCCCCCCCCCTCCTGTAGCAAATTGGATCATGCTTTGCTGTGTGTGTGTTTTTTTTTTTGCATTCCTCTGGATCAACTGTGATTATAGGATTGTATATAAAGGACTATGTATGTGTGTGTGCGTGCGTGTATGTATATATGCATACATATACACAGTATCTCACAAAAGTAAGTACACCCCTCACATTTTTGAAAATATTTCGTGTAACAACACTGAAGACATTTCATTTTGCTACAATTTAAAGTAGTGAGTGTACAGCTTGTGTAACTTTGTGTAAATTTGCTGTCCTCTCAAAATATCCCAACACACAGCCATTAATGTCTAAATGCTGGCCACCAAAGTTAGTGCACCCCTAAGTGAAAAATTCCAAATTGGGCCCAAATGTCAATGTTGTGTGGCCTCCATTATTTTCCAGCACTGCCTTAAGCCTCTTGGGCATGGAGTTCACCAGAGCTTCACAGGTTGCCACTGGAATCCTCTTCCACTCCTCAATGATGACACCATGGAGCTGGTGGATGTTAGAGACCTTGCGCTCCTCCACCTTTCGTTTGAGGATACGCCACAGATGCTCAATAGGGTTTTGGTCTGGAGATATGCTTGGCCAGTTATCACCTTTACCCTCAGCTTCTTTAGCAAGGCAGTGGTCATCTTGAAGGTGTGTTTAGTGGTGTTATCATGTTGAAATACTGCCCTGCGGCCCAGTCTCCGAAGGGAGGGATCATGCTCTGCTTCAGTATGTCACAGTACTTCTTGGCATTCATAGTTCCCTCAATGAACTGTAGCTCCTCCGTGTCGGCAGCACTCATGCAGACCCAGACCATGACACTCCCATCACCATGCTTGACTGTAGGCAAGACACACTTGTCTTTGTACTCCTCCTCTCCTGGTTGCTGCCACACACGCTTGACACCATCTGAACCAAATAAGTTTATCTTGGTCTCATCAGACCACAGGACATGGTTCCAGTAATCCATGTCCTTAGTCTGCTTGTCTTCAGCAAACTGTGGGCTTTCTTGTGCATCATCTTTAGAAGAGGTTTCCTTCTGGGATGACAGCCATGCAGACCAATTTGATGCAGTGTGCAGCGTATAATCTGAGCACTGACAGGCTGACCCCCCCCACCCCTTCAACCTCTGCAGCAATTCTGAAAGCACTCATATGTCTATTTCCCAAAGACAACCTCTGGATATGACGCCGAGCACGTGCACTCAACTTCTTTGATCATACATGGCGAGGCCTGTTCTGAGTGGAACCTGTCCTGATAAACTACTGTATGGTCTTGGCCACCGTGCTGCACCTCAGTTTCAGGGTTTTGGCAATCTTCTTATAGCCTAGGCCAGTGATGGTGAACCTTGGCACAGCAGATGTTTTGGAACTACATTTCCCATGATGCTCATGCACTCTGCAGTGTAGTTGAGCATCATGGGAAAAGTAATTCCAAAACAACTGGGGTGCCAAGGTTTGCCATCACTTGCCTAGGCCATCTTTATGTAGAGCAACAATTCTTTTTTTCCAGATCCCTCAGAGTTCTTTGCCATGAGGTGCCATGTTGAACTTTCAGTGGCCAGTATGAGAGAGTGAGATCGATAACAGCAAATTTAACACACCTGCTCTCCATTCACACCTTGTAACACTGAGGCCGCGTACACACGGGCGGACTGTTCGCCCAACTTTGTCCGCTGAACAGTGTTTCAGCGGACAGTCCGCTCGTGTGTGGGCTTCAGCGGACAGTTTCAGCGGACAGTCTGACGAACAAAGTTTTTCGGAATTCCCGTAAGACAGTCCGCTGAAACTTGGTTTGAGCGGACAGTCCCCTCGTGTGTAGGCTTGTTCGACAAACTAAGTGTCGCGCATGCTCAGAAAGGATTTACACGGCGAAGGTTGCATTGCAGTGTATTGGACGTCGTTTTTTTTTGTCCCGTCGTACGTGCCGTTCACGTCATCGCGCACGGTTTCAGCGGACTGTTCGTTCATCGTGTGTGGTCAAGTCCGCTCATGCTAATTTTGAGCGGACTGTTTGTCGGATTGTTTGACAAACTAAGTTGGGCGAACAGTCCGCCCGTGTGTACGCGGCCTAACAAGTCACATGACACCGGGGAGGAAAAATGGCTAATTGGGGCTAATTTGGACATTTTCACCTAGGGGTGTACTCACTTTTGTTGCCAGCAGTTTAGACATTAATGGCTGTGTGTTGAGATATTTTGAGGGGACAGCAAATGTACACTGTTATACAAACTGTACACTCACTACTTTACATTGTAGCAAAGTGTAATTTCTTCAGTGTTGTCACATGAAAAGATATAATAGAATAGTGACAAAAATGTGAGGGGTGTACTCACTTTTGTGAGATACTGTATATATATATATATATATATATATATATATATATATATATATATATATATATATATAAACATTTTTTTCCTTTTATTGCATGAACTTTTTTTCAGCCAGACTAACTATGTAACCTGCTGTGAACGAGTCCTAAAATAAACCAGTACTGAGAGAAAAACAGAGACTGCCATTGCTAACCTCTTTGCTGGTTGTCTGACTGTGTGGTTTAGTTTGCTTGCAGATCAGGGGAATTAGAGTAAAGCAGAATTCCTAATCAACATACTTTTCCAGGTCAATTACTGAATTCACAGCATCAGCATAACAGCTAGAGATCTAGTATTTTTAAAGGGCAAAGGTACTCACCATACTTCCTCAGTAAAGGTTTTATTTAGAAATCTCTACAAATTACAGTAAAAGTTGCGATCTGGGTCCTCTCCAGGTTCTATGCACACGGCTGCCCCACTACACCCTCACCACAGGGGGGCACTTCCTTGGCACCACCATCATTCATAGAACTCCTTGTATTTCTTTCAGTGAATATAAAGTGTTCTCTGAATGGGCAAGATGGAGGGGGGGGGGGGGGGGGGATGTCACAATCCCCACCTTGTCAATTCAGAGAATGCCTAGTTTTCATTTTAACCACATCCTGCCTGGCCTAAAGAAAGTTGGCGGTGGGGCGGTGGCTTTCCTGTTCTGACTGGATGTCATATGAAGTCCTTCAGAACATGCTGCTCGTGCATGCCCCTGGGCATCTCCAATCACGGTAAAGAGAATATGACATAAGCTCTTTACCATGTGACATAGGTTCCATACGCTCAAACATGAAGGAAAACAATTCTCATATGAGTGGTGAGAGAGTATCGTGTGATGGTTTACAGTGCTATGTTTTGTTGAAATGCTTTCTTTTAACCATGTTTTTTGTAAGTGCCTACAGTTAAGGGGGGAGCTGTTATATAACATTTTAAGGGGGGAGCTGTTATATAACATTTTAACAGAGTTAGTGCCCGTTCACACAGGGGCGACACGACTTACAGCGCGACTCACAGACGCGACCTG
Organism: Lithobates pipiens; assembly: GCF_037356315.1. Lineage (NCBI taxonomy): Eukaryota > Metazoa > Chordata > Amphibia > Anura > Ranidae > Lithobates > Lithobates pipiens. The sequence goes on along the minus strand of NW_027507758.1, from coordinate 377,918,489 downwards.
CACACGACTTCAGCAGCGACTTGCAAAACGACGACTGTATAGAAGTCAATGCAAGTCGCCCCAAAAATAGTACAGGAACCTTTTTCTAAGTCGGAGCGACTTGAGTCGCTCCTATTAGAACAGTTCCATAGTACAGAACGGAGCACGACTTGTCAGGCGACTAAGTCGCGGTAGTGTGAACGGGCACTAACCCTATGAGAATCGTTTTCCTTTATGTTTGAGCCTATGGAATTGCTTGTGGACACATGAGTGAGAATAATGTGAATTGGAGGCACCAATCCATTGCCCCGGTGAACTATTTGATCTACTGTGGAGGACAACCCGTTGACGTTATCGTCTGGGCATAATATATCCAAAGCATGTTTTGACAATATTCTGGTAAGTGCATTTCTCAGGGAAGTGGAATCACGTGGTGTGGTGAAGGTGGATGCTCCATACACCTGACAAATTGTCCACTTTAATTGCATTTGTTTCACTGGGTGTTTTTTATTATACTGATACTTAACGGTGTACAATTGATCATTTGAAAGAGATGCTTTGCCTTAAGGACTTTTTTCAAAATTAACTCTATGGTTTATAGATTATGATGCATTGTATTAATATAGCTGCTGCAAATTTTTGCTAATTCTATTAAGAGTGATTAACTCTCATGTAGACCGAAGAGCTGGATTAGTAACTCTGTTTACTTCACTTTGCCTGTGTCTAATCACATCGTAACTAGGTAGTGCCGGTTATCGGCATTCCTCTACTCATACTGCCAGTCGCTTTCGTGACAAGGGGGATCTGCACTGATAATCATTACAGCCCCATCAGCAATGCCCACCAGTGCTTATCAGTAGACTTGTGCTCAACGGGAAATTTAATTTTGTTTCGTTGTCATTCATAAAATACATAATTTTGTTCTGTTATATTTGTTATGTTACGTTCATTCGTTTTCGGATAATTTGTTATTATTCGTAGAGTGATGATATTCATTATACTTGTAGCGCTGACACTTGACAAGCAGGCGTGTTTTTTTTTTTGAAAAGTTAATTTGCCTGAAACCACAGTTGGGTTTCAGGACTATTTTTCTAAATTTCTGGTTTCAGTACCAGTCCAGCTGGGTTGCACTGGGTTTTCCTTCAACACAGGTGTCGCTGTCACCGCCAGCAAGAGTAGAAATGCAGTCTAGCTGGGTGCATTAAATGCCACTGTTCTCTCAGAACCAGCCCAGGGAGAGTGTTCTCCTGCTCTGCATTCTGGGAGATGGTATTTAACCACTTGCCGCCCGCCCTATAGCAGAAACACGGCGGCAAAGTAGTTTCAAAATCTTGACCGAACGTCATATGACGTGATCAGGATTTGGGGGTGTGCATTGCGGCGATCGTTGTTGCGGGGTGTCAGTCTGACACCCTGCAACTATGATCTCGGTAAAGAGTCTCCGACGGACACTCTTTAGGCAGGACCTGGAAGATTGCGGTTATCATTTGTAAGAGTGCCTACTACAGTGATTTCCAGCTTCCGCAGTGGTCCATCAGGTGCGAGTAATGCATACCAACATTGTGTCAAGCTGGACCAATGTAACTATACAATACAAATAATTCCTGGAATTCAGCTTCAGCTCCCATCGTGTTTGCATCAAAATCCAAGTTTACTCCAGATAGAAAATAAGCCTGTGGCAACATTTGCAGCAAATGATGAACTGAAGATGGCCAGTACATTTCCATCAAACTGATTTTGTAGCCAGCAATCTTTGTTTATTTGTTCTTGAATCAATTACCTGTGACTGCTAGATGTCGTTACCATTAAATTAAACTTGTACAAAATTATGCACAAAGGGCCACTCTCTTTGTTATAGAAAATGAAAGAAATCGTTTTTTTTAGCATAGTAAAAGTTCTCCTTGATTGGACTGTGATGCAGATCAGTCACACAATTTTACATATGTAAAGGATTGCCCATTTACTCACCATGCTCAGATGAAGATGCAGACCCCCATAACTTCTTTTTCCACAACTCCCCAGGTTCCTGTACATGCCTAGGGAATAAAAAATACTCAGCTTCCCTCCTTCAGCAGTTCAGGCCACTACTGATGAGGCAGAGGTAGCTGAGCAAGTGATCTGCAGCCAGGGAAATAGCTCTCCACTGTCAGAACTGGTACGCGGACAGTGGGACTACAGCCTAATAGCATGCCCCTTCTCCCAACTACTTTTGGGGGTAGTGTATGCATGCTCCTTGTCATCCGGTTTCACATTATTGCTTCTATCTTTGAACTGGTTTACTAAACTGCAAGTTACAGGTACTCCTTGTCTGGTCATTTGGACGATTACCTATTCTGTTAAACATATACAGAGTAGATGTGTGAGGCATTTCATATTGCTTTCAGATAATGCAGAGTGCACTGCCAGCTTTGGAGTTACAAACATTGCTGTATGAGCAAATGAATACTTATACTGTATGAACGAACCCTGCAAAATGCTGCATGCTAAAAATAGAATACCTACATAGTAAACAATGCTAACTGTATCCAGTAAATATCCATGCTCCGTATTACCTCATGTCCTGTGTTTAATCATTTGATATGGCTTTTAAAACACTACCCTGTTCAACTGAATCCACCCTTCCTCTGCTCTCAGTTCAGGATCCTGTACGGTACTATAATAGCAAGATTGATTACATAGTACACCAATCCAGCCATTCACCACTTTTTATTATGTAATCAGTCCTCAAATACTTTAGGCCTATAGCTGAGAATGTTGTATTTTTTTTCCAACTCCCCATATCTATTTGTGATCCTTTCCATGAAAAGTTGAAAGATCACAGTACTGAAAAAATGTTTTCCCATCCACTAGAGCTAAATAAGTATTGAACCCTTGCACTGCCAGCCCCCCCCCACCCCCCCTGCAAGCAAGGATTGACTTTTTCCAGAGTTAGGCTTTAACCAATTTCAGACCGGACCATTTTGCTGGCTTAAGACCAGACCACTTTTTGCGATTCGGCACTGCGTCGCTTTAGCTGACAATTGCGCGGTCGTGCAATGCGGCTCCCAAAACAAAATTGATGTCCTTTTTTTCCCCACAAATAGAGCTTTCTTTTGGTGGTATTTGATCAACCGTGCATTTTTTATTTTTTGCACTATAAAGAAAAATAGAGCAACAATTTTGAAAAAAAACGCATTATTTTTTGCTTTTTGTTATAATAAATATCCCCAAAAATATATAAAAAAACATTTTTTTCCCTCAGTTTAGGCCGATACATATTCTTCTACATATTTTTGGTAAAAAAAAAAAAAAAAATGGTTTGTGCAAAAGTTATATTATATTTACAAAATAAGTTATATTATATTATATTTACAAAATAGGGGATAGTTATATGGCCTTTTTATTAATATTTCTTTTTTTACTAGTAATGGCGGCGATCAGCGATTTTTATTGTGACTGCAACATTATGACACATCGGACATTTTTGGGACCATTGTCATTTATACAGCAATCAATGCTATACAAATGCAGTGATTCCTGTGTAAATGACACTGGCAGTGAAGGGGTTAACCAGTGGGTGGCAGTGTAGGGGTTAAGTGTTCCTAGGGGTGTGTTACTAACTGTGGGGGGCTGGGCTTTGTTTTAGTGAACACTGATCTCTGCTCCAATCACATGGAGCAGAGATCAGTGTCACTTGTTGCTAGGCAGAACGGGGAGATGCTGTTTACAATGGCATCTCCTCGTTCAGCCACCCCGTGAGACGATTGCGGGTATCCCCGCGGCGATTGAGTCTGCGGGACCCGCGACCAGACTCACGGGGGTCCCGACCTGCACGCAAGCGCGCCGCCGGCGGCGCGTTGGCAAGGCGGCATTTAAAACTGGACATACCTGTACGCCAGTATGCCTGCCGGTTGGGAAGTGGTTATCAAAGCTACAGTTGTCCATTAAGAGCCGGTTCACCCAGCCGGTTCACCCAGGGGCAACCCAACTTACAGCACAACCTTGCAAGGTGATCTGCACACGACTTCAGTGGCGGCTTGCAAAACGACTTCTGTATAGAACTCAATGCAAGTTGTCCCAAAGTAGTACAGGAACCTTTTCCTAAGTCGGAGGGACTTGAGTCGCTCCTATTAGAACAGTTCCATTGTACAAAATGGAGCATGACTTGTCAGGAGGCCAATTCGCCTGACAAGTCGCCCCTGTGTGAACTGGCTCTAAATGTAGATAAGGACTTCTGACATTACTGATCTGCACGCTTGTATTGGGTCAATATCTTTGTAATAAAGCCAGAGAGCTAAATTAATATATATATAGAGATTTTTAATAAGGATGGCCGCACTCACAATTCTTCTTTGCTCTCAATGGCACCCCAACACACAATGCAGTATTAACCAACGCACCTGCACTTCAGCAGACCACAATGCATTGATGTGATTATACATGACCTGCGATGCGTTAGGTTAGCTAAAAGAAATTCTGGCACACTTTTCCATACATTAGGGCTTGTTAAAGACCCATTCAACGTGAATGGGCTACCCTAAAAATTAGGTGTGTTGAAGTGTAACTAAAAGCAGCAATACTTACCTTAAGCCGGGTAAACACTAACATTTTTTTTTTTGTTCAAGCCAGCAGGCTGTACATTAAAAAACTGAGAGACTGCCATACTAAGCGATGTTAGTGCAGCGATCTCCCCCCACTGTGCCTTTGTGTTCTGACAGGGGGGCTGCCCATCTGCCAGAACACTAATCAGTCATTGGCTGCCAGCGTTGATCGGATGCTGGTTTTCCAGTATGTCCCTTAGACCAGGGCTCAAGATTTCAAGTCCTGAGCCACTAGCTAGGCCTTGAAAGTATCTCGCCACCAGTTACCCTACCCAACCTCAAACCTGTCCCGCCCCCAAGTCCACCCCTAAACATGCCCTCATAAATTATCTAATGAAATTACACTGTTAAATGTTTCCTACAGAATTTAGTTCTAATAATCAATATTATCCACACTTTTAACAAAAATAATGTAGCGCCGGCTCCTGAAGAGCACACGCTATGTTTTTGAAATTTAAGGTTACACCTGAACTACAGTTTGGTTTGGGTATAATTATTCCAAATTTTGACCTCAGCATCAGTCTGACTGGACTATAGGGTGTTCAGCCTGGCCATAGGGGGCACTGTCTCTTCTGGCAGGCATGGAAGCACAGTCTGGTTGGGTGCTTTAAGGTTACTTTCTCTCAGAGCCCGCCCAGTGGCAGTGTCAATCTTGCTGTGCTTTCTGGGAGAGGGTACTTAAGATGCGGATGTCACGTGGTTTGGGGTCTCCGGTCCAGAAGTATGTTCTGACTCAATGGTCCTGGTCCTCCTGACCAGCCCCCAGGAAGGCTATGGCCTGGGGTGCGGATCCACCCGACTTTATGTCTCTGGGCTGGCTAGTCCGAGGCAAGGAAATTAAAGAAAGGATTCCGAGGTGGTCCGGTGCCGTCTCCAGTCGTGGAGAGGCCCAGCAACTTCGTAGCTATCCAGACTCTTCAGAAGGCCAGGAGCGGGTTGGCTTCTTAGCAAGAGCCTGGTAGGGCTGAAGTAGCTAAGTGAATCCAATCTTGTGGGTATCGCCAAACTGGCTAAAAGATCCAGGTATCACACGAGTGTTCTACAAGTTCTAGTTTCCTACATGTTCTACAATAACGTCTGTGGCAGAGACTTATTTCTACGTGTTCTACGACAAAGTCTGTAGCAGAGACTTATTCCTGATTTAATCACCTTGTTGGCTGCTAGGCCTTGTGAGAGAGGGACTATCCAACTTGAGCGAACATCCAGCTGTGAATGGCTATTCTCTGGATTTAGTCGAAGTAAGCAAGTTCTTTATTATTGACTTTGACACTAAGAGTACCTGAACCTTTCCTCCTAACCCTCTGATCCCATACTAAGAGACTACGTTAACTACGTTTTTGCAAATAAAAATCCCTTTAAGTGGATCTGTCGCCAGTCTCTAAAGTTTCTGGGCCATCTACCACAGGGAAACCCTTAGATGCAAATCGAGGTGGAGAAGGTAACGGTAAGCCCAATTAAACCCTCCGCTAAATTTCACTCGCCAAATGCGAGTGGATATTTGAGGGCTGCCTTAGACAAAAGTCGGTGGTTAGACCAGCTTTTGTTAGAAAGACAGCTGTGCACATTGACCAAATGTCAGCAGGTTTCTGTTGAACCAACTGATATTTGTCTCCTGTGTACCCAGCCTTAGTTCTCGCTGACATTGGCATCTTCTACCCGGCTTTCCGGTGCGGGCCTTCGGCTGTCTTGATTGGCCAGTGCAGGAGGACATTACTCTCACACGCACGTGCCTGGGAGTCCCTTACACTATCAGACTGCAACTGTGCTGGAATTGTGAATAGTGCAGCACATGCACAGCGCTGTTTATATTCTGCAGAGGATGGCAAACGGTCAGGCAAAAGACTGCAATAAAGGTCCACTTTAAAAGTCTAAAATATACTCCTATTGTGACTGTTTAGACACCCTTTAAGCTTTTTCTGTCACATTTGCTGAACAGTTTAATCAACATGGAAGGAAGTTATTGCATAGATTTAGACAATAGAACTATGCAATCCTTTGCTTCCCCAGCAGAGAGTGCTCCCCTATGCTCTGACAGTAGACTGTTATTCAGCATCCGCTATGCCATTTCATTGCACATGATGATGTCAGAAGACATCCAACTGCTAGAGGGCAGCTTCACTACAGAGAAGAATGTTTACTTCAGAGTCCAGCTTTAATCTCTCTCCCCATCCCCTGAGTGCAGCAAATCAGCTTTTATACTTACCTTCCTCTTTGATCCAGTGATTTCAGACTTTGTGCACATATTCTTTCCAACAAAAATGTCCCCACCATGTAATTTAATTAGACCTGGTGACATGTCTGTGGGATAAATCATAATCAGGAGACTTTTTTTTATTTTTGTAATCTCACTGTATTTTTTCGTCCTGTCAGCAACACTATAATATGTTTAATAATATGTTTATCAGTCTTGACATATATATTTACTCTACAGGCTCAACATGTTTTGCAAAACAAGAGGAATGGGTAATGTAAAGATTACATGGGTCAGGAGTGGGTAATGCACAGAGGATCAGGAGTGGGTAATGCACAGAGGGTCAGGAGTGGGTAATGCACAGAGGGTCAGGAGTGGGTAATGCACAGAGGGTCAGGAGTGGGTAATGCACAGAGGGTCAGGAGTGGGTAATGCACAGAGGGTCAGGAGTGGGTAATGCACAGAGGGTCAGGAGTGGGTAATGCACAGAGGGTCAGGAGTGGGTAATGCACAGAGGGTCAGGAGTGGGTAATGCACAGGGGTCAGGTGTGGGTAATGCACAGGGGTCAGGTGTGGGTAATGCACAGGGGTCAGGTGTGGGTAATGCAAAGAGTACAGGGGTCAGGAGTGGGTAACGTACAGAGTGCATAGGTCAGGAGTGGGTAATGCAAAGAGTACAGGAGTCAGGAATGGGTAATGCACAGAGTATAGGGGTCAGGAATGGGTAATGTACAGAGTGTATTAATGGGTAATGCAAAGTGTGCCAGGGTCAGGCATGGGTAATGCAAAAAGTGCAGAGGTCAGGAGATGGATAATGCACAGAGTGTAGGGATCAGGAGAAGGTAATGAACAGATTGCAGGGGTCAGGAGTGGGTAATGTGCAAAGGTCAGGGATGAGTAATGCAGAGAGCAGGGATCAGGAGTGGATAAGAGTGCAGAACTTTGTAATGCACAGAGTGCATGCGTCAAGGATAAGTAAAGTAGAGTGCAGGGGTCAGAAATGGGTAATGTACAGAGTACAGGAATGAGTAATGTGTACAGTGCAGGGGTCAGGAGAGGGCAATGTACAGAATGCAGAGGTCAGGAGTGGGTAATGTAAGTGCAGGGGTCAGAGATGGGTAATGCACAGAGTGCAGAGGTCAGGAGATTGATAATGCACAGAGTGCAGGGTTCAGGAGTGGGTAATGAACAGATTGCAGGGGTCAGGAATGGGTAATGCACAGGGTCAGGAGTGGGTAATGTATAGAGTGCATTAATGGGTAATGCAAAGAGTGCATAGATCAGGAGCCTGAAATGTGCAGGATTCAGGAGTTGGTAATGTACAGAGTGCAGGGGTCAACAGTGGGTAATGTACAGAGTGCATGGGTCAGGGGTGGGTAATGTACAGAGGTTAGGGGTGGGTAATGTACAGAGTGCAGGGGTCAGGAGTGGGTAATGTACAGAGTGCAGAGGTTAGGGGTGGGTAATGTACAGAGTGCAGGAGTCAGGGGTGGGTAATGTACAGAGTTCAGAGGTTAGGGGTGGGTAGTGCACTCTGGCACTACCCAATCCTGTACTCTGCATTTAGTGGGCACTGAACTTGGAGGCAGCATGTGTGAGCATGTGTCTACCTGTGTGTTCATTTTGAATTATGAGCATGTCTGCAAGTGTGTTCATTTGGGATTGTATGTGTGTATGCTTCAAAGTGTATTAATTTGGGATTGTGTGTATGCTTCCAAGTGTGTTAATTTTGGATTGTGTGTATGCTTCCAAGTATGTTAATTTGGGATTGTGTGTGTGTGTATGCTACCAAGTGTATTAATTTGGGATTGTGTGTGTGCTAATTTGGGATTATGTGTGTGTGTGTATGCTTCCAAGTGTGTTAATTTGGCATTGTGTGTGTGTACTTCCAAGTGTGTTAATTTGGGATTGTGTGTGTATGCTTCCAAGTGTGCTAATGTGGGATTGTGTGTGCGCTAATTTGGGATTGTGTGTGTATATGCTTCCAAGTGTGTTAATTTGGCATTGCGTGTGTGTGCTTCCAAGTGTGTTCATTTGGGATTGTGTGTGTGTGTGTGTGTATGCTTCCAAGTGTGTTAATTTGGGATTGTGTGTGTATGCTTCCAAGTGTGTTAATTTGGGATTGTATGTGTATGCTTCCAAGTGTGTTCATTTGGGATTGTATGTGTATGCTTCCAAGTGTGTTCATTTGGGATTGTATGTGTATGCTTCCAAGTGTGTTCATTTGGGATTGTATGTGTATGCTTCCAAGTGTGTTCATTTGGGATTCAATTTGGAGGTTTAGCTCTGATTGGATATGTGTCTGACAATGTGTTCATTTGGCATTTTGTGGGTATTTGTGTTTCTCCAAGTGTGTTAGTTTGGGATTTGTGAGTATCTGTCATTGCAGCTTGCACACTAACAAAAACCATCACAAACACATACTGTCATTACACACACACCCAAACAATAGACATGACTTCCCCCAGACCGGGGTACTTTAGGAATGGTATTGGACCTGCAGGGGCAGATGACTGTACAAGTCTGAGAAGCCCTGGTGTACACCACCCATGGAGTGTGAGTATAGAGAGAGATAGAAGGGAAACAGGACACCTCCGCTCTCCGTCCAATCTCCCCTCCTCCTCCTCTAGGATCTGTTTACATGACCTCCTATTTGTTTCTCCTCAGATCGCCATCTTCCCGGACACAGCATGTAGATGAGGTGAGTGTTGAGCTCTGACCCCCCCGGCCATGACGTCACCGGGGACCCCCATTCCACGCATTGTTCTTGTATGTCGTGCTCTGTTATCATGTTCTCATCTCTCCTCCTCTTCTCTCCTCCTCCCCCTCCTCTCCTAGCTCGCCCCTCCTCCCCAGGACGATGATGATGATTACTTCCAAGAGAAGTGGAGTGAGCGGTGAAGCAGGTCTCTGGTTTCCAGGATGGAGTTACTGCTGTGCCCTGTATAAAGTGTAAGAGTCCCGTGTGTGCCCCCTGCACCTCACCAGTCCTCCCAGTACACAGGCCAGCCTGGGAGTCTGCACCATGTGGAAGATGAACAAGAGCAAAGTTCTCATAGAGGATTCACCTGATGAGGAGAACCACACTCAGCCTGAGCTTCAGGTAATCACCCCCTCATACCTCCTCACTACTCTACAATCTTTCCTACCATCCTCTCTGCATGTCTGCCCTCTGCTACTACCACTACTACCACCACCACCACCTGCACACCACCAAATAAGAGAGGCGGGACAGTCTCAATACAGGAGGGTCCTGCTCCTTGGGAGCTTACAATCTAAAACTAATTTCAATACAGAAGGGTCCTGCTCCTAGAAGCTTACAATCTAATGCCAGTTTCCATACAGGAAGGTCCTGCTCCTAGGAGCTTACAATCTAAAGCCAGTTTCAATACAGGAGGGTCCTGTGCCTGGGAGCTTACAATCTAAAGTAACCCTGTTATCCCAGAGGAACCCTTGAAGTGTCAGGTCTCAAGAACCCACCCCCCCCTAAAATCAATTAACTAGAGATCAGTGGGGAAAATGCCCCTCACGTTGGTAGCCAACAAGGAGCATGCCCATTCCCCAGTGGTGCACAGAATGGCATCTTACAGGTCATCAGTGTCATGTTGCTGGCTCTAAGTGGCGTTGGCTCCAGAACTATGCGGTCAAATTTAAATGGGAGGCCAGTCGGCCACAGCTGAGGCTGCATTTACAGTGTTTTGTGAATGTGTGTAAAAAGTTCACCACGTTTTTGCGCTACACGCATGAAAATCAACAGGCTACCCTTTGCATGACAAACATAGCGAAGTTGCTTGTGCAACTTTTTTGAATATCGAGCTTTGTGTATATATAATTTTTTTTTTTTTTTATACGCATCTTTTTGCATGACAAATGCGCGTCCTTTTTGTTGTGTTTGGGGTGCCATCAACAATGAATGATAATACAATACAACAGGCAATTTTTTTTTTTTTTTTTCATGTTTTATGAGCGTAAAGTCACACAATTTTACACACATTCACAAAACACTGTGTTTTGCCCATTCACACCAAAAAAAGTCCTCCAGATCCATTCTGGTTGCGTTTCTGCATGCACGTTTTTAATGTGCTCCAGTTCGTGTTTGTTTGCATTTTTTTTATGCATTCAAGATGCTGTGTGTTTTTGTTTTTTTCTTCCTCCTGTACTGGGGTCCGGTACTTAAAAAAAAAAAAAAAAAAAAAAAAAAAAAAACTTTATGCATTTTTACCGCGTTCCAGTTCTGTGCAGGTAAAAATCAGCATGTTGTATTTATTTTTATTTTTTTTCTGGAATACACTGAGGTGAACTATGCCATTTGAACCTACTTTGCATGCATTTTGGATGCAGGAATAAAAACACTGCATGTGGTGTGAATGGGCCCCTAAACCCAAAAGCAAACATTTTATTATCTTGCAGCATACACATTTCTCGAGATGGTCGCATTACCTTTCCTTTTTAGTCTTCTTATTTCATCTGGTGATCTGGCCAGTAAGTCTGTTCTTTTTCAACAGGACAAGTACTCCTGCAGACAAACCATTTAACACTGGCAGGGTTGCTTACAATTATCAGCTTTAATTTACATAAAACCTGTATTGTAAGAGGAGAAAAAAAATGCTGTAACTTAATATTTAAGTGCCAACTGGAGGTCAGCTGCAATTTGTTAGTGTAGTTAAATCTGCTAGTACAGATAACACTACCCTCCTCCCTGACTGTCAATGCTGCTGTGCCTCCTATTTTCGCTCCTCCAGAGTTGTCTCGCTAATACAGGTGGTGTGTTACTGGCCAGATCACCTGGTAAACATGTCAATAAAGCCTAAAAAATAAAACAAATGCAGCCATCCTGTCTGATTGGTAAGCTGCAATATATTACATTCATGGTTTTGGGTTTAATACCGCTTCAAGGAAAACCAAGCAAACTAGGGGAATCCTGGTTGAGACTGGCTGATGTAAAGAGTGTTTTTATATTTTTATTTTTTATTTTCGATTATCATTCTTCAAATGCCATAGCTGTCACCTGAGATAGACTTTAAAGGTCTACTCCAATGGTGGTCATACAGATGGCAATATTCTGCTGTTTTTTGTTTTTTTTTCTAGTATTTAATTACAAATCAATGACCTGGATCAAAGCAATCTGTATAAAACAAATGGGAGGAATTTATTTAAAACTAGACCCGTCAGAATCTGGAGCAGCTGTGCATAGCAACCAATCCGCTTCTAGCGTTAGCTGTGTAAATGAAAGCTAGAAGCTGATTGGTTGCCAGGCACAGCTGCTCTAGATTCTGCCTGCTCCAATTTAAGGCTGGGTTCATATGTGCGGGCCTACGGGTCCTTGCCTGCTCACTGGTTCAGGTGCGATTCAAGGGCTGAATTTTTGCCTGAATTTGCACCTGAACCGTTTTTCAAACCGGACCGCGGCTGCCTGGACATGTGAATCGGCTCTGTTGAGAGCCGCTCGCACTCACATGTCATGCGAACTGGATACGGGAAACCCCTATCCAATTCACATGTATATGAACCCAGCCTATAGGCCCGTACATACGTTCCGAAAATCGTACGAAAAATACTACTTTCTAAGCGATCGTACGATAATCTGATTGTTAGTACACAGCTTTCAATAGTCGATCCCGACAGTTTATCCGATTATTATTAGATGGGACAAGCATGAAAATTGTATCTCATACAATACCAGATCGTGCAATTTTCGTTTAGTCCGTTCAGTTGTCATCTGAAAATACAACCCCAATACACCACAACGCATGACTTAACTTCCGATTTATCTTTCATTTTTTTCTGTGGTACGAGACTTTTCATGACTTTAGTAACCTATTTAATTTCTACTTGTGACTAGAAAGCGAAAAAAGTCTGCTGATCTGTTGTCCAATTTTCGGATTGTGTGTACAGCCTTTAGGGTCCATTCTTATAGAAACTGCACATCTACTGTGGTTTATTTTTTTCCCTTGCACATATGCATGCATTTGATGTGCGTTATGTGAATCTACATGCAGTTGATCCTAATTCTTCTATCTGCATTTGTCCTGTGAGTTCACTTCTTTTTTTCCCTAGGCTTCTATATGCACTGTAATGTGTTGCAGTGTGTTTTTCTGCACATTTTGTGGTGCAGAAAAATGCAACATACATGATGCCCATAGGATTGCCTTTATATTGGACTATATATGCAGTTGGAGTGCACTCAGAAATGCCTCTCACTGAGTTAGATGTGAATGGGCTCTAAGTAATTTCTCCCCATAATGTCTTTATAGCAGGGTTGGTGGTTGGTTGCGTGATCCATTTACGGTATCCATCTATTTTAATAAAGCAAAAATGAAATTTAGTTGTATGACAAACTAGGAGCACACTGGGACCAATCCAAAGTTTTCAATGTGTAGTGCATTTTTTTAAAGTTATCTCAGTACACTTTGGTTGGGGTGTAACACGTTTAATACTGTACATTAAAATCTGTTTTTTTCCCTGAAGGAGCATACAATCTAAGGCACCTATTTCACATATATACATACTTGTTGCAATTTACACAGGAGACAGCTAACCTACCAGCATGTCTTTTGGTGTGTGGGAAGAAACCAGAGTAGCCACAGGAAACTCGCACAAGCATAGGGAGAACATGAAAACTCTGTGCAGGTGTCGTGGTTGGGATTTGGTCAGAGGACCCCAGTGCTGCAAGACCGACGTGGTGACCACTAAGCCACTGTGCTGTCCACAAGTTGGGGTCAAATGGCTGTTGGGGGGGCTTACACAGTCATTCAGTGATGTCTCATGAGTATGATTGGGTACACTCACACTAGAAAAGACCATTTGGTTTGAGTACCACCTGGTAATTGGGAACCAGCAGGGAATCAAAGTGATGACAAAGGTGGGCAAAGGGCTGAACACCGCACTCCATGGTTAGAACTAAAGTCTGAGAGTTCGATAACAGCCAGTATAGAACTACAAGTACCAACATTCCGATAGCAGAACACAGCAAGTAATGAACCAGGAACCTCAACCAACCAATAGAAGCACACAGCATATATATTGTTAGAAGTTTTGGTGCTCCAATAGCTGCACGCAGCAAATATTGGGGTACATGCACACAGCTATGACACTACTGATATATTCACAGGATCAGGCTGGTAGAAAGATGCTGCATAAAAAAGGTGTATGAAACGTTATGTAAAGTGCTTCCATGTACACACCTGTACGCCGCTTAGATGCGTAAAATTCTACTTCCATTGCAATAAATTGACATGCATAAGCGCACATAATACATGTGTTTTATACATGCTTGTATGAATAGATGTGTATTTATACTGACCAAGAATGCAGATTTTACTGTTTGATTTTATGGATTTGATTTGCAATGCAGGTTTACTGATCTTCAGGCGCAGAGTGCATGGACCTATAGAATTGTGTTTAGGTACCGATAAAAGCTCTGTTTTTTTTCTGTGGCCATGTGCATGAGCCCCTAAACTACAACTCCCAGCCTTTTTCATATGGCTTTGTCTGGGAATTCCAGGGCTACTGCAGACTTCAGATGTGATCCCAAACGGAACTGCTGCTTTTAAATTAACAAATGGAACCCAGCCTCAGCTCAGGTCTCTGTCTGTTTGTCACAGTGTAGGGCTGTCTGTCCCTTTCACATACCTGGAGCCCCTCTTCTCTACAGGTTATGATGGCCAGTACTGTTTTGTGTATGGCCGGCATAATAGTAACAAATTGCTAATAGAAATGTCCCGTTTTTTTTTAAAAGCACTAATTTGCCTGCACAGTAAAACTTTTCTCTGCTTGTTCTATTCACTACAAGGTGTTCTTGCTTTGTGGGCAGTCTAAATATTGATTTACAAGCTGTCTTTGAAATAGAGCTCATGCACACGGATGCATTTGCCTAAATGGGCATTTTTTAATTGGCTGTGACCCTGGTGACGTCCTCCTTGAGCTAGAGGCTTCGCCATAGCTGGAGGTTTGTAGCCACATGTAGTGGCTGAATGAGTGTTTTCACTACCTATGTTTGTGAGTAGCTATATTTTATCTTTTTAAAATTGTCATTGGTTAATGCACTAGCCCAGAGTGCCCTCTATTTTATTTATTTTAAATCTATTTTTCACAGCATTCTGAGGACAACCCTAGTCCTAGAGGGCAGCAAGGTTCTAAAGTAAAATCTACTTTTGACTTGGACTATCACACGCAGGAGAATATCATTGCTGTTGGTAGTTTTTAAATACCTGGGACATACAGGTGATGCATACGGCTCGCTGCCAGAAGAATGTCAACATTGACAGGCTGAAATATACAGTGGCTGTGTGTATATCCGAGCAGTACTCGTGTACAGAGCCACATGCGTATAGAGGCGTATGCTTGAATGTGAACTTTCTGCATTTGGCGCATATGACCCTGTGCGTGAGTACTTCCTAGATATATGTACAGCTGCTGTATATTTTGGCCTGTCATTGCTTTTGACAGGTTGCTGGCTGTGTGCTGTATGCACCACTTGAGACTTATGAGGTTTTTTTTTTTCGTTTGTTTTTTTTTATGCTGGTATTGGCTAGTTTTAGTAGAAACCAGCCAACATTCGGCTAGTGTGTGCAGTAGCCTGTTGGACAGAAGTCCAGATTCTGTCGAACAGCTGATCATCATCATCTGATCAGCACTTGCAGACAATGGCTGCGAGCGCTAACCAGTGTGTTCTGGTGGGAGGATTGGTCCTCTGGTCAGGACACAATAGCTCAGCGGGGAGGTTACTGCGCTTATTGTATGTGTGTGTGTGTGTGTGTATATATATATACACACACACACACACACACACACACACACACACACACACACACACACACACACACACACATCCTTTTTTTTTTTTTTTCGTTCAGCCTGCTGGTTTGAGTGAAGAAAGAAGAAAACCTGCCTGTGTGTACCAGCCAGGCATTACAGTAGCATGGCTCATGAATTACTTAGTTGCCCCTGCTCAACTGACTGGTAGTGTTCCTGGAAATGGATATGTTGCCAGTGACAACCATGATATTCTGCTGGTAAAGTTTCCCATGGTTTGTCACACATTCTAATTTAGTGGTTTCATGCAATAATTGTTGTGATGTCACATAAAGAGGCAAGCTGTGCTGTGGCTAACCTACTTGTCACGCAGAAGGCAAAGCTCTGAATGATCTTTGTTGTTGCACAGTTTACAGTGTAAGCAGACTTGTGTACAGTATTTAGTTAGCTCAGAGTACAACACAGAACATGCTTTGGTGCCCCAGGCAGCGAGGGACATGACTTTCCCAGGGTCCCTTATCTTGGATTGGTAGCTAATGTGTTATCGCCTGTATATCAGTCTCAGCAATACTCAGGAGATCCACACCACATGGCTGTATTGCTATACAATCTATTGTTGTGGAGATAATCTTTGTAAACACACCCAGCAAGTTTAGCAGTCGTATTTTTCTTCTGGAAAACACAATTATAAATATTGGTATTTTTTTTTTGTGGAGGCAGGAGGTGCTTCATAGTAATTGTTTGCTTTTTCACTGTCTTGTTCTAGACTTTCAATCTTAAAGAGAACACGCTGGGACCTAAAAATGAAGACTGGCATAGTAGTGATTATTAATATACAGGATTTATATGGCAGCACTTTACAATGTAAAAAGGGACAGTACGATTACAATACAGTTCAATACAGAAGAGATAGGAGCGCCCTGCTCATGCAGCTTATGATCTAAGGGTACTTTTTACACTGTTGTCGTTGACGGTAAAGCGCTGCTCGTTTCAGTGGTGTGTTGCTGCTGTTATAGTGGTGCTTTGGTGCCACTTTTCTGGAGGTAGCAGGGGGCTTTTAACAACCAAGAAGGGGTTAAAAGAGATAAAAGCACCCATGATGCAGTGCAACCGAAATGCTTTTCTGGTGCTTCGGAGGCAGTGGCCATTCATTCCAATGGGCAGGGGCAGTGTGGGAGCACTGTATACACCACCCCAAAGATGCTGCTTGCGGGACTTTTTTCCCGTCCTACAAGTGCACCGCCCCAGTGTGAAAGCACTAAGGCTTTTACACTGGGGAGGCATGAGAGGCAGTTTTCAGGCGCTTTACAGGTGCTTTTTTTTTTTTTTATCACTAAAATGCCTCAGTGTTAAAGGGGTCTTAAGGTAAAGATGTGATCCCATATGCGTCATCTTGCGTATGCACAGTATGATAATACTACAAGAGCTCCCTGAAGGTAATGTTGTCGTGGAATTCCAAGGGTGATTTTATGTGATTTCACGCTGCATGCTAATATGAAATTACCTATTTTTTTTTTTTTTTATCCTAAAACTTGCCGAGACTAAAAAAAACAAAACAAAAAATGTTTTTTTTGTTTTGTTTTTTTATTCATCTACCTAAAACACATTAAAGTGGATATGAACAGCCTCATATAATACAGAGATGAAGCAAATCTCCCTACATAAGTTTTATATCTCTATCTGCTGTCCTTCAACTTTCTATATTCTTTAGAAAGTACACATTGTTTTCTTCCCATTTCCCCTCCACATAGGCAGAGGAGCGAAGAAACTTGCAGAGCTATTCTGTGAATAGACAAGCTCTCTGCTTATAGCACCGTGTCTGAGAACGTGTCAGATATTATACTGATGACGAGGAGCGAAGCAGCAGAAAGACACAGGACTTGGGGCTTTGGAGAGAAGGAGGTAAACACTACAGATGTATGTGCCCAGGTCAGATTTAATGAATGGGGTTTACATCCACATTAACCCTGACACTAATAGCAGCCATACATGAATTAAAATTCAGCCAATTTAGCAGGGACCAGCCAAATCCCATCCATGTGGGCTGGCTGGTTGTACAGAAGTCAATCGATAAACTAAAATTTTTTTTCTATTCTACAAAGTCACTGTAATGATTCATTGTATCCTTTTTGGAAAAAAAAACAAAAAAAAACAAAGCGGAAAAGATGGGGTCCTTTCACATAAGCTTTCTAATCATGTCTGCCTGTCAGTTTTTTTTTAGGCAGGCCTGATCAAAAGTTCTGTGTAAGGCCCAGTACACAAAATTTTGGTCTGTGTGTACAGCTATCTGTTCTACTAGAGAAGATGGATTATCAATGGCTTCTGTCCAAACAGGCATGCTGGAAACCAGCATTTGATCAGTGTATTCTGGTGGGGTGGGGGGGGGGGGGGCAGTCCCCGTCCCCGTCCCCGTCCCCGTCCCTGTCCCCGTCCCTGTCCCCGTCCCCGTCCCTGTCCCCGTCCCCGTCCCTGTCCCCGTCCCCGTCCCTGTCCCCGTCCCCGTCCCCGTCCCTGTCCCCGTCCCTGTCCCCGTCCCTGTCCCCGTCCCTGTCCCCGTCCCTGTCCCCGTCCCTGTCCCCGTCCCTGTCCCCGTCCCTGTCCCCGTCCCTGTCCCCGTCCCCGTCCCTGTCCCCGTCCCTGTCCCCGTCCCTGTCCCCGTCCCCGTCCCTGTCCCTGTCCCTGTCCCCACCCCCCTGTCAGAATACAATGTCTCAGTGGGAAGATTGCTACAACATCCCTTGTGTTGGTTGAATGAATGGGGGGGAGAAACAGCTTAAAGCGGAGGTCCACCCACCGCTGCAAAAATTAAAAGCCAGCATCTACAAATACTGCAGCTGTTGGCTTTTAATAATAGGACACTTGCCTGTCCTGGAGTCCAGCCATGTCGGCACCACAGCTGATTATTATTTTTTTTTTCAATAGCTGTCGGGTGCATGGCACTGCCATTGCGAGTTAGGGAACATGGCAGTGGGAACCCTACTGCGCATGCGCGAGGCTCCACACGGGCACGACGGGGAGGAGGGGGGAGCCAAGCGGTCATGTCAATATTCACGGCTGTGGCTCCTGGAAGTGGGAACAGGATACTTGTCAAAGGTATCCTATTCCCCCCCCCCCCCCCCCAATCGTAAAGGCGCCAATTGTGGCACTGGAGGGGGGGAGGAAACAAATGAGCAGAAGTTCCACTTTTGGGTGGAACTCCACTTTAAAGTTATTGTAAAGTCTCATTTAAAAACAAAAAAAACCAAGCATGTTATACTTGCCTGCTCTGTTGCAGTTGGTTTTGCATAGATCAGCCTGGATCCTCCTGTTCTCGGGTCCCTCTTCGCTGCTCCTGGCCCCTCCCTCCTGTAGAGTGCCCCCACAGCAAGGAGCGTGCTATGGGGGCACACAAGCCTAGTCACAGCTTCATGTGTCCATTCAGATACGGAGCCCCGCCCCTTCTCTTCCCTGATTGGATAACTGACTTTGACTGCCGCGGGAGCCAATGGCACCGCTGATGTGTCTCAGTCAATCGGGAGGAGTGTCCCAGATGGCTAAGACACTCGTGGACATCGCTGGAGAGAAATTGGGTGCTGGGGAGGCTGTTGCACACAAGTTTTTTTTTTGCATTAAGATAAAAAAAAAGTATAACTTTACAACTCCTTTGAGGAAGCCCATATATGAGTTATTATTAACCACTTGCTACCTAGGCCAATTCTGACACTTTTATCCTACATGTAAAAATCATCTTTTTTTTTTTTTTTTTTTTTTTTTGCTAGAAAATTACTCAGAACCCCCAAATATTATTATTGTTGTTATTTTTATTTATTTTTAGCAAAGACCCAGGGAATAAAATGTTGGTTGTTGCAACTTTTTTATCTCGCACGGTATTTACGCGGCAATCTTTTTTCAACGTGTTTTTTTTGTTTTTTTGTTTTTTTGGGGGGGGGGGGGGGGGATGGTTTCATGCATAAAAAAAAAAAAAAAAAAAAAAACGCAATGTTAGCCCAATTTTATTTTCCATAATGTGAAAGATGATGTTACACCAAGTAAATAGATACCTAACATATACGCTTTGAAATTGCGCACACTCGTGGAATGGTGCAAAACTTCGGTACTTAACCACGTCCTTTTTTTTCCCCTACAAATAGAGCTTTATTTTGGTGGTATTTGATCACCTCCTGTGGTTTTTATTTTTTGTGCTATAAACAAAAAAAGGCGACAATTTTGTAAAAAAATAATTTTTTTTATAATTAAAAATCCCCTAAAAATATACAAAAAACAAAAACAAATTTCTTCCTGTGTATGCCGATATGTATTCTTCTACATATTTTTGGTAAAAAAAAAAAAAAACACAATAAGTATATATTGATTGGTTTGTGCAAAAGTTAGTATCTACAAAACAGGGGGGATAGATTTATGCCATTTTTTATTCTTAATTTTTTTTTTTAAGGGGTTAAGTGTGTTCTAGGGAGTGATTCTAATTGCTGGGGGGGGGGGTGGGGGGGAATGGGCTCACATTACATGACAGAGATCACTGCTCCTGATGACCAGGAGAAGTAGGTCCTTGTCATGTTGCTAGGCAGAACAGGGAAATGGTTTGTTTATATAGGCATCTCCCCGGCGCAATCGCGGGCCGCCGGTAAACAGTTTTTGGGACCACCGTGCCCGATATGTGGCAAATTCAAAGGGATGTACAGGTACACCCATTTGCCTGCCTGTGCCGTTCTGCCAACGTATCTGTGTGCGACGGTCAGTAAGTGGTTAAAAATCCCCATAGGTGATGCTTTAAATTTTTACAGGTTATTTGTTTATTGTTAGAGGTCTAGCGCTAGAATTATTGCTCTCGCTCTAACGTTTGTGGCGATACCTCAAGTGTGGTTTGACCGTCATTTACATATGTGGGTGCAACCTACGTATGCGTTCGCTTCTGCACACGGGAACAGGGGCGCTTTAAATTTATTTATTTTTTCTATTTTGACAGTTTCTTTTAACTTTTTTTTTTTTTTTTTTTTTTTTTTTTTTTATTACTTTTATTCCTATTACAAAGAATGTAAACATCCCTTGTAATAGGAATAGTGCATGGCAGGTCCTCCTTTTTTACAGTGAAATCCGGGGTCGATAAGTCCCCAGATCTCGTCTCTAGGCTGGGAAGCCTGAAAAACAAAACGAAAAAAGGCGACAGCTTTTTTCAAATACAGAGGCTGGGCATGACGTCATAACATGGTGCCCGGCCTCTGAAAGATCATTGAGGCGTCCAGGGGCCATCTGGCCCACCATATTCTCTATGGTAAACTTCTGGCGCCGGTCGGTTCCTTCTACCTCTCGCTGATCGTATGGGCAAGCCGGGATAAGCACTGGAGGGAGGCGGGAGGACGTCCCCTCTGCCTGTGAGAATGATCAAGTAGCTGAGCAACTGCTATGATTGTTCTTATGGTGCGCGGAATCGCCAGCTCTAATAGATGACTGAGCGATGTCTGTAACTGCAGGGATCATTCAGATATCCCCACTCAAAGTTGACGATGACGTATGATGTCGTTGGGCAGGAAGTGGTTAATAAGAAAAAGTAATCTCTCTGCGCTCATGAGATCTGACACATCAGAAATGATTTCTTATAGATAACGATGATGATGATAGTGGTATGTGTGCAAACTGAAAATATATCTGAAACCGTATTTGGTAATGGAGGGGAAGAGACTCGAGGACTAATGCAGCTGAAAGGTCAAGAATTCAGCTGGATGGAACGAGCTTTATTGAAATAGCCAGCAGCCTTATCAACTAGGAGAGCAGGATGGCTGAGCAGCGCTATGGGTAGAAAGGTGAGTCGGAGCTTGAATTTCAGTGCAGCAGTGTTCATCAGATGCGGGAAGATCCTCGTGGGTATGCAGAAAACATGAAAGTAGCCACAGCGCACGTGTTAATAAAAGCATGTATCCATTTATTGCACAACATGAGTAAAAACTTATGAAGTTTTGCTGGAGCTTGTAACATCTGAGAGCAGCATAGCCAGTGAACCTGCAAGTGGCTGTCATGCACAAGATTCTGGGTGTGTGTGTATATGTATATGTATATGTATATGTAATATATATATATATATATATATATATATATATATATATATATATATATATATATATATATATATATATATACATTTTCATTCATTTAAAATCAACAAATAGTATAGGGAATGATATAAGAAACTAAACATAGATTAATGAAGCCAAACTGGGTCAAATGATATTAGATATTTGGCTGGTGTTGTGATTAATAAGACAATTATTAACATCTTTGTTAATCTATGAGCCTGGGTTCACACTGCTGCGATTTCAGAGATCGCATTTGATTCGCACCCACACTACAGGTGCCGATCACATGCGATCTCTGAGCAATGCGAGTTCAGCCATACAATTGTTTGGCTGAAACCTTGCGTTGAAAATAGTGCAGAGACTTGTTTTTCACCGCACCAGAATCAGATCGCATGGGTGCGATCCGATTCTAGCGATCCGATTGCTGTGCGAGTTCACAGTTCGCACTGCAATCTGTAAACTAAACTGGGGGTGTCATTAACTTTGTTAATGACACCTGCAGCGGTTCGCACGAGGCAGTGTGAAAGACCTGCGGGAGAGGAGTGATGCGGCAACCAGCGTGTATTCTCGCTGGTTCCCGCATCGCATCAGTGTGAACCTAGGGTGAAGGCATTTGATACATTTATGGATGGTATTAAAACTGTCAAATTTGAAACGTGATGGAGAGCAGCTTTTATTAACATGCTGTGGGCACTTTCATATTAATATAGCGGCAAAAGTTTGCGCATTTTTTTTTTTTTTTTTTTTTTTTTTTTTTTAAATGCAAAAAAAATTACTGTATTCCCCATCTACACTCAATGTGGATGGGGGAATCCTCCCTGCTGTGCTATTGTATTCTGACAGCAGGGAGACCTCCTTGCCATCAGAATACACTGATCAGCTATATAGCCTGCAGTGATGCTTGAGTGTGTAAAATCTGACAGGGCAGTTGTACAGAAGTCAGTAGATCAACTTCTGTACAACCTCCTTGCCCTTACAAAGATTGAACATTGGCTGGTCTCTGCTGAACAGGCCAAACTTCGATCCATGTATGCCAGGCTTAAAGGTCATTCATTATACACATTAAAATCTGATTGTACAATCTCTATACAACCAACATTAGATCTTCCATTACTATGAAATACGATAACCTGTTTAAACTATCCAAACAATTTTGTATCCAATCAGCAGCCCTTTTATTACATACTTGTTGCTTGAACTAAAGGAGATTGTGCTGTCGGATTGTAGTGTGTGGTGAGCTACGTCTACGGGGTGGTGGATGTAACCAGATGTGCATCCAAAAAGAAAAGAAAATGGAAAAGAACTGCATCCTTTTCCATTTTTCCAGACCACATTGTGTATATTGGAGGTCGTCTAATGGAAACAGATGCCCATAATTTGAAAACAGGTCAGCAAAGTTCCGTTGTCAAAATGCAGAAAAAAAAACTGAACAGGCACAGATGTCACCAAAGTTGTGCTCTGATCTAGCAGGGGACATCTGTTCACGGATCCCCTGCTGAAAAAACTGGACAGGGCTCATGTGAAAGGACCCATACAGGGGAGGTTTATCTTACTAGTGGTAACTGTAGTTGGCTATCATTGATGGTGTTATCAGTTCCTAGGGCTCCTTATCCCTACTCTGAGACCAAGGGCTGTCAGAGAAAGCTTGTTCTCCATGCTGGCGGCATGAGATCGAGACTGGTGCCAGCACAAGGTATGCATATATGTGGCTGCACAGCATAATGCTTCTGCTCCTAAGCACCTAGAAGCCTGTTTTTTTTTTTCTCTGCTCCTAGAAGCTAAATTGTGTTTATTCTATGTACACTACTTTAGGCTATTACCATTTTTTTGAGCTTCAGCATCTAGTAGCAGAAAAAAATATATTTTTGGAGCTTTTTTCCAGTAGAAACGCCCCTAAACACTACTAACGTTTTTTTTTTAGCCTTTTTTTTCCTTTAACTGCAAAAATGCTCAAACGCTACTACAAAGAGCTATTATCAGCATTTTTTAATCGGTGCTTTTTGCCAGCATTTTTAAGTGTAAAAAAAATTGCTAGTGTGCATGAAGCCTTAGTCGGTGCTGCCACATATATGATTCTAGCCGACAGGAGGGGGTTAATGCATCATTTTACAATTAAAGTCCCATCCCAGAATTGAGCTTTAAAGAGGAGCTCCAGTCTAGGTAAAATTTTTAATACTGGAGATGCTGCTGATTTTAATATAAGGACACTTGCCTGTCAAGGGATCCAGCGATGTTGGCACCCCAAGCCAATTCTTCAATCGGGTTCAATTCTTCATCAGGACCAAATTGCTCATGACTAATGACTTTGTGCCTGTCATGTTTCATATGCCTTTAAATGTTATCTGTATTATTCTGTCCCTGGTTCCTCCTTCCTGTATCTCAGCTTATTCTGTATAGTTAGCCCCACCCTTCTCCCAGTAATGCATTTCTGCACACATGTGGACTGGATCACATTATGATCTTTTGACCTATCCGATGTTCATTGTTGTAAGATCCTCACAGTTTATGGATTAAACTTCACAAGATCAACAAGGTGTTGTCTGGATCGAGTCACTGTCTGTTTATCCAAATAAGATTGGGGTTATGGACCTCTCAACACAACTAAGTTACGGAGCGCACACTTTCAATGCTTAGATTGGAGAGGCAGAACAGTGCCCATAGCAGGTTTGTGTCACTAAACAAAATATATCCACGAGAAAACTGCACTGGAAGCTGTCTGTAACCAGTCCAAGTTCAGTGTGAGTGACACTTTACAAAGTGAACATATTCTATTTCTTTAGTAATACATCAACCCCACTGTATTTCTCTATCCTCTAGTACCTATTAAACTTTTTTTTTTTTTTCGCTCCAGCTACATGACAATTCAGATGTTACATAGTTACCTTCCAGTTATAAGCTGTCAATGTGATCATACGCTTTCTAGACACTTTTTTTTTTTTTTCCTCCCCGGGAAGGGTAACAGACCATGTAAAACATAACAGTTCTTTGAATGTTATGAGACCATCCTCTAAGCCTGAGGCTCTGCCAGCTATATATATTTTTATACATTAAATTCCAGCATTTCTGCATGACCTGTGTATAATAAACAGATTTTGAAGTGTCTTTGCATGAAAACTTTTCCCCTCCAGTTCCAGATGTGCAGATTGGGTAGCTTTTTGTTTCAGCGTTTGGCTCCCTTTCTAATTAGACACATTTTACGCCTTTTTGACTCTCATTTGTTTTGACGTCCTCTGATAAGCTAGAAAAAAAAAGCAGAATTGTGAAACGGTGTTGCCATTTATGGGTGAAACCCATGAATTTAAATGCAAGCTTTTAAAACGCCTTATGTTATTTTTGACAGGTGTGATGAGACACACATCGTAAAAGAATAAGCAAAGCCACAGCAGTCAGATTTTGTGGGGATTCAGTAGAGCAGGATAACGTGTACCTATGGTGGCACAAATGGTTTTTATCCACAACGGGTCATTCGTAGTTTTGTTTCTTACCAAAAAGAAATCCAGCTTGCCTCTCCTTACATTCTTTTGCTTGCCATAATACAACACAAGACTTTTTGGCTAGGCATTCATGATTTGGGGCCATTCAGTTTAATACATCCTTTATACCCAGGCAACAGAGTGCTTGATGAGCATAATAAAGTCACTTAACCCTATTGCTGCCAGAGCCTTTTTTGCGTTTTGTGCACACATGTTTAAAAAATCATTTTAGGCCTGAAGTTTACACAGAACCCCAAACTTATATTTTCTGAAAGGAGACACCATAGAGAATAAAATAGCGGTAGTTCCAATTTTTTATGTCACATGATATTACCGCAAAGGTCTACAGGGTTGCACCAAGTAAATAGATGCCCAACATGCCAAACTTTTTTTTTTTTTTGCGCCCGTAAAATGGTGTCAAACTTCAGTACCCTATATTTTCTATAGGTGAAGCTTTAAAGGCCTATAGATATCAGTTTACAGTTACAAAGGAGGTCTGGTGCTAGAATTATTGCTCACTCTGGCATACGCAGCAATATGTAATGTGTATTGCAGTCAACGTTTTTACGTGTAGGCGCCCCAACGCAGCCACCACATTGTGTGCAATACCCCATATGACGTATGGACCTGGCGGCGAAAGGCTTAAAGGAGAGGTATTGCCTAAGCTCGTTTGGCTGTACTTCAGCTATGGATCACAGGCGTACAGTTAGTTTTGCACTCCTGCCACTATTTTCCAGCAGAGAGCAGGCTCAAGTCTGCTCTCTAACATCACAGAAGTTGGTCCAGGCTCCGCGTCGTCATGACCTCGTCATTACCACAGAGTCGGGATCCATCAGATCCTGAGCCGGATGCCCCACCCCTCTACAGTCCAGCGCTCCAATGAGCGTGTAGGGAGTAGAGCAGAGAGCTGTGACTGACCGTCAGCAGCTCTCTACTCATGCAGCTGTGAGAACCGAGTGATTGGCAGTATTCGATCACTCGGCTCTCAATGTAGAGGCGCTGGGGGGACAGATGCTGCATCCACCAAGGTAAGTATGATTCAGGGAGAAAAAATAAATAAAAATACTTCTCTTTTCAAGATTCTAAAGCTGTCAGGGACCGGCCGAGATTCAAACCAAGTATGGGCAGGCTGAAATTGAACTTGGGTACAATCAACCTGTCTGACTTTGTATGCGATTAATTGCACGTGGCCATCATAGTCGCTAGCAGTAATAACTGTATTCTCCTGGCCTTGGCTCCCCCCTCTCTGGGAGAACACAATGGAGTTGATTGACTGACTAAAACTGGAGTGCAAAATATGGTGCAGCTGAGGTCTCTCTGCAGTTGACCTTATTACTGACTTGCCATGCCTCCTTCGGCAAGGCAGAACCTTTACTCCTTTGACTATAATTTATCTGAATACACAAAGTAGTAGCAAAGATGCTGTATGCACAGTTTTACTAACTCATGCCAAAGTTGCAAAACTGGGTTCAGCTGTTAAGATTTTGTTTTACATTCACCCATTGAGGGGGTTAAGCTTTGTGAGTTGAGTCCTATTGTGTGTGGCAGGCAGTATGTGTCACAGGGACACTCCAGTGATGTCAATTGTGATATTGCATGATTTTTGAGGATTATCATTCTGTTGGATCAGTACTTGTGGTCCAGAATTGATCCTTCTAGTGAGATGTTAAAATATGTTTATAGTGCTGTCAGGTTTTTCTTGCTGCCTGTGCCACTGTTGGGGGATTCACTCTTTCTATTTGTACTGTTTACTATACTCATTGAAAGTGAAAGAAAATCACAAATTTTGGGTTGTCCCCAGAACAGCAAAAGTGGGGCTAATTTTTTCACAGATATAGTAGCTCTGGTGACCACCAGGGATTTCCGCACTTTGGAGGGATAACCTCTCACTTCCTGGACAGGAAGTAAGGGAAAATCTCCCCAATGAGGCATAGATGAGGGAAAAAAAACTGACGGGTTATAACCCACCCCTTTAGTTCATCCAATTTAAAAAATAAAAAATTGCCTTTTAGTTCTACTTTAATTTCTTAAGTACAATCTATGGGCCATCAAGATACCCAAAGTTTGCTTCCCCCATTACATTAGGGTCCATTCTTGGCAACTAGAGGCAAGCTAGGAGGTGGTCAGGAGGAGGAAGTTCCATTCTCCTACTGCTCCTTCCTCTGAATGATGGGGCTGCAGGTAAGTACTTTTGTTGGTTTCTGTTGTTCAGAGGTCAGCTTAGGCTCCTAGTTACAAAATGAAAATAAAGCAGAGAGCCACACAGGAGGCATTTCTGATTTTATAATGGTGGATACACTGTGATCTCTTTTCGACAGGAGTTTTACTTTTCAAAAGTATAAAATGGCTCACGCATTCAGTTTAAATTTAATATATTAAAAATACACAAGTGCAGTGAATAAACATTTGTTTAAACGTTGGCTTTCTCAGTATAAAATTGTGCAAACCTTTAAGCCACCTACATTGTGACCTGGACCTGGCTGAGTCTGCACAAGACCGATTCGCAAGGACGTTAATGGGTAAAATATGTACTGGGAAGATCATGCTAGAACCTCTCCTGCATCACCAGCAACATCATAAGTAACTACAAAACCAGAGACCATTGCTGTTACAACCCCTGTACAGATCAGTGCTTTCTAAATTACAGTCCATACTTCTTTCCCACAGCTTGATACATTTTTAAAGACCAGAGAAAACTATACATTTAAAGGGATACTAAACGCACACGGTTTCATTTACATTATATTATCCTTTCTATTTCTGTATGTGGATAATGCACTATAATTGTTTTAATAAATGCCTAATCCAGGCTTTCTCAGCCTGTTAACCCTAGAGGAACCCCAAAAATAATTTAAATTTCTTGAGGAACCCTTACTAAAACCAATTTTATCAGGACTCAATAGGAATAATGCCCCTTATATTGGTGGTCAATAGTAAGACTGCCCCCCTTAAAGTGGTGCTCAGAATGCTACCCTTAAAGACAGCTAAAACAATATTTGGTGTCATGTTGCTGGCTTTGCTAAGTAGTGCTGAACCTTCAACTCTGTAGGCATCATCAAATAGGTGGTTCATCAGCCACAGTTAAGGAACCCTTTGCAACCTCTGGAGGAAGCCCAGGGTTCCACGGAACCCTGGTTGAGAATGGCTGGCCTAATCGATATACAGCTGTCACATGACCCAGTTCTCTCCCAGTCTGTGTGCAGGGAAACGTAAGCAGCTTTAGGAGGAGCTTCTAGTCCTCTGCTGCTGGTGACGTGTTCAAAAAACAAACAAACAAAAGGCCTTTGAGTAAAAATAAATATTATCAATGTTTTAAATGGGCATACAAATATACTGTATATTTTAAAATAAGTCTTTATTATTTTGTGGAGACAACATGGTTTGGGCAGTCTCTGCCAGTCTCAGGAAAATCTGACCAGCTACTTTGTCCAGAAGTGTGTGTGTGTGTGTGTGTGTATGTATAATATATATATATATATATATATATATATATATATATATATATATATATATATATATATATATATATATATATATATATATATATATATATATATATATATATATATATATATATATATATATAAATAACTATTGTAGTGTGCAGTGGTTTAAACTGGACACATAGGTGACAAAGCATTTAGCCTTAATTTACGGTGGGACTACGCTGGAATATCCGCCCACTGCCATCTGGATTAAACCCGCCAACCTATTACAGACAAGGAAGCTGACATCTTGGCCTCTGTTTGAGCTGAAGTTGCATGGCATGGGACTAGTCATTTCCTTTGCATGAAAGTTCAGTTGAGAGCGAACATGCACTAAATTACCAAGAGTATTGGGGCGCCTGCCTTTACACACACACATGAACTTTATTGGCATCCCAGTCTTAGTCCGTGGGTTTCAATACTGAGTTGGCTCACCCTTTGCAGCTATAACAGCTTCAACTCTTCTGGGAAGGCTGTCCACAATGTTTAGGAGTGTGTTTATGGGAATGTTTGACCATTCCTCCAGAAGCACATTTTGTGAGGTCAGGCACTGATGTTGGACCAGAAGGCCTGGCTTGCAGTCTCCACTCTAATTCATCCCAAATTGGTTCTATCAGGTTCAGGTCACGACTCTGCGCAGGGCAGTCAAGTTCCTCCACCCCAAACTCGCTCATCCAGGTCTTCATAGACCCTGCTTTGTGCACTGGTCCAAATCACTTGGTTGGAGGGGAGATTATGGTGTGGGGTTGTTTTTCAGGGGTTGGGCTTGGTCCCTTAGTTATAGTGAAGGGAACTTGTAGGACATCAGCATACCAAGCCAGGCCTCCTCATCCATTTATCAGTACCTGACCTCGAATGCACTTCTGGAAGAATGCTCAAATTTTCCCATATTGAAACCTACGGACTAAGAATGGGATGCCATTAAAGTTCATGTGCGTGTCAAGGCAGGCGCACCAATACTTTTGGTTATATAGTGTAAGCACTCTTGTAACTTTAACAGCTATAATAAATCTACTGTATGCTGGTTCTTTTTTCCCAAGCATATTACTATTCTAATAAAGACACACATTTTTGCTGCAGCGTGAAGCTAAAAATCTAATAATCAAAATCAACAGACTAGAGAACTGGAATTTATAATAGCGGTGGGCATTGAGCTCATCGTGGCTTTACTGAAGTAAAATGATGTCATGCGTGGCATATAACATGCACGTTGGTGAATGTGTATGCTATGAGTTGAATAACTGTCCAGACTATACCTCATTTTCCCCATAGGACATGCATTAGCATGAGCTCCTTACAAACATTACCAAATAGTAACATTCTTCCAGAAGAAGCTCATTAATTCATTTGATGTATACCTCTTCTTAGGAAGCCTATTAAGTATAAGAATAGGTTTAATTTTTAACATAGTTCTGTTTAATATGTATTTATTTAATATGCCATTTTGATTTTCTCTAAAAACAATAAAATTAGGAGTATGAAATCAGACCTTCCCATTAGCGCCAACAGTTTGCGCATCACTTTATATGTAGAGCACATTCTCTTCTACTTTAATGGGATGATAATGAAGCTACTTTGCTGGTGATACTGATGGAGTTATTGCAAACTAGTTTTCAAAGGATTTTTTTATTTTTTTTCTAGCGCTATCAAGAATAATATTATGCTTTTGGGGGTTTTTTTGGCTTTTTTTGGTGCAAGTTACCACAACATTATTATGACGTAGTTTTTAAGACCAAAGATACAACTATGTTGGTGTCCCTTGTTAATTTTACATTGGGAGTAGGTAGTTCCATTTAAAAAAATACAAACTGTCATTTGAAGTAAAACACATAGCCAAGTAGTATTCTCCACAATTTTATTGTGCATTAAAAAAAGAAAATAAATAAATAAAATTAGACCTGCTATCTGCCAATAGAACTTAATCAAAAAGTTCAATCTATGCATCCAAAAATATAGAAAATATACCAAATGAAATCATTATTCAACCAAAAAATAAAATAAAAGCTTCATACATGTGTCCTGCTTCTTGATATAGGGGGTCAACCATGCCAAGAGTTGGTGAAAGCAGGGGGCTGTCATCTGGAGATAATTCCGAAAAACATCTCTTATTCTCCTGGAGCTCCCGCAGCAAAGGCATATGACCTAATTGGTCACGCATAATAAAGCAACCGATTTTTGGTCCAAGAAATCCTCCTGTTCCAGGACTAGACTTGTGTCAAAGCAATAACTCCAACGCCAATAATAAATAACACATTATCTCCAATTCCACAACATTGCTAGTTGACGAACGGCCATTCAGAAACAAAATGAAAAGCGAAATATGAAAAGCGCTAATCGGCAAACTTCTACTAACACAAAATTAGCAGAAGGAGCCCAAAGGGTGGCACTAAGGAGCAGAAAATTTATGTAGTACGTCAATACGTTCGTGTTTGTTGGCCAACAATTGTGTGCCGTTTGTACACAAGACAAGTTTGGGGCCAATGCCCTCCGGACAAAAGTCCATGGTTTTCTTGGTGGAAAATCCGATCGTGTGTACGAGGCTTAAGAGCCAGTGCAGCGCTTAGTGAAGGAAATAGTTCATTAGGAGCAGCTTGGTCAAAATGAACTATTTAAAGCGGGAGTTCGCCGGGACTCCGCGTTTTTTTTTTTTTTTTTTTTTTTTAAGTCAGCAGCTACAAATACTGCAGCTGCTGACTTTTAAAATAGTGACACTTACCTGTCCAGCGCGCCCGCGATGTCGGCACCCGAAGCCGATCTCTAGATCGACACTCGAGTGCTGCCGCCGCCATCTTGGGTATGGGAATCAGGAAATGGAGCCTTTCGGCTTCATTTCCTGGTTCCCTACTGCGCATGCGCGAGCCGCGCTGCGCAATGAGGACGGTCCCCGCTGCCTCTGGGATCTGTGTGTTTCCCAGCAGGCAGCGGGGCACTTGCGGAAGGGGGCAGGCACTTGCGGAAAGGAGCGTAATGTACGCCCCTTTCCGCAGAGAGCTAGCCCGGAAGTGGGTGCAGTTACCTGGATTATCCAGGTAACTGCACCCCCCCTCCCCCCTGAAAGGTGCCAATTGTGGCGCCGGAGGGGGGGAGGAATCCGATGAGCGGAAGGTCCATTTTAGGGTGGACCTCCGCTTTAAAAGTGACAGGAAACATGATCAGATCAGTCTTTTTTTTCAAGGGTTTACAGACACTTTAATGTATGCATTCTAGCAAATTGACCCTTGCGTAAACTATCTGTAAACGCAGGAACTACTTTTAATCTCAAACAAACATGTTCAAGAGTAATTCCCCCAAAACCACATTGTTTGTCTATTTACCATTAGTATGTTTTATACCGAGTTGGCAAACTGCTAAAGTGTTTCTAAAGCTTATTGTTGTTTTATTTCCTTTTACAAACATGTGAAATGTCTTCATTCTGACAAATGGCATTGTTTTCATTTTGAACACGTAGAATGCCATTTGAAGATTCTTCATTGTGCAGTCTGGGGCACACATAGCAAAGAAGTGATATCATCTCGCTTGTAAAAAAAAAGCCCTGTGCTGATCCCTCATGAGCTTATCTCATTCATAATGTTACATTTGCTCAATTCCATTAATCAATTATTTATGACATGTTAGTTTAAATTATTAATAAAATACACAAAAAGCTACTATGTGAACTTAATTTGGAGAATTCTTGTTGATTCCGCTCTGCATTGATGAATAATTGATTATCTCCCTGTTTACCAGCACATTGGTCACCTAAAAAATGCTTCAATATTTTGGCTGTTCCAGTGTACTTGGTGAATGTTGTGCAGTGAAAGTCCTAGTGAAATAATATGGATTTCATGCGGGAATCCTTCTACTAAATGTTATGGAACATTTAGGAAAGAACTCCTACACAGCCCAATCTTGACCAATTCCATTCCCTTGGTCAGATGTTCTTTCAAAGCTTGGACTATGCATGAATGCTCTAAAAATGGGCAGTCTGCTGGTAATCTCCTGTTTTTTGTTGTGTCTTGTTTCACATTTTGGTGTCGATAAAGTGAAAACTTGGTGGCTCTGTGGGTTATACTTGATGATTGGTGCCCCTTACCTTCAGCATCTCTTCAATGTGACATGATGGTAGAAGTTAAAATGATTTATTGAACCTGCTAAAAGGTGCAATAGCCAACAGGGGAAAAGCCTGCAAGCTGGATATTGCCTTACAGCAACTCCAGGTGTTTAAGGTAGTTATTTTCAATATCAAATTGTCCAATTACGTACTGTAAAACTGGTGTAATGCTTACTACATTCTAAGGCAGGTGCCTGGAAAGACTACTTCAACAATAAAGGAAAGCCAAAGGTTACTGTGGGTTTTTTTTATTTTATTTTTTTAACATGTTGTAGTTCATTCTCTGTGCTTAATGTGGATCTTTTGACCCACACCATATAGAGGGACAGAGACCATGGGACACTCACTACTTAATGTCTACTTTATCCCTGCTTCAAATCACAAGTTCCAGCTGGATCAATGAGATAGATCTAAAGTTTTCGGAAGCCTTTGGACTTTTTCTCTGCTGTGTATGCTGTCAAACAGCCTACATTTTTTAAAATGTGTTTTGTTAAAAATACCTAAATCGAAGTATAAAAGCATTTTAGTAAATACAGAATGTATTGAAAATGTTAAACGTTTTACTATTGAAAATGTAAGGTGGGACTCTCTTCTGATATTGTCTTATACACTTAAGGTGGCCATACATGGACCTTTTTTTTTTTTTTTTTTTGATCGAACAAGCAAAGTGAATGCAGGAATCCCCTCCCCATTGTGTTTTTTGTATTCTGACAGTGGGGACTCCTCCACTGTCAAAATACACTGATCAGCGCTACAGCGACGTCACCAATGATTGAAGGAAAACTTTTCAACAAGCCAGTTTAAGAGAAGCCTATTGAACAGGAACAGCTGAAGATGCATCAAAATTTGTCCGGGTTCAGCAGAGACCGATTGAATTTTGATCCATCTATGGCCAGCTTTAGACGTTGTTGTAACAGTCTGGACTAAACTGTCAGGAATCGGGTCATGATTATCTAATGTCTATGGATACTTTAATCTTTCAGTTCCATCTGGCATTGGGGTTGCTTTATGCTTTTTGTCTCCACGCCAATTGGCTTTCATTCATGACTGTACTGCGATAAAACCATTCTATTTAGTCCCTGGGAAATCAAATGCGTTTTGGCCTAATGGCCTAAATATAGTTTCTGATGGTTCTAATATTACTTAAGAGGCTATATCTGATTTGGGATCTTCAACTGCAGCATGAATAGGACGTACCAATCTACTGTAATGTAGTACTTGCATGCATCTGCTATCTTTCCATTACATATACAGACAGTTTAGGGCTGGCATATGTTTGGCCACTTTGTTTCTTCTCTCCCTCAAGCCAATAGTTGCCAGGCTTAGCAAGAAAGGTTTTCCGACGTGCAAGGACTTCAGGTCTGGTGACATACGGAAAAGGAAGGGGCTTTCCAGACACAAAACAGATGTCATAAATACTCATCTGGTATAAAGTGTGGTGGTCTGTTCAAATTAGTATCACTGAAGAATCAACAATTGCTTGCTTGGTAATACTATATTTTTAACATCAGTCTGAGGATGCAAAACGAACACATTGGGGGTTATTTACTAAAGGCAAATCCACTTTGCACTTGAAAGTGCACTTGGATGTAAAGTCCCTGTAGATCTGAGGGGGACATGCAAGGAAAATAACAGAATTTTAGCTTGCACATGATTGGATGACAAAATCAGCAGAGCTTCACCTCATTTCAGAGCTTCCCCTCATATCTACAGCGACTGCACTTGTAGTGCAAAGTGGATTAGCCTTTAGTAAATCAACCTCATAGTCTCTGGGGCTTTCTTCAAATATAAATGCTACTCACATTAAGGACCCATTACCACCAGAAGATGCAATTTCCTGCATTTCCACTTGTGCTTTTTTGCTTTCTGGCATAGGGAAGGGCAGGGGGCAAAGTTGTTTATGTTCCCAGAGTCTCAGCTAACATTGACTTTTGGACTGTCTATATGCAGCGGGCATGCATTTCAAAATGCATCTTACTGTACAGTGAGAAAAAATAATTATTTGATCCCCTGCAGATTTTGTAAGTTTGCCCACAAAAATGAAGGGTTTATAATTTTTATCATAGGTGTATTTTAAATGATAGAGACAGAATATCGAGCAAAAATTCAGAAAAAAAACATTCTAAAATAAGTTGCAGTTCAGTGAGTAAAATAAGTATTTGATCCCCAAGCAAAACATGGTTTAGTACTTAGTTGAGAACCCCTTGTTGGCAAGCACAGAGGTGAGACTTTTCTTGTAGTTGGTGACCAGGTTTGCACACATCTCAGGAGGGATTTTGGGCCACTCTTTACAGATCTTCTCTGAAAGGTGAACTTACACTGGACCCCCTCCCCATCACACCCGGTCTCATTATGTGTAGGCACATAATGAGAGAAGAACTAGTTAAATTATGAATTTTATTCCAACATGATTAGAAAACATACAACCAACACCCTATATGGACACAGTTACCCAATAAGAATTCAGTTATGAAGGCTGGATCTAAATTAGAAAAAATTGACTTGGTAGTATGTCTAATAGAGCAGGTTTGCTTGTCGATGCATTTCGCTAGATATTAGCTTCCTCGGGACAGATACTGGGTAGGCGCTGGTGAACCTGTATCCAGGGGTATAGGGGCAACCCACAAGACTAGAGAAACGTAGCCAGAGCCTCCAATCTAATATAAGTATATGTCAAAGCGATGCAAATACATAACCCGAAAAGCTATGAACCACTAGTGAAGCTGGATTCAGTCATAACAAATCCTGATATATAGTAAAAGAATCAACCGCCAAGCGGCAGAATCGGCATCCAAACTAGCAATAAAGATAAATTTTCATAAATTGCGATTATAGATCATCAAGGTATCGAAAGTGCAAGTTTATTGAACCTGAGATACTTTAACTTAAGTGTCAGATAAATAGAAAGATCTCCAAACTCAAAAGGACAAATCGGCATCTGGGGGAACATAATATGGAGAACTACTATATCATAAGTATGGCAGAGATCCCCATTTGGGGGACTGTCATTAAGGCCCTGGCAGTTAGCACAGAGTAACCAATGGTAAGTCCCTAAGAGTTGCTTGATGATTTGTGGTTGTCCTCCCAGAGTCTAGGACTGCTGTAGGTGCATCTCTTGGTGCTGTTTCTGTCCCCCCCCCCCCCCCTTCCTCTCTTTGAGGTACGAGTGCTGTCCTGCCCTAAGTAGGGGAGGAGGTGCTGGCCCATCATAATACCCTGCCATGACGTGGAGGAGGGGGGGGGGAGAACTAGTGCAACAGGACAGTGCTAGTTCCCGTACACGGCCACTACGATCTATGAAGGGGAATCAGGCAGCGGCCAAATTAGAGAAATTTTCTTATATTCTGGGTGCAACCCATAAAAGGAGGGCAACAGAACCTGCAAGCACAAACCAAGTCGCAGTCTGGGGCCTCAACAGTGATAAAAGGCCATGGTCAAGCAGCAGCATGGGAGACAAACCATATAGGAGGGGAGGACATTCAGGACAGGGTCAGGTATTTGGAGGCCCCCTAGACTGGGATGTAAGGCTATGTGTACTGGGCTTTAAGGGGGAGGGAAACCCTGGATGCACCCAGGTTGCAATTCTTAGATGTTTATTCCAGGCAAGGAACTTGATAGCACAGAGATTGCAATCGGTCCTACTACCATCTAGTAGAGAGTGGGAGAGTGGCATGAACGAGACAATATGGAAGGGAAAGTCTGTTTGTCAGGCAAAGAGATTTGGAAACCCTGGTGGAATGCGAAGGGATACCCACCCCTTAGAGAAAGGTGCAAGATAAAATGAATTCGGAACTATCTTTATAAAGAAAGAAAGGATTAGGAGGGAAGATGAGATGGCAGGGATAGAGGTGTTAATATCAAAAAAAAGGTGGAGAATAAGGATAACAAAAATAGGATGTGACTTACTGAAATGAGAGAGAAGTGGGATTGAGAGTGCAAGGTGTGAAGTAGGGAGGCAGAGGTGACTGAGTGATCAATAGGATTGAAAGGTTGGAACAGGGAGGTGGGGGGAGGCACGGAGGAATTGAATGGCGGATGTAAGGGAGGAAGTTGTGCTCACTATAGAATAAATATCAGAGAAGTACACCATGAACATATATTTTTTTTATTCAATTTTTATATCTGTAAAAATTATAAAGTAAAAGAAAAAAATGATGCTCCAGAGGCCTCCTCAGGTGGATTGGCATGACAGCATACATTCAACTCCGCTATCTGATCAGTCAATAAATCCCGGTCTGTTTAGGTAAAGTCTTATCATTCAATAAACAAGACACCTTCATAACGCTGTCATTAAAGTGATTGTAAGGCTTCACCCCTTTGTTATATAAAAAAAAAAAAAAAAAAAAAAATGCCTACATACCTCCACTGTGCAGCTCGTTTTGCACAGAGTGGCCCCCTCCTCCCCTTCTGGGGTCCCTCATGGCTCTCGCAGCTCCTCCCTCTTTTCAGATGATCCCCTTGGAGAAGCACTCTCCCGGGGGGGGGGGGGGGTTACCTTGCGGGCACGCTCCTGTGTCCAGCATTTGTGTCCATATACACCAGGGATATGCAATTAGCGGACCTCCAGCTGTTGCAAAACTACAAGTCCCATCATGCTCTGCCTCTGGGTGTCATGCTTGTGGCTGTCAGTCTTGCTATGCCTCATGGGACTTGTAGTTCTGCAACAGCTGGAGGTCCGCTAATTGCATATCCCTGCAATACACGAATGCCAGACTCTGGCCCGGCGCCCGCATCATTGGATTTGATTGACCGCAGCATGAGCCAATGGCTGTGCTGCTATCAATCTATCCAATCAAGAGCCGGAACTCCATGCAAACAGGGAAAGCACGTCTCCCCCGAGTGAATGAGGGGGCTCAGGTAAGTAAAACGGGGGGGGGGGAGCTGGGGGGCTGGTCAATGCCAGAAGTCTTTTCACCTTGATGCATTAAGATGAAAAAACACGAGGGTGTACAACCCCTTTAACTGCAGGGACAATGTTTACTGCAAGGTGTACAATTGGTCCAGTACAAACAGAAGAGAAATGTGAAACACTGAGCAGGAAATGAGCGATGACGGTAATAAATGCTGGAATAACGATAAGGAGCAAAGAACTAGCTTATCTATAAAGGATAATAAGGTCGATGAAATGTTATTTATCTGCTACCTGTTTCTTATTCACTATCCCTGTATTAATAATTTTACTGCCATCCAGTCTACCAGTGGCTAAGGAGATACAATTCATTAGCCTTGCATTGGTTACATATACCCCATTTTTAATTTTGAGGTGTAATTCACAAAGATATAACAATTGTTATTTGCTATAATGGGTGGCATTTTCAGCAGTGACCACAAATCACGGTAGAAAATGTCAGCCACAAAATAACGACAAATAACATGTTGACTTGATCCTAAATTGTAGTACACAGGGGCCGAATGTTGGGCGGCATCGACCAGTTCAATAAAAAATGGCCGACGTTCTAACTGTGTGTACTGGAGCTGGCTTCTGTTGAAGGGGCATGACGAAAAGGGTCTGCCGACCATCTCCTTGTCAGCCAGTGGGGGGCCGCCCCCTTGTCACAACACAATAGAACGACAGGGGATATCGCTGTACTAACGTTGGATAGTTATTACAGCGGCTCTTCCTGAGTTGTCAAATTTTTTATTTTTTTTTTCATTCAGCGCTGCTGGGTTGAAGGAAAAGAAAAAACGTGTATGGGGCTTAAGGCCAGCCACACATGGTTCAGTAAGAAACTGGGTGGCATAGTGGTTAGCACTCTCACCTAGCAGTAAAAAGGGTCACTGGTTCAAATCCCAACCATGACACTACCTGCTTGGAGTTTGCATGTTCTCCCTGTGCTTGCGTGGGTTTCCGCCGGGTACTCCGGTTTCCTCCCACACTCCAAAGACATGCAGGTAGGTTAATTGGCTTCTGTCCAAAATTGGCCCTAGTAGATGAATGGGGACCTTAGATTGTGGGCTCCTTGAGGGTAGGAACCAATGTGAGTGTACAGGGATAGGGGTAGACACTCACTCAAGTTGAACTGGATGGACTGGTGTCTTTATTCAACCTTACTAACTATGAAACTATGGACAAGATTTAAGCCATTAATGGGCAAGTTGAATGTACTAAGTTGATCAAATGATGAACTTGGGTACCACTAGCCTGCAGGATTCTCTTGCGATTATCGCTGTCTTCTCCGGCAGGAGGAATTCCCGCATCATTACTGTGTTAATGGGGAATCAAGAAAATTAAATCTATAGTCTATAACCATCAGTTTGGCTCTGTGCTTGAGGTTTGCCTATTCTTCAGTAGCCATCTGACTCTGCTACTGACTCTGCTACCTTTCATAATCATTTGTGAAACTTTTCACGGGAGACTATCGAAATTCTCTCCAATTCCTACAGTAAAATGGGAAAAATCGGAGATCGCCAACAGATACTTTGCAGCATCTTTCTGACTTTGAGGTCAAAAACTGATGCTTTACATTCTATATAGTATGCAGTTGCTTGTCATCACAAAATATGTAGCACAATACTTAGGCTTGTTTAGGCTACCAGAGTTAATTGCACAGTTTGCCTAGCCACAATTATCCACTTTCTAATAAGAACTGAGAGTTTGGATCTGCACTGATATAAAGATATTTGTTTTTGATTGTCACTGTCACTATTTCTTGTCTATCTAGCATAGTTTGCACAGTGATACCGTTTGGTCACATTGGGGAAAGTTTTAAAGTATACGTAAATCCAATTGCTAAAATGTGTGTGTGTATGTGTGTATATATAGTTTATTATAATATTTAGTGTGTGTGGAAATTCTGGCTTGAGAATCTATTGTAGTAGAGTGTAGACTGAATTCTGCACAGGAAATAAATGTTAAATTGAAAGTGTTAAAAATAACAAGAATGAAGACACATCAAAAAATACAATGTGATAAATGTCATAAAAGTAAAAAAAAAACAGTCTTCGTTTCACTTCTGTAGGATCTGGCACGAGCGCGCCTCTTGCTAAGCCAGCAGTTTGAGAGTCTTTACTTTGATCTGGCCAGCTTTGTGCTTAGTTATAAAGGAAGTGTTGAGACATGTAGAGATGTACTGACATGCTCTTGTCTTCTTCAAAAACAGGCTGTATGCATACATGAAACTTCCTTTCAGCTGGGGTGTTTGTGTACTGAGCTACTGTTTTGACTAATGTTTTAAGGATGGAAGGGGGCTGTGCTTTCCCCTCTAGGGCCCTGCAGTTATATGCTTTCTCTTGTTAATGCATACATGAAAGTGTCATTTAGTTGCAGCAGACTAACGGAAAAATGTGACCTTCGGGGACAGATAAAGACTATCCTCCCTGCAGGATGATTTAAGATGTGTAAAACCTCTTGTTCACCCACAGTTCAGTAAGATTTAATTTTCAATAGGTTTACCTTGGATTCATTCTTATAGCACTGACATAGTCCACAGAACATGTGGCACGTTTACCATTCACCTCAGTATTGCAAGGTCACAGTGCTATTTTGTATACGATTATGGTAAAAGTTAACACCATTTTCCTGACATTTGTACAGAGTGAGGCTAGTGAGCTAGCAATCTAAAGGGCTGAATATCAGACTGTATCGGCTGGTTCAATAGAAACCAGTCAACATTCGGCCCGTTTGTATGAAGGCTGGTCTGACAGCCGGCGGCTTTAGAAGTGGCATGACCAAAAAAGGTCTGCCAATGGCTATGAGCACTGACCGGTGTGTTCTGGATGTGGGGGGCGGGGGGGAACATCCCCCTGTCAGAACACAATAGCTCAGCAGGAGTTATAGCAGTACTAACGTCGGATAATTAGTATAGGATGTCCTCCCAAGCTTTTCAACCAAAAAACAAAACTGATAGTGTGTACCAGGCTTTTGTGTGGAGGTATGCTTCCAAATCAGTTTTGGGCTGACAGAAGTGGATACATTAAATATAGTAGGATTTGGAGAGAATTTTGGTTGGATTTGTTGAACCACTTGAGGTGGTTACAAGAAACTTTGTGCATATATCACCTACATTCAGCTTTTTCTTCCCCTGTCTCTACACTCTCCACCACTATTATTGGCAATTACTAGCTGTTGAAATGACAGATGGGAATTGCTATGAATTGCATAGCAGAAATGGCTGTCAAATGCAGCTGCTCCTGTCCAAAATGCAACTTGCAGATAGTCTGGAAGTGTCATTGAGTAATACAATGTTTTGTGCTTCATTTGTATGTAAATCAAAGGCATACTTTTTGAGATGGGAATGAGGGACACCATTTAGCAAAAGTGTGTGTGTATACACACACACACACACACACACACACACACACACACACACACACACACACACACACACACACACACACACTTAGTTAAACCCACAAGTACTTTTTACTTTTACTTTTTTTTTTTTTTTTTTTATCACTACAAGAACTTTATACTCACTCTTGAAATTTACAAATGCAACAATTTAAAAACTGGATGAATGGGTTAGCACTGTAAAACACTGTTTGAAAAAAATAAATAGTGCATTTTATTTACAACTATATAGATCAGACCAAAATTAAGGACGTTGTTCTCAATCAGGGACAGTTGGGAGCTATGTCATAGGTAAGACATGTTATCTACATAATGTAAAGACATTTATTCTTATTTAGCCCCTTTTTAACACTAGGTTACTATTCAGCCCTAGACTGTGCCTTCCTCCCCTTAGCTATTATTTTTTAAAGTCCCACAATACACTTTTTTTCATTTCCTTTTATTATTTTTCTGCTTTTTGTTCTCTACAATTTTTTTTTAAATGATGCATTAAAAAAGAAAAAAAAAAAAATCTTCCATAAAGTTTCTGCTATTACAAATGGGGTTTTTTTTTTTTTTTTCCTTTTCACTGGTGCATAAAAAGAGTGACAACTAATGGATTTATTAAGCTACATTCACATGAGCGTTTTGATCAGATCCACCTGTTAATTTTCCAGAAGGATCTGAACGGAAGCTTTGTTACCCTATAAGCAGGCAGATGTATATGGACACACAACATTTACATCAGAGTCTGTCTAGGTCCAAGGAAAAATTAAAAGGTTTGCATCCTTTTCTGTTTTTTGGACTTGCATGGATTGGAGATAAAAGGATATGGACGGATTTCTGTCTGTTTACATCTGCATGCCCATAGACCTAATGTTTCCCTCACAATATGCAGAGGAAAACTGAATAGAAATGAATGTCACAGAAGTGACATCAGTTCTGCTCAGGTTTGGAAAGTTATCCATTTGTGGATCCCTT
Organism: Lithobates pipiens; assembly: GCF_037356315.1. Taxonomy (NCBI): domain Eukaryota; kingdom Metazoa; phylum Chordata; class Amphibia; order Anura; family Ranidae; genus Lithobates; species Lithobates pipiens. Next base: position 377,876,619 of record NW_027507758.1, on the reverse strand, counting down.
CCTGATCATAATGGATGCCTCTCATCTTAAACACCCTTACTTTGCCCAAAAAAATGCATGCATTGTTTCATTTTAAGTAATGAAAAATAGATCACTAAATAAACAGGCCCATTGGGGAAATTTAAAAATTGCCCTGGTCCAACAGGTATGTGTGTGCATAGGTATGTGGCCTGACGTTTGGGCATGAAGACTGTCTCTGCTGCCTGTTTTTAATAGACTGAGATTCCTTCTGTGCACTGTACACTGGCTCTTAATATGCATGCTAAGCTGCAAATCAATGTTGATGACCAGATTGACAAGTCGAATGAGTTCTCTGGTTGACCTTATTCATCAAGAGGCGGTCAGTGTAGGTATGCTCTACGTTTAGACATCATCCACCGGTTTGGACGGAAAATGGTAAGATCACAAGGTACACATTATTGCCAGTCTGTGGAGTAGCTTCTATGTTCATAATGAAAAAATATCACAGTGGTGGTCGACAATACAGAATGCCTGACTTGACCTCATGTTTATAATGCCCTCCAGCATGTGTCCAAGCAGTTCCCGCTAATCTTTCTTCCTGACAGATTATTTCGCAACATGCTTAAAATATTTAGAATTCCTTACATATTGCCTTTTATTACTGTTCATTTAGACAGCATAGAACTACAAATTGATTCTACAAAGTTCTACAGTAATGCTGTTTTACTTGGAATTGCTGTGGGAAGTGTGTACATTGGTCATTTTACATAACAGAAAATTTTGAGCATTGTGCAATAACCCATCGCAACCACTCAAACAGGCCTACCTTAGTATATCTACACTAAGGGGCTTCTCTAGGCTGGCATAGAGAATTTTGAAGGGTGTGTGGTGTGTGTTTTTTTTTTTTTTTTTTTTTTTTTAATATTTTAAACTAAAATATAATTTTACATGCTTGTAAAGTGCCTTTATCCAATTTCTACGCCCATTTAAAGCATAGCTAAACCAAAAACTGAATATATTGCAGCTTACTAGTCTGTAGATGATGTGTCTGCATTAGATTGTTCTTGGGTTTTATATATATATATATATATATATATACTTTTATGTTTTATCAAAATGGGGAAATAACTAAGTGAAGAATATTTTGTAGAGAACTGTCATTTGTGTAGAGAGACCTCTGCTGGTTACGAATAATAATTTTCAGATATTTTAAAGTGAAACAGGACTTTAAGGGTTCAAACGCATAGATATGTGCAGCATTCTTTGCACCTAGTGTAAATTTCCCTGCAGTTTCCTTTGCCTGGGGAAGCCGCTCATGCAGTGTACAGGCTGTATGAGGCCATACTCTTGTAAATGCCACTTCTTCTTTACATCAGCAATTACCCTGCATGCATGCCCAATGTATGTAGACATGGAAACCAATATACTTGTTTTGCATTGGCACTTGCCCACGTGTTTGGAACATACAACAGAAGCACATGCGAGGGTAGCTACTGATGCAAAAACAGTTTGCCATTTACAAGTATGCCAGGTTGTACGTGACCTGAGCTGCTTTACATGCGCATGAAAACACTGGAAAATTTACTACACAAAATGCCTACAAATATGTGCTTGAATCCATAAGGTGATTGTTTTGATATGTTATAGGGAATGTCCTGTTAATTGTACCTTTTTAGCAGTACTATGAAAAAAATCATTTTGGTCTTAATCCCTCCTGAAAAATATCATTTCTTGAGGCCCTGAAATGTCAGAACAGTAATAATATCCCGGAAATGACCCCTTTTTGAAAAAGGTATTTGGTGAGAGGCATTTATTCACATTCTGCTACTGCTGAGTATGGCGATACCACATGTGTGTGACTTTTTCACAGCCTGGCCACATACAGAGGCCCAACATGCAAAGAACACCATCAGGCATTCTAGGAGCATAAACGAAACATCTAATTTCCTGATGAGCTATCACACTTTTGAAGGCCCTGCAGCACCAGGACAATGGAATTGCACACAAAATGACCCCGTTTTGGAAACCCAACACCCCAACATATATTCTAAGAGGCATGGGCTGCAGATAGCTTTTCAAGTACTCTGATGGGCTGGAGACCGATACTCTGATGGGCTGGAGACCGATACTCTGATGATCCGGAGACTGGTACTCGGATACTCTGATGGGCTGGAGACCGGCACTCTGGTACTCTGATGGGCTGGAGACCGGCACTCTGGTACTCTGATGGGCTGGAGACCGGCACTCTGGTACTCTGATGGGCTGGAGACCGGCACTCTGGTACTCTGATGGGCTGGAGACCGGCACTCTGGTACTCTGATGGGCTGGAGACCGGCACTCTGGTACTCTGATGGGCTGGAGACCGGCACTCTGGTACTCTGATGGGCTGGAGACCGGCACTCTGGTACTCTGATGGGCTGGAGACCGGCACTCTGGTACTCTGATGGGCTGGAGACCGGCACTCTGGTACTCTGATGGGCTGGAGACCGGCACTCTGGTACTCTGATGGGCTGGAGACCGGCACTCTGGTACTCTGATGGGCTGGAGACCGGCACTCTGGTACTCTGATGGGCTGGAGACCGGCACTCTGGTACTCTGATGGGCTGGAGACCGGCACTCTGGTACTCTGATGGGCTGGAGACCGGCACTCTGGTACTCTGATGGGCTGGAGACCGGCACTCTGGTACTCTGATGGGCTGGAGACCGGCACTCTGGTACTCTGATGGGCTGGAGACCGGCACTCTGGTACTCTGATGGGCTGGAGACCGGCACTCTGGTACTCTGATGGGCTGGAGACCGGCACTCTGGTACTCTGATGGGCTGGAGACCGGCACTCTGGTACTCTGATGGGCTGGAGACCGGCACTCTGGTACTCTGATGGGCTGGAGACCGGCACTCTGGTACTCTGATGGGCTGGAGACCGGCACTCTGGTACTCTGATGGGCTGGAGACCGGCACTCTGGTACTCTGATGGGCTGGAGACCGGCACTCTGGTACTCTGATGGGCTGGAGACCGGCACTCTGGTACTCTGATGGGCTGGAGACCGGCACTCGGGTACTCTGATGGGCTGGAGACCGGCACTCGGGTACTCTGATGGGCTGGAGACCGGCACTCGGGTACTCTGATGGGCTGGAGACCGGCACTCGGGTACTCTGATGGGCTGGAGACCGGCACTCTTTATTATTGGGGCAATCGGTGTGTATTGGTGTACACTGTGATTGGTACCTAGCGGTTACCGCAATCTCCTCCTCGTACATGATCGGTGTGTGAGGAGGAGAACCCTTGTTACTGGGGTTGATCTTAAAAAATATATACAAAGAAGTTTGCATGCACAATATATAATTATATGAAACTCTTGAATGATGAAAAGATGAGAATGGAATCAATCCGTGTTCTGTGACAGTCTCTGCAGGGAATATGTGCTGACAGATCATCACCACCTCTGTGTGCAATGCCTGCTCACCCCAAATAAAGACCCCTTTGGGTCTATTGGCACTTTCAGTAATAATCCACACAAGGATCAGCTCAATCATACAAGGGTTTCAGCTACTGGCTCTAGGATTACCAGGACTTCTCCACAAACCATTCATTTCTCCAAGTTCAATTTCTCAAAGCAAATAAATCGTCATCATCATTGCGCAAGATTGCATAAAATTACTTGCTTTTAATTAATAATTTTATATGCAATTGCATTTGCGCAGTGATAAAAACGTATTGAACGATCAGTTTAGCATTGGGACAGCTCTCCTCCTCACTACACATCCAGAGTAATGAGACACCGGAAGTGTTGTTTCCGGCTCGTCCCGACGCGTTGCTTCAAAGGTCATTTTGACTTTCTCAAGGGAAAGTCACGTGACCTGTGACACGAGTCCAGAGAGGCCGGTGGCGACACTTCTGGTGTCTTGTTACTCTGGATGTTAATTTAATAAGCAAGTAAGTATCCCGACCCCCTTACCACATGATCAGCTGTCAGCCAATGACAGCTGATCATGTGATAAAAACAGAGCCGGTAATCTTTTAAGTAAGTGCCCAGTAAGCAAGTGGTTAAAGCATTTGTTAACCTAAAAAAAATGGATCCTGCTGCTTTTAACCACTTTCCGACCGGGCCATAGCCAAAAGACGGCTACAGCGCGGTTGTGCTTTTTTGGGTAGACGGCCGTTTACCACGTGATCGCTCCGTCAAATGATGGAGCGATCACTTGTAAACAAAATGGCGTTGCATCCTCCCTCCCCTGTCTGTACCGCTCGGTACAGTGCGAGGGTAGAGGGGGAGAAATGGCAGCAGTGCTGTGGTGCTAGTGCCCACAGAGCTTCTCAGTGACAGTACTCTGCTCATACTGTGCAATACTTTGCAACACTGAAATACTCTGCCAATATTCTGCCAATAATCTGCAATAAATTTTAACAGAGAATTGTGTTTTATTTTTTTATTTTTATTTTTTTTACTGGATTTTCAGTCTTTTTTGATTTATAGTGCAAAAACAACAGCGGTGATTAAATACCACTAAAAGAAAGCTCTATTTGTGTGAAAAAAAAGGACAAACATTTCATATGGATACAGTGTTGCATGGCTGAGTAATTGTCATTCAAAGTGTGAGAGCACCGAAAGCTCAAAATTGGTCTGGTTAGGAAGGGTGTTTACGTGCCCAGTGGTCAAGTGGTTAAAGCATGTTATATGACACAGTGCTTGTTCTGTGTCATTTGGCCTCTGTCACATCTAAAATACCTGGCTGATCTTGCCAGTTTCTCCCCACCCCTCTGTAAACTGGCCATGGTGTATGATGGCTGCTGAGACCAGACACCATGGTCAGTTTACGTGCCTCTGTCATCAGCAGCCTGCTATTTGCTCTCCTCTCTGCTCCTGTGTCCTTCCCCCGCCCCCCTTCTGTTTGTGTTTGACCCCCCCCCCCCAAGGTCATAACACTGACCTGTATACACCATCAGCACTGCCTCCTATTGCAGTGCCCCCCTCTGTGAATGATTTATGCATATAAATGCTGTAAATACCTAATTTCACAGCCAATATTGTGATCACATGACCAGCCAGCTCTCTCCACCTCTGCTCCAGACATTCTTCTGCTGGTGTCACTCAGCCCCACCCGCTGCATCTCTCAGAGGAGGAAAGGAGAAACCTGGCTGGTCATGTGATTGCAGTCTCGGCTGTAAAATTACGTTTTTACAGCATTTAATTTTATAAATCGCACACAGAGGGGATACTACAATAGGAGGCAGTGCTGATGATGTATACAGGTTAGAGTGGCTTAACAACCACTTTAATGTGCTTTTTCTTGAGCCTTTCCTTTGTTGCCTTGGCCTCTGTGCTTGACTGTAGGGATGGTGTTCTTCGGGTCATAGTCAGCATTTTTTTCCCCCCTCTAAACACAGTGTGTAGAGTTAATGCCAAAGAGCTAAATTTTGGTCTCATCTGACCACAGCACTTTCTCTCAATCCTCTGAAACATTTAGATGTTCATTGAAAAAAAACTTCAGACAGGCCTGTACATGTGCCTTCTTGAGGAGGACGACGATCTTGCAGGCGCTGCAGGATTTCAGTCTTTGGCGGAATATTGTGTTACCAATGGTTTGTTTAGCGTCTGTGGTCCCACGTGCCTTGAGATCATTCACAAGCTCCTCTCATGTAGTTCTGGGCTGATCCCTCACTTTTCTCATGATCATCTTTTCAGCTTAATGTACACAAGACATTTTTACAACCTCTTCTGAACTATTTAACTTGACCGATAGTAACCCACGTTTAAAACGTCAGTTTTGATGCGTTTACATGTCATGTTTAGGCGCGTTTGCTTTTAGAAGCATTTTAATTTTTTATTTTTTTTTTGCGAAAAAAAACACATGTAAACGGAGAGCGAGTTAGTGCATTTAGGAGCTTTTAGTGCTTGAAATGCCTCTAAACTCGGCGTCTGAACTCATTTTTTTGCTTTCCAAAAAAGGCCTCTAAACTCAACTGCCTAAAAACGGACCTGTGTACATGTACACATAAGATAACATTGGATGAGTTTAAAGGCAGCTAAAAAAAAATGCATCCATCTGCCTCTGAACGCCCGTTTACCAGCAGCAGTGTACATGAGGCCTTACCCCATGAGGCAAAACCTTGCATGGGCGATTGATGTTTTTTTTTTTTTTTTTTTTTATATTTCTTCCATTTGAGAATAATTGCAGTCTGTGGGAGACAGAATTATTGTTGGCAGTGGATCAAATACTTATTTTATTCACTGAACCGCAACTCAATTTGTAACATTTGTATCATGTTTGTTCTGGATTTTTTGGTTGATATTCTGCCTCTATCATTTAAAATATGATAAAAAAAAATTATAGACCCTTCATTTCTTCATTAAGGGCAAACGTACAAAATCTGCAGGGGGTCAAATAATTTTTTCCCACTGTATATATTATACAGTCACATGAGCGCCCTCGAGCAGCTTACAATCTAAGGTCCCCAACTCGCATTCATACATGCTAGGGCCAATTTAGACAGGATCCAGTTAACCTACAAGCATGTCTTTTTAAAGTGTGGCAGGAAATCGGAGTACCCAGAGGAAACCCGCGCAGGCACAGAGAGAACATTAAAAAATGTAGTTGTCAGTAGTAGTTCCAATTTGGAAGTTCCAGTACTTGCATGTAAAGTAGACTATTGCAGCTGTATATTTAGAGAATTGCTGTAAATGGGGTATACATTTTTATCTCTATCTGCCTTTGTAATGGCTTCCAGTCTGCAATGTTTATTATAAAGTCTGCCCAGTTAAACTTTCTATACATTATGTGAGTGGGAGTATAGTGGAGTGTTTTTCCTAGCCTGAGGTTCATTTAGGCTCTTATTCTGCAACATTTCCAGAGAAAAATGACTTGTTGAATTTTAAAGAATACATATCTATAGTTAATGTTTATATCTGCGTATTATAGCTTTCTAAATATTTTCTGTTGATCATTATGGAGCTGGGAAGGTTGTGGATTAACGGACCCCCTAAACAATCCTGGCTTGTCTTACATTAATAACTGGAAATCTCCCTACTCTTCTTGAAGATTTGTGTAATAAACATGCATGAAAAATACTTGCTTGTTGCCTTTCATCAAATTTGGATGTAGGAAATGGGAAACGGAATCCCTTGTCTCCCGAAGGTTTCTTTTGATTGTAATCACAGCTAGGACGAGGAGGAGACAGTGCCCTTCAACAGCGAGTTAAAAGGATTGCAAAGTCCTTTGTTATTTAAAGCGGAGGTCCACCCTAAAGTGGACCTTCCGCTCATCGGAACCCTCCCCCCCTCCGGCGCCACAATTGGCACCTTTCAGGGGGGGAGGGGGGTGCAGATACCTGTACGGTACAGGTATCTGCACCCACTCCGGGATAGCTCTCTGCGGAAAGGGGCGTAGATTACGCCCCTTTCCGCAAGTGCTCGCCCCTTTCCGCAAGTGCCCCGCTGCCTGCTGGGGAAACACACAGATCCCAGAGGCAGCGGGGACCGTCCTTATTGCGCAGCGCGACTCGCGCATGCGCAGTAGGGAACCGGGAAATGAAGCAGAAAGGCTCCATTTCCTGATTCCCATACCCAAGATGGCGGCGGCAGCACCCGAGAGACGATCTAGAGATCGGCTTCTGGTGGCGACATCGCGGGCGCGCTGGACAGGTAAGTGTCACTATTTTAAAAGTCAGCAGCTGCAGTATTGCAGTATAGCTGCTGGCTTTAAAAAAAAAAAAAAAAAAAAAAAAAAAAAAAACGCGGAGTCCCGGCGGACTCCCGCTTTAAAAAACAAAACAAAAAAACATATAGTGCTTACCTCCGCTGTGCAGGTCATTTTGCACAGAGTGGCCCCTAAACCTGCTCTTCTGGGGTCCCTCGGCGGCTGTCTCTGCTTCCTCCCGCAGGTACTTCTCACGTTCATGCGAGCTCCCTCGCATGGTGAGAAGCATCTGCGGGCGTGGTCCCGTGATACAGCCGGCGGCTATAGTCGCTCACTGTATCACACGGCCCCGCCCCCTGGCGCGCCGTGTCATTGGATGTTATTGACAGCAGTGCGAGCGAATGGCTGCGCTGCTTTCAATCCATCCACTCCAGCCAATCAGCAGCCAGGCTGAGCGGCGAAGAGGACGTCGGGGGTGAGCACGGGACTTTTGAGGGGTCGGGTAAGTAAAACGGGGGAACTGGGGGCACCGACACTGAGATGTTTTTTCACCTTAATGGATAGAATGCATTAAAGCGGGAGTCCACCGGGACTCCGCGTTTTTTTTTTTTTTATTTTTTTTTTTATTTTTTTTTTTTTTTAAAAGCCAGCAGCTACAAATACTGCAGCTGCTGACTTTTAAATAGTGACACTTACCTGTCTAGCGCGCCCGCGATGTCGGCACCCGAAGCCGATCGCTCGCTCGTCTGGCGGGTCCTGCCGCCGCCATCTTGGGTATGGGAATCAGGAAATGGAGCCTTTCGGCTTAATTTCCCGGTTCCCTACTGCGCATGCGCGAGCCGCGCGGCTCAATCCGGACGATCCCCGCTGCCTCTGGGAGCTGTGTGTTTCCCAGCAGGCAGCGGGGCACTTGCTGAAGGGGGCGGGCGCTTGCGGAAAGGGGCGTAACGTACGCCCCTTTCCGCAGAGAGCTAGCCCGGAAGTGGGTGCAGTTACCTGGATTATCCAGGTAACTGCACCCCCCTCCCCCCTGAAAGGTGCCGATTGTGGCGCCGGAGGGGGGGGGGGATTCCGATGAGCGGAGGTCCATTTTAGGGTGGACCTCCGCTTTAAGGTGAAAAAACATTTACCTTTACAACCCCTTTAAGCATAAGGACTCTCCTTGATGGGCAAATGCAGTATGCCTTCAGTTGCATTCCAACCCCTATGTTTGAGATCTGTTTGAGATGCTTCTGAGATTTTTTTTTTTGGGGTTCATGACAGATGCATTTGAACTCCTAAGCTGTATCAACCTGCTTCATGCTGCTTTTGCATTCCCATTCACTTTTGTGGGGAGACGCAGCTCTGATGCAAGCAATAGGCTGTCAGTACAGGCCCTAAATCTGTGTTCCCACCCTCACAGCTCCATTGGGTCTGAATAGGGGAAAGGGGGGATGACAAGATGCCCCCGCTCCAGACCCATTTGCATTGATGACCTCTAGAGTGTCTATTTTGTTATACTCCTGTTTATGATGTATTGAAAGTTTTATTAAAATGTTAGAGTGACATCTTTATTCACTGCTATGGGTTGCATACCAATTACCACACAAATTGTCTTGTCTGTGTTGGGCAAGGCTGCTCAGTGCAACCCAACACATGTGGTGTGAACGGGCGTTTAAAGCTTTCTGGCTTTTTGGGCTAGTTTATACTTGGTTGGGGGCAGCTAAAACACGCAGTTGAGGCACAGTTTTAATTTCCACCAATGCCCCCCCACATATAAAGTGATTGTCAATGCTCACCCTGTAAAACGACCCATTCAGTTTTAAATAGAAATCAAAGGCAAAACGTTTTTGATTAAATGTAAAAAATAAATTATAAATACCTTTTTTATAAAAAAGGAAAAAAAAATGATCACATTCCCTCTGTTCTCAGCTGCATAATAGCAGGGGGGAGGAGAAGCAACTGTACACTAATCTTCCCAGTGAATGGCTGTGCGGGGTTTATCAGGATAAGTCTGATCATTGGAGGAGAGCAGTCTGAGTACCCAGCATAGCTAGAGAACTGACCACAGTGTGTTCTCCTTAGTGTGGTCAGATTTTACTAGGAAAGCAAAGGGACTGGCAGGAAAGTATTCACAGCGCTTCACTTTTTCCACATTTTGTTATATTATAGCCATTTCCAAAATGGATTAAATGAATTTATTTTTCTCAAAATTCTACAAACAATACTCCATAATGACAACATGAAAGAAGTTTGTTTTGAAATCTATGCAAATTTATACAAAATAAAAAACAAAAAATATCCCATGTACATAAGTATTCACAGCCTTAGCCTTGACACTCAAAATTGAGCTCAGGTGTATCCTGTTTCCATTGACATCCTGGAGAAGATTATACAACTTGATTGGAGTCCACTTGTGGTAAACTCAGTTGATTGGATATGATTTGGAAAGGCACACACCTGTCTATATAAGGTCCCACAGTTAACAGTGCATGCCAGAGCACAAACCAAGCCATGAAGTCCAAGGAATTATCTATAGACTTACGAGACAGGATTGTATGGAGGCACAAATCTGGGGAAGGGTAAAAAAACAAAACATTTTTGCAGCATTGAAGGTCCCAATGAGCACACTGGCCTCCATCATCCATAAATGGAAGAAATTTGGAACCACCAGGACTCTTCCTAGAGCGGGCCGCCCCGGCCAAACTGAGCAAACGGGGGAGAAGGGCCTTGGTCAGGGAGGTGACCAAGAACCCGATGGTCACTCTTACAGAGCTCCAGCATTTCTCTGGAGAGAGGAGAACCTTCCAGAAGAGCAATCATCTCTGCAGTACTCCACCAATCAGATCTGTATGGTAGAGTGGCCAGATGGAAGCCACTTCTCAATAAAGGGCACATGACAGCCCACCTGAAGTTTGCCAAAAAGGCACCTGAAGGACTCTCAACTCATAAGAAACAAAGTTCTCTGACCTCATGAAACAAAGATTGAACTCATTGGCCTGAATGGCAAGTGCCATGTCTGAAGGAAACAAGGCACCGCTCACCAAACCCATCCCTACAGTGAAGCATGGTGGTGACTACATCATGCTGTGGGGATGTTTTTCAGTGGCAGGAACTGGGAGACTAGTCATGATTGAGGGTAATATAAATGCAGCAGTTTACAGAGACATCCTTTATGAAAACCTGCTTCAGCGCACTCCGGATCTCGCACTGGGGTGAAGGTTCATCTTCCAACAGGACAACGTCCATAAGCACACAGCTAAGGTATCAAAGGAGTGGCTACGGGACAACTCAGTGAATGTCCTTGAGTGGCCCAGCCAGAGCCCAGACTTGATTGAACATCTCTGCAGAGATCTGAAAATGGCTGTACACCAACACTCCCCATCCAACCTGATGGATCTTGAGAAGTCCTGCAAAGAACAATGGAAGAAACTGCCCATAAATAGGTGTTCCAAGCTTGTAGAATCATATTTAAAAAAACTTGAGGCTGTAATTGGTGCCAAAGGTGCTTCAACAAAGTATTGCGCAAAGCCTGTGAATATTTATGTGCATGGGTTTTTTTTTTTTTTTAATACATTTGCAAAGATTTCAAACCGACATCTTTCACGTTGTCATTATGGGGTATTGATTGTAGAATATTTAGGAAAATAAGGAATTTAATCCTTTTTGTAATAAGGCTGTAACATAGCAACAAAATGTGGGAAATATTACCGTAAACACTGTTTATACTTAGTAAATACTTTCCGGATGCACTGTATGTAAACAAGCCCTCAATTCCTCTGGATGCTTAGCTGCAGGTAATGTACATCTAAAGGTTTACTGTTTGATAGTCCGGGTACTAAATCCAGTTACTATATGATGAAAACATAAAACGGAGTTCCACCCACCCCCCCAAGATCAGCTCTTGGGTGCAGCTACCACCATTCACGGTAAGGGAAACCTGCAGTGAATCCTTTCAGATTCACAGCTGATTCCCTACTGCACTGCACTTTCTACCTGGGCCGGTGGCCAAGGAATGAGGGCCCAACTTCCGAGGGATGTCGATGTGGCGCAGTCTCCCGGAAGTGGTGACAGTTACCTGTCAAAAATAGGTGCCCGTTACACCACTCCTCTCTGAAAGGTGCCAAATGTGGAGGAAGCAAATAAATGGAGCTTCCACTTTTGGGTAGAATGCCGCTTTAACAAAAAAGGCCTTTTATTACAGCCCCGAGTGAGCTAAATCCTTCTTCATTTGTGCAGTGTAGCAGATTAAAGTAGAAGTGTATCCAAAACTTTTTTTGTTTGTTTTTAGATTGAATGGAAGGGGGTAAGTCCGTCTCAGGTTTTGATTGCTTGTGTCTCTGTTGGGGGAAATTTTTCCCACACTTCTGTCCCAAGTGGCAACTTGTGGTGAAAAGGCATGAGTGGAAATCTTATAGGGAAATGGTGAGCAATTTTAAATCTGATACCTCCAAATTTGTGGAGTTCAAAATTGTGACTGTTCTGAAGATGCTAGTTATCTGGCTAGTATATGCACCAATTGGGTTCAATAGAGCTTGAGTCACAAATCTTGAACATGTTTGTATGAGTCAGAAGTCCTTGATTGCATGTTTAATTCATATATACATCACAGATGATTCAAGTAAAACTCCAGGAAGTATCTTTATTGCTATCTTACATTGGTTCAGCTTTGTACAATGGAAGTATCCATATCTTCCATCTGGGGGGCTGTTGGGGGTGCTGAAAACCAATGTATCCCATGCTACATACATTGATGGCTGTCATCTACTGGGTCCTGCTTAAGTTGTTTTTTTCAGTGAAAACAAGACTATTTCTGATTGGCTGAGACTAATCAGTTGCACAAAAAGGGTGTTCTGGGTTTTATATGCCTTTTTTCTATAACTTTTAAATGTTAGCAGACATGTTACATTTATGCCTTGTACACACGGCTGGACATTCCGACCACAAAATCCATCAGATTTTTTCCGAAACTGGTGTTGCAAACGCACGGTCAGACAAAGTTGTTGCAAAATCCGATCGTTCGGAACGTGGTGACGTTCGTTGCATACAACGGGACTATGTAGAGGCTAGTAACCAATAGCTTTGGTCTCGTAATTTTGATCTGAGCATGTGTGGCACTTTGTCCGTCGGAATTCTCTACAAATGATTTGAAAAAGTCAGATCAGATTTTTTTGTCTGAAAATTTTAGATCCTGCTCTCAAATTTTTTCCATCTGCATTTCCGACGGAAAAAGTCCGATAGAGCCCACACACGATCGGACAGGGAATAACACTTTGTGCAGCAGAAATAATTTTGTGGCTTCTCCAGATTGTATTTCCCCCCTCCTGTCTCTAACTACTGGCTTAGGAGCTCAGAATGAAATCTAACTTGTGTGAGGTTGTGTCTCTCTTCCTTGGGCACATAATAGATAATTATGACTTGTTCATCATGGTTTCTTTTTCCATTGCACATGATTAGCACAAGGAGCTTAGGGGGAGGTAGCTCATCTCTACAGTAAAGAAGGCTTAGTGGTCATTTGTTAAACTCTATGCAGAATGATATGGAGAAAATCAATGATCATGTGAAATGACATAAAACCACGAAGATCAGGAATAGTACATTTCTTTTGAATATGCTTTAAAGTGGACCTTTTGGTAACTTTACAAGTCTGCATTTATAAATAAATTCCTTAAGGCCCCTTTCACACTGGGGCGGTGCGGCCATCGGCGGTAAAGCGCCGCTTTTTTTAGTGGCACTTTACCGTCATTTTAGCGGTGGTCTGCGGCCACTAGCGGGGTGGTGTTAACCCCCGCTAGCGGCTGAAAAAGGGTTAAAACCGCCTGCAAAGCGCTGCTGCATCGGCGCTTTGCCTGTGGTATAGCCGCACTGTCCCATTGATTTCAACCGATCACCGCTCCAAAGATGTGACTAGCAGGACTTTTTTCACCATCCTGCTAGCGCACCGATCCAGTGTGAAAGCCCGAGGGCTTTCACACTGGAGTGAAAGGGGCCGTTTTTTTTTCAGGAGCTATTTTTAGCGCTGTAGTGCCTGAAAACCGCCCCAGTGTAAAAGGGGCCTAAATGTCACAATACACATCACCAGCAGTATAATCTTCCATAAAAAAAAGTATCTTTTTGTCACTAAAAGGCAGTCCTTGTACTCCAGGCAGGGAATTTTATTAAACAGATGTCATTCTCCTGCTGCAGGCAGAAGGAAGCAAGACTAGCAATAAAATAAGTTCTGAGGGAGGAAAGTTCAGTTGTACAGAGTTAATAATAATTGCATAGAGACCAAAGTGCTGCCTTATGCCTCGTACACACGTTCCGATTATCGTAAGACTGATCGTTCACATTTTGTTGCATACAACTAAGATCGAATACAACAGTGCAAAATGTGTGTAAGATTTTTGTCGTACGATTCTGGAACAATCTTCCGTCGTGCGTAGCTACGTATTTTAAATGATGTCAAATACGTGTGACCTGTGTGTCCTTCTGGTTTATTTTCGTGCTTCCGATCATGCGTGGTGTTTGTCGAATTACATTTATCGGACGCATACTGTACTGGCTATACGATTGTCGTACGATGGGCTGTCATCCGAGCAAAGTTTTCCTGTTTGTCCCTTCGGATTTGGTTGGACGGACTGTCGCGATCGGCTGTCGAAAGCTGCGTACTAACGATCAGATTATCGCACGATCTGTCCGAAAGCGACTTTTGTGGTCCGATAATCGGAACGTGTGTACGAGGCATAAGGCTGGGTACAAATGGGTCGGATATCGTCCGGTTTAACAGAAACCAGCCAACCTTCGGTCTGTGCATACAGCTGTCTTTCTGACATAAACCGGTGTAAGGGCCAGCTTTCGCCGAAGCGACATGCTGGAAAACCAGCATCTTATCTGCACTTACAGACCATGGCTGTGAGTGCTGATCATTGTGTTCTGGTGGAGGGGCAGTCCCCATGTGAGAATTTAAAGGCACAGTGTGTGGGGAAGATCACTGCACTAAGACCCCCTTCACACTGGGGCATGTTTCAGGTGCTTTTTACAGTGGTAAATCGGAGCAAAAATTTGTGGCGCTTTACCGATAATGCCCCCCCCCCATCCCCCCCCTTCCCAGTGTGAAAGTGCCCTAACCTTGCATTTGTTGGTATGGCAATCTCTCAGGTTTTTCTTTTGTTCAGCCCGCTGGGTTGAATGAAAATAAAAAAAACTTTACATGTGTAGAGGCCTTGTGAAAAACTTGCTTACTCTGACATTGCTACAATTTTATCTAACATTTTAACCACTTGCCCACCAGTCCAATTCTGATATTTCTCTCCTACATTTAAAAATCATCTTTTTTTTTTTTTTTTTGCTAGGAAATTGCATAGAACCCCCAAACATTATATATGTTTTTTTTGAGCAGAGACCCTAGAGAATACAATGGCGGTCATTGCAACTTTTTACCTCACATGGTACTTGTGCAGCAATTTTTCAATGCTTTAACCACTTTCAGACCGGACCATTTTGCTGGTAAATGACCAGAGGTCTTTTTACACTTTGGCACTGCGCTGCTTTAACTGGTAATTGGGTACAACATTGCATGACCGCGCAAACGAAATTTGCGTCCTTTTCTTCCCACAAATAGAGCTTTCTTTTAAAGGTATTTGACTGACTCTGCGATTTTTATTTTTTGCGATATAAACGTAAAAAGACCGCAAATTTTGAAAAAAAAAATTTTCTACTTTTTGTTATTAGAAAAATCCAATAAACTCAATTTTAGTCATACATTTAGGCCAAAATGTATTCAGCCACATGTCTTTGGTAAAAAAAAAGTCAATAACTGTATATTTATTGGTTTGCGCAAAAGTTGTCACATCTACAAACTAAGGTACGTTTTCTGGAATTTACGCAGCTTTTAGTTTACGACTGCCTATCTCATTTCTTCAGGTGCTAAAATGGCAGAGCAGTACAAAACCCCCCCAAATGACCCCATTTTGGAAAGTAGACCCCCTAAGGAAATTGATAAGTGGCATGTTGAGCCCATTGAATATTTTATTTTTTTGCCTCAAGCGATTGAATAATGACAAAAAAAACATTTTTTTTTTTTTTTTTTACACAAAGTTGTCACTAAATGATATATTGCTCACACATGCTATGGGCATATGTGAAATGACACCCCAAAATAAATTCTGCTGCTTCTCCTGAGTACGGGGATACCACATATGTGGGACTTTTTGGGAGCCTAGCCGCGTACGGGGCCCCGAAAACCAAGCACCGCCTTCAGGTTTTCTAAGGGCGTAAATATTTGACTTCACTCCTCACTACCTATTACAGTTTTGAAGGCCATAAAATGCCAAGATGGCACAAAACCCCCACAAATGACCCCATTTTAGAAAGTAGACACCCCAAGCTATTTGCTGAGAGGCATGTTGAGTCCATGGAATATTTTATATTTTGCCACAAGTTGCGGGAAAATTACAAACTTTTTTATTTTATTTATTTTTTCACAAAGTTGTCACTAAATGATATATTGCTCACGCATGCCATGGGCATATGTGAAATGACACCCCAAAATAAATTCTGCTGCTTCTCCTGAGTACGAGGATACCACATATGTGGGACTTTTTGGGAGCCTAGCCGCGTACGGGGCCCCGAAAACCAAGCACCGCCTTCAGGCTTTCTAAGGGCGTTACAGTTTTGTAGGCCATAAAATGCCAAGATGGCACAAACCCCCCCCCCCAAATGACCCCATTTTGGAAAGTAGACACCCCTAAATTTAGGGGTACACTAGTGAGACTAGGTAATAAATGGCGGGTGCCCTGAAACTATAAAAAAATAACTAACCAACCAGCGTCACCTGTAACAGTTATATGGTGATCACTGGTGAAAGGGTTAACTAGGGGGCAATCAGGGGGCTTTATGCGGTAGTATATGGGGGTCCCTGGTGCTATAAAAAGCTGCGGCGAACCTAAATACCTACCTGCCTAAGTAGCGTCAACTGTGACACTAATACAGCGATCAGAAAAACGATCGCTTATTAGGCTGGGTTCACACTGGAGCGATGCGGGAACGCCACGAATCCGCGGCGGGTTCCCGCATCGCATGCCTCCCGGCGGCAGTTCACACTACCCTATGCGAACTGCTGGGAGTGTCAGTGAATTGTTAATGACACCCCCAGATCAGTTCGCATATCGCAGTGCGATCTGCAAACTCGGATCGCATGGTGTGAACACCCATGCGATCCGATTCTGCTGCAGACCAAAAAAAGGGTCCCGTGCGAATTTGCGGCGGGTGCGGCGAATGGCTGAACTCGAATCGCAGAGATCGGATGTGATTTGCACTGCAGTTCGGTGCGAATCACATCCGTTCTCATAAACCGCTGCAATGTGAACCCAGCCTTAGTGACACTGGCGACGGGGGGTGATCACGGGGTTAAACCTTTTATTGGGGGGGTTAGGGGGGTACATTAGAACTAAAGGGGTCTAACCCTAACTGCCCTAACAGTTATTACAGTCACAAATGACACCAATGCAAAAAAAAAAAAAATAAATGCATTGGTGTCACTGTGACTGGGGGGGGCAGGGGTAATTGGGGGGGTGATCGGGGGGTAAAGGGGGGGTGTGAGTGTGCCTGGCATGTTCTACTGTGAAGTGTCGTGTTGGTGCAACTCGCCGATCCTCTCTCCTCGGTGCCGGAACGAAAAATACCGACACGGAGGAGAGATTACATCACTTCCTCTCCTGTGTTTACATTACAGGAGAGGAAGTGATGTCACGAAGGATTTCCATTCGTCGGGAGCGATCGCGAGGGGTTGGCCATGAATGAATGGCCGCCCCCTCATCCCGGATCGCTCCCGAACGAATACTGACCGCCGCAGGCGTCCATATGCCTGCCCGTGCCATTCTGTCGACGTACATCGTCGTGCGGCGGTCGGCAAGTGGTTACATAAAATAAATGGTAAAGTTAGCCCAAATTTTTTGCTTAATCTGAAAGATGAAGTTACACCAAGTAAATAGATACCTAACATGTCATGCTTCAAAATTGCACACACTTGTGGAATGGCACCAAACTTCGGTACTTAAAAATCCCCATAGGCGACGCTTAAATTTTTTTTACTGGTTACATGTTTTGAGTTATAGAGGTCTAGGGCTAGAATTATTGCGCTCGCTCTAACGTTCAAGATGACACCTCACATGTGTGGTTTCAACACCGGTTTCTTATGTGGGCGGGACTTGCGTATGCGTTCGCTTCTGCTTGCGAGCACACAGGGACATGGGCACTTTAAAAAAAATATTGTTAATGTTACTTAATTTTCTAGACACTTAAAAAAAATAAAAAAAGTTTTGATCACTTTTATTCCTATTACAAGGTATGTAAACATCCCTTGTAGTAGGTCCTGTCATGTCATATTCCAATTTACAGTGAAATATGGGGTCATTAAGACCCCACATGTCACCTCTAGGCTGGGAAGCGTAAAATAAAAAAAATAAAAACCTATCATGGCTTCCCAGCCGAGGCAGCGCCATTTTTTTTTTTTAGCGCAGAGGCGCCGGGCGTGACGTCATAACATCTCACCCGGCCTCCGACGATCATAGAGACTCCAGCGACCATCTGGTCCGCTGGAAATCTCTATGGTGGACATCCGGGGCCGGCGGATCCATTCACAGTCTCACCAATCACACAGGTGAATCAGTAGGAGCACCAGAGGGGGGGGGGGGGGGGGGGCTGCCCGAAAGAACGATCTAGCTATGATAATTCTTATGGTGTATGAAATCTTTGGCTAAAAAACGCTGATATCTGAATGATGCCTGTAGTTTTAAGCATCATTCAGATATACCACCACAAAGCCCAGGACGTCCAGCCGTCGGCAAGTGGTTAAATTTAAAGGGACATGTAAGGATAGAAATAAAGGTGGGAATCTTTAATGTACAGGGTAGTCCTCTAGATCAGTGGTTCTCAACCCTGTCCTCAAGTACCCACAACAGGCCACGTTTGCAGGTTTTCCTTTATCTTGCACAGGTGCTTTAAATCAGTCAATGGCTTGGCATTTTGGACAGCTCTTTTATCCAAGAGAAATTCCTAAAACATGGCCTGTTGGGGGTACTTGAGGACTGGGTTGAGAACCATTGCTCTAGATCTTGGCATAATTTGGCACAAGCATACAGAACAAGAGCTCATACCTTTCCCAGCTGCCTGTTTATTCCAGGTCAACATTTTTACTAGGTAGTGAAGCTGAAATCTGCATTAGAGCCTAGGAGCCTGGATATTTTTAAAAAGTCAGCAATGGCAGCTTCCATTTTTTTTTTTTCTCTCTTCACAAATTTGCTTTAAGATACGTTTCCCTTTTAATGACAAGTGTCAGGTACACTTTAAACTCCGGAGCATTACTAAGTTTTCCTTGCTTGCACTACTGCAGTGTTTTCCATGTGTATAAGCTGGTAACGTTAATCACTAAAGCTGTTGGCCAGAAAAGGTTTAACAGCATGACCTAAAGCACAGTGTTTGAAAAAATGCTTTCCAAATTGGATAAGTGCTAAATCACTTTTCTCTTTTTAGAGTAAAGACCAGCTGCTCCAAGCTGACCTGCAGTCTCCTGTGTCACAGCTTGCTACAAAGGTATGTCTCGCTGGATTAATTCTACTTAACATTGTGTTCCTTTTTTAAAGGCTCCACTCTACCTATTTTTTCCATTGTTTGTTTGCTTTGTGTGAGTGATGATGCAATTGCTTTTCTCTTTAAGGTTGGTTGCAATTCCTCTCTTTTTTTTTTTTTTTTTTTCTTTGTTGAATCCGATTACTCAAAATTCCCTGTAAATTTGCATCTCCAGCAATACCTGCCATGGTCCATTTCATGTCTGTGTGTGGGCAGGCATCCTGGTATAGGCAAGACTTTGCTTACTTATCTCAGAGCTTTCCCCCGGATGACTGGTGATTTGATGACTGGTAGGTTATGATTTAGAAACAAAAATCACAGATCCACAGAATGAATATAGCAGAAGCAGGCAAATCATTGGATGTGGTACAACTTCCCACTAGGAAGAACAGGTAACAGCACAATGGTAACAATGACACATATCTCTCCAGGTCTTGTGAGTAGCACTCAGAGCCTTTGATGATATCTTTCCGAAGATTTATAGTAGCTGGACTGCAGAGCAAAAATGCTTAGGCACCAATATAAAGCTTTTACACACGCTCCTGGCTGCTGTAGCATGGGCAGTGTGTGTGACATTTTTCAGCTTTTCAACTTTCTTGGGGAAGTAATTCTAATCACTTCTATGATGGGGCAATTTCGCATCCTTGGCCATGTACCCTGGACCATGCTGCCCATTATGGGCGACCAGAAAGACCATGGTGGCTGTCAGAAAACAGCTGTTTGTTGATCATCTCTTAACTGAATGAAGCAAGGAGTTGCAAGCTTTTCATCCATTTTCAGAGCTGCCATTCCCAGGCTGATGTAGCTGGGGAAAAAACTGATATAGCATGATCTGTGCATGATTAGCTTGATTGGAGTCTCTTGGAGACATTATGGGTCTAATAAACCTCTGAAGTCTCCCTAAAGAGAACCTATCGTACAGCAAAATATAATCATCAAAGTCCAATGATTAAATTTATGTGACATAGCGGAATGGTAAAGCTCAAATAATGTGATTTACTTTAGGAGAGAGCGTTATTCCCCTTTCTATGCCACTTGCACCTATGAGGGGGGAAAAAAAAACAGTTGTGTTCATTGTTAGCGTAACGCTTGGATAAGGTTAGGGCATATTGATGAGGGCCCAAATTAGCATGACAGCAATCTCTTTAAATTGTGATTTATTGCTAACTGTAATCAGCCAGCAATAGATCATTATAGCAGTGATCTACTGCTGTAGGCAACGGCTGATCAGAACAAATCTGCTGGAGTCTCTGCATTGACAAGAAATGCTGTAACATCACTACACTCCCAATGTAAACACAATGTAAAAAAAATTGGTTTAAGTTCGCTTCTACATCTGTCATTACAGTTTTGTAAATAGTTGATCCGATCAGCAGAAAGCCCAGTGGTGTGGGGGAAGCTGTCTGTCATTCCCCCCCTGTCATCTCATCAAGTTAGGCTGTCTCGGGGATATTCATTATCTCCCCAGGCAGCTGGAGGTGGTGGGTAGGGTCAGGGTGTGGCTGCCTCCTGCTGACCCTCACCCGCAGCTAAAGAAGGAATAGAAGAAGAGACCACAGCAGCTCGGGAATCTTCTGACATGCTGTAAGTGACTGAGCAGTGCACATTGTCACTACATGCAGACCTATCCGGTCTCTATAAATCATCCTGACCTGGCTCTATATACTACCGTAACATCACTTGAGGTTGACATGTGGTGCGCTACCTGCCCCCGGGGGGGAGGAGGGGGTGCCAGATATAGGATCTGCTCTTGGTGCCAAATGCTCTAGGTACATGTCTACCCAGGAGAGGATTGTTTCAGATGCCACTGGGTCTGGGCCATGTTTAAATAACATCAGCATCTCCCCTGGTGTCATAATATATCAAATTATATGTTGATTGCCACTGGCATTACTGGCAGTGTGAAAGTTGTGAAAACACCCTGTGCTCATTGACATCCTAAAAATGATCATGGTCCCATCGCCACCACTGTGTTCTTCAAATAAGCAAATGACTTGATTCCGACTGCTGAGCCTTTGTATTCTTTCTGACAGCATGAAGACTTTCCAATCCTCAAAATGCTATAGCCAGTGGCGATGATTGAAAGAAAATATGCCAACAGGCTGGTTGTACGCAAGCTGATCAGTAGATTGACTTGTGTACAACCAGCCTTTCTATACATGGATCAGAATTTGGCTGGTCCCTGCTTAACCAGCTAAATTGTGATCCGTGTATTGCCTTCTCTAGTTATTTCTTTGCTTCTTTTATCAGTTTAGTAATGCTTTATCTGTGGCTCATCTATCCAAAACAACGTGTTCCAGAATTCTTCTGGAACTATCTATGCCAGTGCGTCGAGGAGCAGCAGAGTTTTGGCAGAAAAAATGCTTGATGTTTGTAAATGCATGTTAACACATCTAAACACTTGCTAATGCTAGGTGCGTTTAGAGCTTGAGCGTTAATTCATTTCAGTGGCCAGAATAAATTAATATTCTTGCCAATGAAATTAACGCCTAAGCTTTTGATGCCTGAAAATGCGCCTTAACACATTACACACATTTATACAAGCGTTGGGTGTTCTTTTCTGGTAAATTGCTGCTTTTAGAAGGGTTTCCAAGACATCCTGAGTGCATGAGGCCTAAAGGTAAACTATGTTGTGTGTGTGTGTGTGTGTGTGTGTGTGTGTGTGTGTGTGTGTGTGTGTGTGTGTGGTGTTTTGTTGTTTTACTTGCTTAAGCTTCCCTATATTAATGATTGCCTTTCATATACAGGTTTGTAAATGTTGCCCTAAACGGACATCTGTATATAAGAGAATTTAATTCCCAAGCCTGCTCCTGTTGCCACATTTAGTGTTATAAATAGTTTTATTATTTTTAGTTAGGGCAGATCTATTTCTAAGAAATCGGCTAGGCTAAGTTCACTAAGGGCTTGATGCAAAAGAGCATGTTGCTTTGGCCCGCACTGCAATGGCCTTCCTAGTAGAAGGATTGACAGGTTGAAAATACTGAAGTAAATGGCTAGTGTGGCCTGAGGTTCAGTTCACACTGGTGTAACATGTGATCCAATTTGTGAGACACCAAGTTGGATGAGATGTGAAATTCAATGTTTTCCTATAGCAGCTGTCTTAGCTGACATTACCCTATTTACAAACATCTGACTTGCAAACCACTTACAAATGGAGGGAAACAGAAAGTGAGAGGAAACCTACCCTTAGGAAAGGAAATTCACACTTGTAAGAGTTATTATAGGGAAAAAGGTATCTTCACTAAGAGTCCATTCACACAGGGGCAACGCGACTTCCAGTGTGACTTTTAGAGGCAACTTGGACACGACTTGGGGCGACTTGCAACACGACTTTAAGTCCACCCAGGCCAGGCGACTTTGGCCATGTCCAATCCGAGAATAATCCGCTCTCGAGGGGGAACTCCACGCCAAATTTTAAATAAAAACAGGCATGGGTTCCCCCTCCGGGAGCATACCAGACCCTTAGGTCTGGTATGGATTTAAAAAAAAAAAACTGTGTGGGGTCCCCCCAAAATCCATACCAGACCTGGCTGGTCAGGAAAGGGGGTGGGGCGAGTGAGCGCCCCCCCTCCTGAACCGTACCAGGCTGCATGCCCTCAACATGGGGGGGGGGGGGGGGGGGGGTGGGTGCTTTGGGGAAGGGGGGCACCCTGCGCCCCCCACCCCAAAGCACCTCTTCCCGACAACCCTGACCGTATGTTGTCGGGGTTTGCGGGCAGGGGGCTTATCAGAATCCGGGAGCCCCCTTTAATAAGGGGTCCCCCAGATCCCGGCCCCCCCACCCTATGTGAATGAGTAAGTACTCCTACCAGTTCACCTGTCGAAAAAGTGTCAATAAAAAACAGGTTTTTAAAGTAATTTATTAATCGGCTCCGGGGTTCTTCCAACTTCGGGGGTCTTCTTCCGACTTCTCCACTCTGTTCGCCCTCTTCTTTCGGTGTCCGGCCTCTTCTCCCGCCTCTTCTCCAGCACTCTAGTGTTGTCTCCCGATCTCCAGCGTCTTCTCCCGGGCTCCTCCGCTATCTTCTTGCAGCTCTTTTACTAGCAGAGGAGCCCGGTCTCCTCCGTCCTAATGCCCTCTTCTCTCTTCTCCCGATGTTGACACAACGCTCTCTTCTGCTGTAATGGCTTGTGCGACGTGCGCGGCGACTTATATAGGCATGGGGCGTGGTCACCGGGGGATGTCGCCCTTATGACGTCACAGTCCCAGCATGCCCTGGGACTTGACGTCATAAGGGGCGGGGTCACCGTGTGACATCCCCGGTGACCACGCCCCATACCTATATAAATCTCCGCGCACGTTGCACACCACATTTCAGCAGGAGAGAGCGTTGTGTCAACATCCGAAGATTAATTACTTTAAAAACTTGTGTGTGTGTGTGTGTGTGTGTGTGTGTGTGTGTGTGTGTGTGTTTATACTTTTTTTTTTTTTTTTTTCCCCCCAGGTGAATGGGTAGGGGTACGATGTACCCCTTAATCATTCACATAGGGTAGGAGGCCAGGATCTGGGGGCCCCCTTATTAAAGGGGGCTCCCAGATTCTGATAAGCCCCCCGCCCGCAGCCCCCCGAAAACCAACGATCAGGGTTGTCGGGAAGAGGCCCTTGTCCTCATCAACATGGGGGCAAGGTGCCCCCCTTCCCCAAAGCACCCCCCCCATGTTAAGGGCATGCGGCGTGGTACGGTTCGGGGGGGGTGGGGCGCTCGCTCTTCCCCCACCCCCTTTCCTGACCGGCCAAGTTGCATGCTCGGATAAGGGTCTGATATGGATTTTGGGGGGGACACCCATGCCGTTTTTTTTGGTGTAGGGGGGGTTCCCCTTAAAATCCATACCAGACATAAGGGCCTGGTATGCTCCCGGAGGGGGAACCCATACCGTTTTTTATTTAAAATTTGGCGTGGAGTTCCCCCTCGAGAGATGATTTTTCTGTGAGAGAGGCGACATTGTCGCTTCAATAAAGATGGAGATCCGACTTGGAGGGGACTTCTATTGAAATCAATGGGTACAAGTCGTCTAGAAGTCGGATTGAAGTAGTACAAGAACCTAATGTGAAGTCGGAGCGACTTAAGTAGTGTGCATTAAGACGGCTCTCATTCACATTGATTTTTACGATGTTTTTTCACCAATTTTTTGTTTTCGCAACAACCCAAAGTTTTCAAAATACAATTGTCATTGGGACAGAACGTGAGGTGAAATCTTCTGAACAGGAGCACAGACAGCAAAACAAACGTTACAGGGGTGTTAACCCTTCCCTATACTATCCAAAAAGCTTAAAAAAATGTACCTGTTCTTACAAACGTTACTCAACTTAAAGCGACCGTCCGCCCATCGCTGCAAACATTAAAACCAGCAGCTGCACATACTGCAGCTGCTGACTTTTAATAATTGGAAACTTACCTGTCCTGGAGTCCAGCGATGTCGGCACCGCAGCTGATGTTTCCATCATCTTTTGGGTGCATGAAGCCTCCATTGCAAGTAAGGAAACCCGGCAGTGTAGTCTTTTGGCTTCACGCCAGGAACCCTACTGCGCATGCACGAGGCTGAGCTCACCTCTCCCACTGGCCCGGCGGCTGGGGAAGGAGGAGCCCCAGCGATGACCTAAATATTGGCGGCTGAGGCTCCCGGAAGTGGGGACAGCTTACCTGTGAAAGGCAGGTATCCTGTCCCCCTCCCCCTGAAAGGTGCCAATTGTGAGATGGGAGAGGGGGGGGGGGGGGGAGTACAACAAGCGGAAGTCCCACTTTTGGGTGGAACTCGGCTTTAAGAACAAACCTTTAGACCCTATCTTGTTTGTGACCCGGGGACTGCCTGTACACAAGTCTGTCTGACTTTAGAAAAGGTTCCTGCACTACTTTGGTCTGACTTTCATATGATTTCAATGCTACAATGTGTGAAAAATCACATAAAAGTTGTACTGAAAGTTGCGTGACTTTGGAGTCGAGCTAGTGTGGACCACACCTAAAAGATTCAAACAGTGTTCAGGTAGGTGCAAAGTAATTCGTGACAAATGCAGAAGCGTGTTTTGAGCTGTTTAACTTGGTACACCCTTTTGGACCCCTCAGCTGCCCATTTCAATGATGCCTTAGACCCTATTTACACTTGGCGACTTATTTTTATTTTTTAATACCTTTTTTTAATCCCGTTTTCCATAAGACGTGTAGTACAGGTGCAGAATTGCACATTATTGGCCACATAGACTGAAGTGTGAGCACCTAAAGAATGTGTAACATGTTTTTTAAGCACTTCCATTAAAGTCTATGGGACTAGAAATGCGTTCCTACCCCAAAGAAACTTGTGTACTTTTTTGGAGCTTTATGCAACAACTGAAACCATACTCGGGTGTTAACAAGCCCATTTTTAGAATGAGATTTTTCATCATGAGCATTGTTGTGTTGTTTGAATTGCACAATAAAATTCTCAGGTGTGAATGGGGACTAAGAGGAGTGCTGAAGTATAGACACTGAGGGCTATACACTCCATATATAATAAGAAAATATGGGTGTTTGCATATACCAATATTATATTCATATAAAATATACACAAAGTAGGGTTTTAAAATGCACATTTATTGATAAGTCTGTCGCTTTTAGGCTCGATTCACATCTATGCCTGTTGCTTTTGAGCATTTATGCAGTGCTTTTTGCTGTGCTTTCTGCATCTGTGTTTTTTTCCCCCGATTTTACATAGATTTTTGCCGCGATTTTGTGATCTGTGTAGGTTTTTTTTTTTTCACTGTATATAGCTGGTTGCTAAGGAGCAGGTCGGGATGCCAGCCTCTGCGTTATTAGCAACCGATGAGTCATCAGCTATCAACGCGCTTCCCCCGCTGACAGCTGAATGAAAAATAAAATTGCTCCCTATAAAAATTCACGGAAAAAAACGGCGCGGGGTCTTCCCCCAAAGACCATACCAGACCAAAGCTGATATGGCCCCTGCATATCAGCTTTGGTCTGGTAAATTCTTTGACCCCACACTTTTTTTTTTCTCTCTCTACATTTTGGCGTGAGGGTCTCCCCTACACCCTCACGCCAAAATGTAAAAAAAAAAAGGCATGGAGTCTCCTTCTAAAACTAATACCAGAAGCCATGCCAAAGCAAGGTGTAAATGGGCCTGTAAGCTAACCATTTTATTTAGTGACAGGAGCTTTGACTAGCGTTGAGAGCGCTAACAAAGTGTGTCCGAAGCCATGTTTTGAAGCAAGTGTAAACTATCTGTTAATGTGCTGAAGCAGTAGCAAGTGTAAATTAACTCTTACATGGACAGATTGAGCTCTCTGTACTGCTATGTGCTGACATTTTCTACCAGACTGATGATTGCCTTGTAAAAAGTTAGTTAATTTTTCTTCTACTTTACTGAAATAAAGGTTAACTCTGCCCGTGAAAAATACACTATTTTGAATTTGCTCTGTAATTCTGTCTCCATTAAACTGATTTTAGCAGTCCTTTTCTGCAGATACTGCCCCGTGTCGTATTCACCACACTCCTCTTCTACACATACTGCCATGTCGTATTTACCACACTCCTCTCCTTCACATACTGCCATGTCGTATTCACCATACTCCTCTCCTACACATACTGTCCAGTGTAATAGCCTCCTTACTCCTCCTCCTCTCCTACACATACTGTCCAGTGTAATAGCCTCCTTACTCTGCCCCTGCGCATGAGGCCTCCTCTCCTGCTCATACTGCCTACTATAACCTCTGGTAGGCCTCTTCTGCATATACTGCCTGCTATCATACCCTCCACACTTCTCCCCTGCCCAGTGTCATAACTTCTAGCACTACTCTCATGTACATACTGCCCACTGTCGTACCCTCCTCTCCTACACATACTGCTCAGGTACATACTGCCCAGTGCCATACCCTCCACACAACTCTTCCTTCACATACTGCCCAGTGTCATAACCTCTAGCACTACTCTCATGCACATATTGCCCACTGTCATACCCTCCTCACTCCTCTTCTACACATACTGTTCAGCGTCATAACCTCCAGTACTACTCTCATGTACATACTGCCCAGTGCTTTACCCTACACGCTCCTGTACTACACATAATAACCAGTATCCTAACTTCCAACACAACTCTCACACATACTGCCCAGTGGCATA
Organism: Lithobates pipiens; assembly: GCF_037356315.1. Classification (NCBI taxonomy): domain Eukaryota; kingdom Metazoa; phylum Chordata; class Amphibia; order Anura; family Ranidae; genus Lithobates; species Lithobates pipiens. The sequence goes on along the minus strand of NW_027507758.1, from coordinate 377,849,326 downwards.
ACCTTCCACACACCTTTTTTCCTTCGTATACTGCCCAGTGTCATAACTTCCACACACCTCTTCCTTCACATACTGCCTAGTGTCATAATATCCGACTCTAGTGCCTCACACATACTGCCCAGTATCCTAACCTTCATACTCCTCTCCTACACATCTTGTCCAGTGTCCCAACCTATGGCACCCTTCCTCTTCTGTACGTGCTTCCTGATAAAGCACTTGTTTAACATTGTGCCTGATATTCCCCTCACCCTGTTCTGAGGAGGACACACTTTTGCTAGTAACAGAGAAAAATAAATTGAAAACCCATTGTAGTTTCCCTTTAAATTAATGCTGATTAGGGGTTCTGATTTTGCATGCTGCATACTTTTTACAGGTTAGTGACTAAGAAAGTACTTAAGCTAGAGACCCCAAAAATGGGGGCATTCAAGAGGTTTGCAGGGGCAGCCCAACCCCCTTCTCTATTTCTGTCATAACCATTTTTGGTTTTTCACTGTTCTACATTTACCTGGTTGACTCTGAAATGCTGCTTCATTTGTCAGTGAATGTTTAAACCCTTTGGGTGACAATGGTACTAAAATAGACATTCTTTGTCCCAGTGGTTTTGTAAACCAAACCACAAAAATAGACACCGTAAAGGGATTTAACACAATACTGTATGCCAACTTGATAAAAATAAGTTGTGCCCTGGTGGTCATAAACCTGTTCAAAACAACACAAAATCAAGGCATATCCACCTGGAACTAAAGCAACCACCACAATGGGGCCTCCATGGCCTGTACACAGTAAATTGAACAAAAATGTAAAGATCGATGCTTTATTCACTTAATTTATAAAAAATCTTTATGTGAACGCTCTTCACCAAATCCACATTCTAAAAAGGCCATATTGTCTTTTGTCACTACAAAAGTCCAGCCATCACACAGCTACTGTCCTAATTAAAGACAGCAGCTACACTTACCTGTCCAGGGATTCAGTGATGTCGCCACCCCAACCAATTTTTTCAATCGGCTCTTGGATGCTGCTGCCACCATCACTTGTAAGGGCAACCGGCAGTGAAGCCACGCTTTTGTGAATGGCCAAGCAGTGGGGGAAGGAGGAGGGGGGCCCAACTCCCGAGAGACTTCGCCGCGGCAAAGTGGGAGCGGGTACCTGTCTGAAAGGTGCCAAATGTGGCAGCAGAGGGGAGGAGGAAGCAAACAAGCGGAGCATACTCCCTGCTTTAACTTCTAAATGTGCATTATTCTATTGGCTACCACATTTCCTAATCCTGTTTTTTTGTTTTGTAAATCTAAACCTGCTTCCAGGGGTGGCATATGGGTCAGTTGGGTTCGGTATCCTTTTAGTATTTTTAGTACTGTGTGTATATGTGTTCTATTGTGTGAATTTAATTTAGATCTGAATAGAGATGACTAAGCAATCCGCCTCTTTCCTAACTTGTTAGTTTATTCTGCACCAGAAATAAGACAAGTGTTTCCTGATAGGGGAAATCAACTGTAGAGGAAACTTTATGCGTAAACGCCCTGTTCTAAGATGTATTCATCATGGAAGCTTTAATGCTTTGTATTCTTTTACTAGCCAAGTGCTTGTTTTATCCTGATTTATTATGTTTACTTAAGACGTTAATTTTATTTTGTTTCCTTTCCTGCTAATTACTTGATTATCCCATTAGTCCATTGACCTTAAAGAACACATCCACTGTAGTGAACATGGTTTTTGTTTTTTTGTTTTTGTCCTTCTCTGTCCATTGAAAAGAGCAAGACAAACAAATGTTGGCAAAGCAAGAAGAATATGATGGGAAAAGGTCTGCCACATAATATTCTTGTGGAGTTTTCTGCAGAAATAGAGGCTACTCAATGTGGAATTTTTGTCTGTGACGGTCACATTCCATTTTAGTTTCTAATGCACCACTTCTGATTGGTTGCTGTCTGACACGAGTGCACCTGAATTGGTCCTTGGAGCACTGTTAACAAGGAACTTGCATACAGGAGAAAAAGCAAAGCATATGTGTTTTTGACCAAGAAAACTTTTTTTTTTTTAACTGTAAAATGGAAGCGGGAATTTGCCAGGGCAGAACTACCAATTTATTTCTATCCATTTTGAGCCCATGATGCTTTATATTTCTGGATACAAAGACTGTATTGTCTACGGTATCCCCCTTATACCCGATTTTGACAGCTAGCGGGGGATCTTCTTCCCCTGCTATCTGTCACAATGTGAAAAAACACCTGCCTGGCCCTGTCATTCATCCACAGTATTCTGTGAATGGAGAAACTACAAGTCCCATCAGCCTTTGTGGCTGTCTGCTTGTAGTTCTCAATGAACTACCATGGTGCTGTTGAGCACTCTGGTAATTTATTGATTCTTCCTGCCCGTGTGAAACTGCTTATACGATGTACGGCTAGATAGCTCACATAGTCTACAGGAGACCTGCATGGCATCAGTGATCTGCTGATCACTGATGCAATGCTTTCCAGGCTCCAAAAAGAAAAAATAGGAAAAAAAAATGTGCATTTATGATTTTTTTTATCTTAAAAAGTTTGTCATTTTACTCATACATGGTAAAGGGTGTCTCCACATAAGCCACTCCCTAGGCATGTATTCTTGCCTTACCAGGATCGAATAGTGCCAGTGTCTAACCAGCACAGCAGCAGTGAATAAAGTCCCTGCGGTCATGTTACTTAAATGGAGAGTGTTGTTACCGCATCAAAGGAAGTGCTTGTGCAAGGTTTCCAATGCAGGTATTCACAAAATGTTCTAGAGGGTACCTTGAAAAGCAGAAAGTCCAGTCTTATGCCTAGTGCACACCATCAAAAAATAAGATGAAAAATGACGCTTTCGGATAACCTGATCATTGGTGCACAGCTTTTCAGCGCTGATCACGACCATTCATGCAAAAATATCTGAAGGGACAGACCCGAATAATCTTCTTGTATGACGCCAGAACGAGTGATTTAATTTAATCAGTACAATATTTGTTTGAAAAACAAAAAATGGAAGACCAAGACCATGCATGCTTGGAAAAAGAATACATTACATCACTTCCAAAGTTGTATTGTGTCGTATGAGAATTTTTATAACTTTAGTAACCTCTTCTTCAATTTCAATATGAGACTAGCATGCAAAAAAAGCAGCTGATCATTTGCCTGATAGGCTTTCCTTTAGGCCTCTTGCACATATGTGTCTATATATGTGAATTCTGGCATCCACCCCCCCCTCCCACTTTAGTACAGCATACTTTTTGCATTTGCCTGTATGCTATACTCCTATTTTTACAATACTCCAAATATACATGGGCACAACCATTCACATCTATGGCAGGCTGTATACAGCACCTGGGCTGCTCACATAGGAACACCAAATCTTACATGGTACTGGCCCAGACACCTTGCTGGTACGGGCAGTCTGTATTACATATGTGATTCTATAGTTTGGCCATAGTTTTATTTTAACTTCACTCTCACAAAACGCCAGTTAACCTTCAGAACCGATAAAAAACAAAAAAAAAAGTTAAAATCCTTTTACCATCGTCCAGCACTGCAGATGCATGGTGAACTTGCATAGCATTATGGGGCAACAGAAGCTCATGTGACAGGAGGAAGAATCGCGTCTTCAGAGTATTCATTACCTTCAAGTAATTGAGCTGTCTTTGCTTTCATTACCTTATTTACAATAATAAAAAAGTGTCTGACTTGAATTCCTCCCTCTTGCCTGTGCAGCTGTAATTTAGAGATCAATGTAATAACAATTTTTACCTTCAAGTCCACTTTGATTATTTTTTGTTTTTACAAAAAGACTATAGGGCTGACTCTTGTAAATGCACTTGTTGCGGTTTGCTAGTTATGTCCTGCCTTAGCTGTGTGACACACATATAAATCGGTCGGTCCGATCTTTTGTTTGTTGGCACAAAATCAGACTATTTACCCCTAGCTGCTCAGTATTCCTTTGCATTTCACATCCATCTTGTATAATTGAATTTTGGTATATGGCTGCGTTAAAGCTGTAAATAAAAAGGTAAAGTTGTTGTCAGTAGCAACTAGTTGCATATCAGCCTGCATTTTCTTACAGAAAACTGGCAGCTGGGTTTTTCTCCTTCTTTCTTTTTTATTTTTTTATTTTTTCATACTTTTTATTTTATATATGCACATTGACTGCATGTTAAAATGGATATATCATTTTAGAATATACATATAGGAGAATTGATCAAAAATGAAGCAGCAGTGCATGATAGCCAATCAACTTCTATATTTTATTTTCAAATCTTAACTGAACAAGCTCGAAGGTAGCTAGAAGCCGATCGATTGCTTTGCACAGCTGCTCCAGATTCTGTCCCAGTTGAATAAATTCCCCCCAAAGTGTATAAGATTGATGCTGAAAAACTGCAGATGGTCTTAAACCCATCAGTATACCTGAAAGCTAGTAGATATGTTAAGCCTTGTACACACTACTACAGTCGTGTTTTTTTTTTTTTTTTTTCGTCCACCCCGCTGGGTGAAAAAAAGCTGACAGCTCAGTTCGGAGCCACTGTACTAACAATCCGATAGTAGTACAGCAATATTCTCTGCTTTGCTATTGTGCTCTGATAGGGGGATCCCCCCCAAATGCTCTGATGGCTGGTCAGCAGACCTTTTTCGGTCATGACCCTTTGACAAAACAGCCAGCTTCTGTCAGACTGGCTGTCGTGCACACGGGCCGAATGTCTGTTTCTATTGAACTGGCCGATGCCGCCTGACATTCGGCCTGTGTGTACTAGGTCTTAACTATGAACATGGCTCCAAGCTATTTAGTGAATTTTCCTCCTTAATGGATTTCTGTTATTAGTGGAAGTGCCAGATAAGTATTCAACATTAGTTTTAATTAGTCAAGAATATTCAGGTCCAGAGAAGGTCAGCTTTAGAACATTGGGGTGTTATGAAGAGCAGCCGTCTTTATACAAATTTGTAGCAAAGGATTGTATAGATCTTTAGTGAGACCTCATTTAAATACTGTGTCCAGTTCTGGAGACCTTGCTTACACAAAGATATTGATAAAATAGGATGAGTCCAAAGACTGCTAGCAAAAATGATGAAAGGTGTGGGGTAGGGTTGCATCGATACCACTTTTTTACGATTGAGTACAAGCACAGATACTTTTTTTTTTTTTTTTTTTTTTTCAAGTACTCGCCGATAGTGATTACCGATTACTACTTTATTTTTTATGTCACGTGACAGTAGCACTAATATGCAGCATTCACAGGCAGTGATAGGCGGGGCACTGATGTGGTGCGTCAGTCGTGTGTTTGTTTGTTTTTTTTCTTTTTTTTGCTTTTGTTTTTACAATGATTTTTTTTTATTACAATTTTTATATCATTGTTTTATTTTTATTTTAGTTTTTAGTTTTGGGGGGGGGGGGGGGTTGTCGGTGTTCTTTTTTTTTTTTTTTTTTTTTTTTTTTTTTTATATATATAATTTTTAGAATGTTACTCTTAATTTTTTTTTTAATTTTTTTTTTATCAGCCCTGTTGGGGTGGGCTTTGGTGAGATATCAGGTGTAGATATAGACCCCTGACATCTCCCCTTTGATGCAGAGAAAGGGACTGAGGACACAGATTCCCCGGTCCCTTTCTCAGCAGCCTCAGCTGCACTAAAGATGAATGGACAAGAGACAGAGGCTCATGTTCATTCATAAACTGAGCATCTTAAACATAGTTTAAGATGCTCAGTTATGAATAGACTGATCCAGTGTTCACAATGAGATTTACCAGCTCTTTCTTCCGCTCTACATCCTGACAGATCTGGGGCATGGGGGACATGGAGGGCGAGCAGAGGAGGACATGGCGGGGGACTTTAGGAGCACAGAGGAGGAGGGCACGGGACAGTCAGGGGCAATCAGTGCGGTGGTGGGGGCCATTGCAAGCACCGATCTCCCTGTATAGATTTCAATAATGCTGCGAGAGGGAGATATTTAGTCCGATTTTTCTCATCTTGTGTACTAGGCATTAGATCCCTTACACAAAGCCCCCCCAATAGAAGTTAGTCTCTCCTGGTGTTTGTGTGCCTGAGAGGGATAATCTCTATCCCCTTAAATGTTGGGAGGGTGTGTGCAAGGGGTCTAGTTGGTGGCATGGAGAAATTACATTACCACTGCTCACTAGTCATAGTTCTGTAGCTCTGCATAGGAAACCGATTCACTGGACCCAACCAGTTTTAACAACCTATGCCCCATCTTCTTGCTGCCCTTTTTATCCAAACTCCTTGAACGTCTGGTCTACAACCAACTGGGCAACCACCTTGCCGAGAATAGCCGCCTTGATCCCCTTCAGTCGGAATTTTGTCCTCAACACTCCACAGAAACTGCTCTCCTAAAACTGACAAACGATCTACTAACAGCCAAAACTAATGGACACTATTCTGTACTCTGGATGTCACACAAATTCAATCTATCCAAAACCTTCCCCTGATCTTTGTCAAAATTGATGGCACAACTATCCGCTCACCCCCACATGCTAAGGTGTAGTCCTAGACTCTAAACTTTCCTTTAAGCCCCATGTCCAATCACTGTGCAAATCTTGCCACCTCAACCTTCACAACATCTAACAAATGACACAACAAAGCTCTTAATTTACTCCCTGGTCATCTCTCGTCTTGATTACTGCAACTCCCTACTCCTTGGCTTACCTCTACATAGTCTATCACCTCTTCAATCCATCATGAATGCTGGTGCCAGACTCCTCCACCTTACCAATCGCTCTGTGCCTGCTACTCCTCTCTGTCAATCCCTCCACTGGCTTCTGCTCACCCAACTAATTAAATTCAAAATACTAACAAGAACTTGCAACGCCATCCACACTTTAGCCCCCAGCTACATCACAAGCCTAGTCTCAAAATACCAATCTAATCGTTCTCTTCGTTCCTCTCAAGAACTGTGCTCTCTAGCTCCCTTGTCACCTCCTCCTTTGCTTGCCTCCAGGACTTTTCCAGAGCCTCTCCAATCCTATGGAACTCCTTATCCCTATCTGTCTGATAATCTCCTACTCTATTCGATTTTAAACGGTCCCTGAAAACTCTCTCCTCTTCAGAGAAGCCTATCCTACCCACACCTAACACCTGTACTTTCATTTCATTTTCTCCATCAGTTAATCCCCCAGTTATTACCTTTTTTGTTTCACTTGACCCTCCCTTCTAGATCGTAAACTCTAACTAGCAGGGCCATCGGATTCCTCCTGTATTGAATTGTATTATAACTGTACTGTCTGCCCTCATGTTGTAAAGCGCTGTGCAAACTGTTGGCTCTATTTAAATCCTGTATTATAATAATAATAATATTATTCATAGGCTGTACACAGGCTGCATATACACTGTCTTGTGATACATGAGGTCACTTCCAGACTGGATATCAATCAGCCATTAGGTGGCGAGAGCTTCATAAATCTGCTCCCTGACAGTTTCTTTGGTAACATAAAGCTGTTAAGGATTGCATGGATCTCTTTTGGGAAAATGAGACTCTTATACAACGTTTCGTTAGTAGTGAACAGCTCTGATGGCACTCATGTGCAGTTCCCATGGTACTTTTAGGTATCATGTAGCTTTCATAATAGTCTCTTGGGTAATCTTCCAACCTCATACTATTACTGTTTCTGGTAGGATTCTTTTCTCATAGATTTCTTTTAGAATATGCCAGTGTTGGCACTCTTTTAAGTGTTGTATAATTCTCATAGCACTCTCTGGTAAAGTGACACTATCACTGCACTTGCTGAGATGATGTACACATCTCATAACCCTTGTGACCCTCTGGTGCAGTGGATATACTCCAGTAGTGTTGTCAGCTAACAAACCTTTTGCATCTTTTTTTTTTTCCTGCTTTTACCAACTATGGCAACATACCCTCACCAGCCACTTTATTAGGTACACCTTGCTAGTACCAGGTTGCCCCCCCCCCCCCCTTTTGCCTTCAGAACTGCCTCAATTCTTTGTGGGATAGATTCAACAAGGTGTTGGAAACATTCCTCTGAGATTTTGGTCCATATTGACATGATGGCATCACGCTGTTGCTGCACATCCATGATTCAAATCTCCTGTTCCACCACATTCCAAAAGTTCTCTCTTGGATTGCGATCTGGTAACTGTGGAGGCCATTGGTGTACAGTGAACTCCTTGTCACGTTATAGAAACCAGTGATGAGATGATTTGAGCTTTGTGACATGGTGCATTATTCTGCTTGAAGGAGCCATCAGAAGATACTGTAGTCTGTAGTGATAAAGGGATGGACATGGTTAGCAACAATACTCGGGTAGGCTGGGGCATTTTAACGATGCTCAACTGGTATTAAGGGGCCCGACGTTTGCCAAGAAAATATCCCCCACACCATTATATCACCAGCATGAACCATTGATACAAGGCAGGATGGATCCATGCTTTCATGTTTACGCCAAATTCTGACCCTATTATCTGAATGTCACAGCTGAAAACAAGACTAATCAGACCAGGCAACATTTTTCCAATTTTGGCGAGTGTGTGCGAATTGTAGTTTCAGTTTCTTGTCCTGTTTTCTGACAGGTGTGACACCCGGTGTGGACTTCTGCTGTAGTCCATCTGCTTCAAGGTTGGATGTGTTGTGCATTCAGAGATGGTATTCTGCATACCTTGGCTGTAAGTGGTTATTTGAGTTATTGTTGCCTTTCTGTCATCTTTGAACCAGTCTGCCCATTCTGCTCTGACCTCAAGAAGGCATTTTAGTCCACACTGACGCTCACTGGATATTTTCTCTTTTTCGGACCATTCTTTGTAAACCTAGATGGTTGTGCATTCAAATTCCAGTAGATCCGTTTTTGAACTACTCAGACCTACCCATCTGGCACCAACAACCATGCCATATTCACGTCACTTAAATCCCCTTTCTTCCCCATTCTGATGCTCAGTTTGAACTTTAGCAAGTCATCTTCACCATATATAGATGCATACATAAATGCATTGAGTTGCTGCCATGTGATTGGCTGATTAGCAATTTGTGTTACCAAGAAATTGAACAGGTGTACCTAATAAAGTGGCCGGTGAGTGTATACCAGAGTAGAATACCTCCCAACTGTTCCTAGTTTCGAGGGACTGTCCCTAATTTGAAGCAAAGTCCCTCTGTCCCTCATTCCTCCTCATTTGTATCTCATTTTGGTCTGATCTATATAGTTGTATGAAAAAATGCACTATTTATCTTTCAAAAAGTGTTTCCCAGTGCTAAACCTTTCATCCAATTTCTAGATTGCTGTATTTGTATATTTTAAAAGCCAATATAAAGGAATATTAGTGGTATAAAAAGCCCTTGTGGATTTAATAAAAAAAAATGTTTTGGTTAATTCGCCTTTAAGGGGGTATATGCATGGTGCTTCGGGGATGCATATTTTAGAATCCTGTCTTAAGCAGCAGAATTGCCTATGGACAGTGCTGTGTTCAAAATATTTTTCAAATTTTAAGTGGAAGAAATGCCTAATTCTAGCCCGTATTAAAAAAAGAAAAATGTTTATTTAGCTAGTTTTAATCCACTCTGGTCTGTTTACCTGTTCCTGCAGCTGCAGCTTCCCTGTATCAGTGAGACCCTGCTGCAGGGGAGAATAGGGAACAGCAACAATGGCTGGGCTATTGGTAAAGTCACAGCTTCCGGAATTCGCCGCAGTTGTTGAGCGCTCCCTTACCCAGGGGAGCCGAAGTCAGGGAATCGCATGACAAGACCGGATTAAGAAGATAGGTTTCATATGTTTTTAAATGCAGGATAGTTAGTAGGGGGAGGGCACTTTTATAAGAACTGTACTACCACTTAGCATACTAAAACATTTTTAAAATGATTGATTTGACTGTTGAAAAGATTACATTATGAAATGTATCCTTTGTTGTGTGTTTCATCGTGCACAAATTAGTCCAACCAGTGTTTTATGTTGAAAGTAGGATATATTAATATTTCAAGCTTCTCTGCAAAATAAATACTGGCAGGTTATATTAAAAAACAAACAAAAAACACACATTCTCTTTTTACCTGTCTTGCTGTTGCAGTTGCCTTGTGACTGCCCAGTTACCGTATTTCAGTGTATGCCCAGCAATCCTTGGCCAACAATGAAATACGTCATAATTTTCCGGCCCTTTTTAATGAAGTAAAAATATCCAAGGGTGGAATGTTAACCATACCTAGGTTTGTGGAACATTTATGAAATGTTTGACTGGATAAAATTATGGATTGGCGGCCTATGGGATGGGATGCCCATTAAAGTTGCCATGGTGCTGCACATGTGATCAGTTATGGCACCAGCCATTTGATGGCTTGACAGTTTAGCTAGGAGCACAAGCAACTGAGAGTTGTTATTCACGCATTAAATGTTGCTCTTTTGGGAATGGATAAAAAGGTTTTAGTTCTCCTTTAAGGCCATGAATGATAACTGCAACGTTGGCTTGTGCTTCAACCAAACTGTCTAGCCAAATGTAAAATGGCTGGTATTATAACAGATCACATGGGCAGCTCCAATTCAACTGCAGATCAGAGACAAAGATGGCAGCTTTCTTGGCTGTAAAGTATAGGAGGGTTTAGTTCCACTTTAACACATGACTTTTATCAGCTGGCCACTGTACCTAGAATGTCTTAGAAGGTTTGCTTGAAATGTGACCCAGATTCACACCATTGCTAAGCATTATTTTACATTGTAAGCTTTGAAAAGGTATCCATAGACAAAAAAATTAAAGGTTCCTGATTTGGCTATTTTTTTGTGATCTAATAAGGAGCCCTCAACCTTGTCTAGCTGTCTACTAGGGATGGGCTCAGGCGTGTTCGCACACTCTATGTGCAGAGCCCACCAGGAAGTCAGCACTGCGCTAATCACAGGCAGTGAGACATTTTCCCGATGTGCGGCTGCAGAGATCGGGAAATGTCTCACTGCCTGTGATTAGTGCAGCGCCGTGCTGACTTCCTGGCGGGCTCTGCACATGGAGTGTGCGAACACGCCCGAGCCCATCCCTACTGTCAACTATTCAAGGAAACTTTAAAGTGATACTAAACATGCACTGTTTAACCACTTGCTTACTGGGCACTTAAACCCCCCTCAGTCCCAGACCAATTTTCAGCTTTCAGCGCTGATGCACTTTGAGTGACAATTACGCGGTCATACAACACTGTACCCAAATGAAATTTTTATCATTTTTTTCCCACAAATAGAGCTTTCTTTTGGTGGTATTTAGTTACAGCTCGGAGTTTTATTTTTTGCTAAACAAACAAAAAAAGATGCAAAAAAAAAAAAAATCATGTTTTAATAGTTTGTTATAAAATTTTGCAAACGGGTCATTTTTCTCCTTCATTGAAGTGCGCTGATTAGGCGGCACTGATAGGCTGCATTGGTGGGCACTGATGGGCTGCATTGGTGGGCACTGATGGGCTGCATTGGTGGGCACTGATGGGCTGCATTGGTGGGCACTGATAGGCTGCACTGGTGGGCACTGATAGGCATAGTTAAGGCGGCACTAATAGGCACAGATAAGGCGGCACTGATGGGCAAAGATGGGCACAGATAAGATGGCACGGATGGGTGGCACGGATAAGTGGCACGGATGGGTGGCACGGATGGGCACTGATAGGTACCACAGATAGGTGGCACTGATAGGTGGCACTGATAGGTGGCTCTGATAGGTGGCACTGATGGGCGGCACTGCTGGGCACTGATGGGCGGCACTGCTGGGCACTGATGGGCGGCACTGGGGTGCAGCACCTTTGAGGCAGATTTTGGGTGGCACTGTGGGTGGCACTGCTGGGTGGCACTGTGGGCACTGCTGGGTGGCACTGTGGGCACTGCTGGGTGGCACTGTGGGCACTATGGGCACTGCTGGGTGGCACTGACAGGGGGGCACTTACTTTATTTCAGGATGGCACTGCGGGTGGCAGGTGGGCACTGGCAGGGGGCAGGTGTCCGTTTAAATTGCTGGCCGTGATCGGGACTGATGTCCCGAACACGGCCGCCGGCGATCGGCTTTTTTTTTTTCTCCTCGCGCTGTCAGCGCGAGGAGGAATACTAGCCGGTTACCGGCTCCGTTTTATCACATGATCAGCTGTCATTGGCTGACAGCTGATCACGTGATAAGGGGTCGGGATCGACCCCTTACACGGATCGGTGATCAGGCGAGTCTCACGGACTCGCCGATCACAGAGCGCGCCGCGCGCGCCCCTCAGGGGGCGCGCAGGCCGCTCGTAACCGGGACCACGTCAATAGACGTAGTCCCGGAAATGTGGGTCCGCGCTGTTGCCGTCATTTTGCAATAGCGCGGATCCCAAGTGGTTAATTTACATTATCTCATTCTCTAATAAAAAAACAAACACCCAAGTAAGTTTTTCCTAATCGGTTTACAGCTGTCACATGACCCAGCGCTTTCCCAGCCTGTCTGCAGGGAAAACACTGGCAGGAGGAGCTTCTAGTCCTCTTCTGCTGGTCACATGTTCGAAATAGTAAGCCTTTGGAATACAGAGTAAAAATAACATCAATAAACACTTTTTTTTTTTTTTTAATTGTTATATATCTATATATACTGTGTGTGTGTGTGTGTGTGTGTGTGTGTGTGTGTATATGTGTGTATATATATATTATGTATATGTTCAAATCATTAATTTTTTTATTTTTTTGGCAATAACACCTGTGTCTTAGAATAACCGGGAGGTGTAGCATACATCAATCTGCATGTAATTTACTGCCCCCATTGTATTTGGCTGGTTAGTGGGCATGAAGGAGGAGGGAGGGAGTGGGCTGTCATTTACCACTGTGTATACACCCATATGTGTGACTATAGTTATGTGCTGGGACCAATCCTATTTATTTTGTTCATAAAGACCTGGAGGATGGGGTAAGCAGTTCAATCTCTGTAATTGTGGATGATACTAAGCTAAGCAGGGCAATAATTTGTCCACAGGATGTGGAAACCTTGCAACTACATGGCAAATGAGGTTTAATGTAGAAAAATGTAAAATAAAGCATTTGGGTGGCAAAAATATGAAGGCAATCTATACACTGGGGGGAAAACCTCTGGGGCCAAGCTGCTGCTAACAAAGCAAACAGAATATTGGCATGCATTAAAAAGGGGACCAGCTCCAGAGGTAAAACGATAATTTTCCCACTCTACAAGACTCTGGTCCGGCTGCACCTGGAGTATGCTGTCCAGTTCTGGGCACCAGTCCTCAGGAAGGATGTGCTGGAAATGGAGCGAGTACAAAGAAGGGCAACAAAGCTAATAAAGGGTCTGGAGGATATTAGTTATGCGGAAAGGTTGTGAGCACTGAACTTATTCTCTCTGGAGACGCTTGAGAGGGGATATGATTTCAATTTATAAATGCCGTACTGGTGACCCCACAGTAGGAATAAATCTTTTTTGCGGAAGGGAGTTTAACAAGGCACGTGGCCACTCACTAAAATTGGAAGAAAAGAGGTTTAACCTTAAACTACAGAGAGGGTTCTTTACTGTAAAAGCGGCAAAAATGTGGAATTACCTTCCACAGGCAGCGGGATCAACCAGGTTGGTCTCAGTGAGTGAGTATGAACAGCATGTAATACAGAATTTATTGATAGTTTTTCATGAAGTAGGTTTAATGACACTTTAGTTGTAAAGGTAGGGTTTTTTTTACCCTAATGCATGCTCTGCATTAAAATAAAAACCATCTGTGTGCACAGCCTCATTCCCCGGTATACTTACCTGAGCCCAATCTGGATCCAGTGCTGTACCTTAGAGCAACAGCTCTCTCTCTCCACTCTCTGGACATGGAGGCAGCAGCAGGGGCCATTGCCTCCTGGTGCTGTCAATCGCAGCCAGTGAGCAAGGGGCAGGGCCGAACCACTCTGCTTGTTTCCATGTAAACACATGCAGAGCTCGGGATCAAGCCCGCATGAGTGCCCCCATACCAGGTGACTTGCTGTGGGGACACTTGGCGGGGGGGGGGGGAAGCCTGGAGAGCTGGCAGGGGACCCCAGAAAGAGGAGGGCTGCTGTGTGCAAAACCACTGCACAGAGCAAGTAAATGTGACATGTTTAAAAAAAAAAAAAAAAAATATATAATAATAAAATAATAAAAAAATAATAAATAATACCATTACAACCACTTTAATTGGGCTAGTTAGAAATTTTTGTGCCGTTGCTATTCTAATTCTACCTTCTGCAGATATGTAGTATCTTCTGCCAGCACTGGGCCTTTTCTTCTCCCTACCTTCTCTATCTACAAAAACAAGAATGTTCTGCCAAACAGAAGATTAGATTGTACATTCACATCCAGCTGCCATCATAGGTCTATAGGCAGCGGAAGAGGCGTCAAGGAAAAAGATTAATCATCTGTTCATTTTTTTTACACAACTATCGTGTCCAAATGAATGCAATATTTATTTTAAAGTGAATGGGATACATATCTGTGATTTATTGGATCTGTTCAAAGAGAATTTATTTATTTTATTTTTATTTTTTATTTATTTTTTTACATGCTGACATAAGTAAATAATGAAATGTGGTGGTGCAGTAATCTCTGAGTAAACAACTAGTGCCTAGTACACACGGGCCGAATGTCAGGAGACACCGGTTGGTTCAATAAAAACTGTCTGACATTTGGCTTGTGTGTGTCAGCTGGTCTGGCAGAAGCTGGCTGTTTGGCCGTTTTCTGTCAGATGAGCATGCTGGAAAACCAGCAGCCAACCGACTCCCGATCAGTGCTCTCAGCCAATGGCAAAGAGCGCTGACCGGAGTGTTCTGGTGGGGGAGGGCATGTCAGAACACTAACTCAGTGGAGGGAGATCGCTGTGCTAATGTCAAACAGCAGGTGTTTCTAAAGTTGATAGCTTAATGGATGCTTCTATTGTGAATTCTGAGGTGCTTTGAAAGTGAATTACTTCACATTATATGCAGCTAGAGAGGTCATGGATGACTTGTCTTAAAGTGGAAGTAAACTCTTATTTTTGAGATGTACCTACAGGTAAGCCTATATTCACACTGCATGCAACCAGTGATGTCACTGGCACATGCGCCGTGAAGGAACGGCATACCCATTGTCAGTGACTCGCATGCACAGGAGTGACATCACGGCTCGGCCAGTCAAACAGCCTGAGCACTTGAACCCAGAAAGCAGACCGGATGAATATTGAAACCCTCTCAGCGGTGACCATGCTGCTGGAGAGCTTTGTTCTAATGTGTGTATTTCATAATGTGCTAATATGCGATGCACATTATGCCTTTACCTTGCAGGTACCATCCAAGTCTTCTATTTGTCAATTCCCATGAGAGTTCAGGCCGTCTTGAATGGCAAAAGTGGTCCAACACCATATTTTGTTCTTTTACCATGCTTGTTTCCATAATTTTGTCCAACCCCTGTACCTGTAGTGCTCGCTGCTGAACCCACACAAAGATAGAAGTAAGTGAATCATTCTTCAGAGGGTATCACAAGTCTGAAAGGGCCCCCACTTCCTGTGTGGTGAAAATTTTTCCCTAGAACAGAAAGCAAGGAGAAATTTCTCCAATGCAGCCCTGGATCGCAGTAAAACATGTCTCGGGGTTCTATACACTTTCATTTGTGTCTATTTTATATTTGCCTAAAGTATATTTCGACTTTTGCAGGCAAATTGGAATTCTGGACCATCTAGCAAGGGAAAGGGGGCTGGGCAGCTTTTTTTGCCATTGTTAACCCTGTCTGTATTGTGCTGGGCTACGTGCACCTTTTAATTATTAGTTGTAACTAGATTTGAGCACTGTCTGCTCTACCAAAGGTTTAAAGGTTTAGAGGCTGGGCTTCGTGCATTAATGAGGACAGACTTGGGTCAAGCTCACTTTAAAGCCTGGTACACTCTACATTTTTCTTTTGTTTAACCCAGCGGGCTGAATGAAAAAACGACAGATCGCTTTACTAACACAAGCGATGTTAGTGCAGCGATCTCTGCAGCTGTGCTTTTGTGTTCTTACAGGGGGTCCTCCTTCCCCCTGCCAGAACACAGTGGTCAGCGTATGCAGCTATTGGCTGCGAGCACTGATCAGATGCTGGTTGGATGTTGGCTTTCCAGCATGCTTGTTCAACAGAAGCCGGTCGTGAGCTGTACATACAGGCTAAAAGTTGACCGGTTTCTACTGTACTGGCTGATTTCTGTTGATATTCAGCCCATGTGTACCCTGCCTTATGATGATAAAAAAAAAACTTGCATTCAGCTGTGACTAGGGCCATCTAAATAGCATCATGGGCCCCTGGGCAAAGTAATGCACTGGGGCCCCTACAATGGAGACAGTGCAGGTAAACAGACATCAAGTAGGAAGGAGGCAGACAAACGAAGCTCACACACACCAGATTTCCCCCTACCATTGTTATCCCATTACCACCTCCACAACCCCTGGATTCTCAACCCCAAATTAATAACTCCCCAGCACACCCCTCTGATCCCTCTACACACCAGATATCCCCCCCTCCCCTAGCACTCTGACCCCTCTACACCCTAGATATCCCCCCAGCACTCTGACCCCTCTACACCCTAGATATCCCCCCAGCACTCTGACCCCTCTACACCCTAGATATCCCCCCAGCACTCTGACCCCTCTACACCCTAGATATCCCCCCAGCACTCTGACCCCTCTACACCCTAGATATTCCCCCAGGACTCTGATCCCTCTACACCCCATATATCCCCCCAGCACTGTGACCCCCTCTACATCCCAGATACATCCCCCCCCAGCACTATGACCCCTCTACATCTACATCCTAGATCTTCCCCCAGCACTCTGATCCCTCTACACCCCAGATATCCCCCCAGCATTCTGACCCCTCTACACCCCAGATATCCCCCCAGCACTCATCCCTCTTTGTACCTCAGATATCGCCCCAGCACTCATCCCTCTCTGTACCCCAGATATCCCCCCAGCACCCTGATCCCTCTCTGCACCCCACATATCCCCCAGCACTCTGACCCCTCTACACCCTAGATATTCCCCCAGCACTGTTGCCATATACCATAAGATACCCCTTGTATTGTGACGCCACTACATCCCCGATCCCCCTTACACTGTGGCCTCTCTACATCCCTGATACCTCTAGCACTATAGCCACCCAAGATACCCCAACCATTGCTCCCCCCTCAGCATAGTTTTCCCCCATGCACCCTTGATATCCCCTAGCACCATTATTCCATCCATGTAGTACCCCTTTTTCCAGTGGAGATACAGTGCATGTGAACTTTTGGCCACCTCCAGCACTAGGACAAGGACTCACCTATACTAGTCACGTCATGGAGGCAGGAGGAGGGAGCATCCCTCCAGGCATTCCAAGCCCTTCGGTGCAAACAGTGCTGGGCTCACCATGACGCCATCCACAATGGCACTTCCGCAGGCGGGCTATCTGTGATGCCGACTTGGCAGCTCCCACTCTAGTGCCTACCCTGTGGCCTCCGAGTCCCAAGCATTCAAGCAGCAATTTGGGCGGGGTCAGAGCATCACTGGTGCTCCAGCCCCACCCCTCCACTCCCTGGTGGCTGTAAAATGGGTATTGTTCTGCATGGCACATCGCTGCCAGCCTGTCTCCCCTCTGTATCCATAACTCTCAGTGCCATCACAGGCTCCCCAATTTCCAGTCAGTGTGGGCTCTGGGAGCAGCTTCTTTGGGGAAAGTGCAGGGGCCCCCCATGCAGCTGGGTCCCCTGGGTGGTGCCCAGGTGTGCCCTCTCATTAAGACAGCCCTTGCTGTGACATCTCCTGAGAAATATCTAAAAGGTAAGAGATATTAAAAATTTTTTAGGCATGCCATGTGAATGGGACCACATAACAAACATGGGTTATCTCAAATCTGACTGCAGAAGTGGAAATACCCTTTAAAGTTGAGTGTTATTGCATGTGATAGCAACTTATTCTGTGATTTTTATGCCACATTTATGGTCTTCGCATAATCTTGGCATTGTTTCCGACCATTCTGACTGAACAGTAGGAGATGTTTCGTAGGCTGATACCCTGTACTCTAAAAATGACTATCTGTGAGTGGATTGATGCATGTACAATCTGTCTGTTTCATGTTTTTTCAGTTACTTTTTTAACCGGAACATTGTGGTTGCATGAGCATTCTTGTTAACGAAAAGGAGAGAAGGGTTGCCCTTGTTAGCCTATTCCAGCTATACAGTTTTGACTCCTCTTCCATTTTATCTGTCCGTGATCATTTTTGTACCTAGAAAGCCGCATTGCTGCAACTTGGGACATGTCCAGAAATGTTCATGTGTAGTTCTAGGCCTGTGTACTGCAGGAGCACTGTTTACCAAGTCTTTGTCTGCTGAGCTCAGTCATAACACACTGGATGTTTCAAAAATAATTCTCTCATAGCCATAACATAAGAATCACATCAATAGTATGGGACATCTTCATGTCGGTAATGTCCAATGGTAGTTATAGTGTGAAGGCATTTCATTAAATATGTGAAAATAATTGAGATCTTTCCACTGACTTGAGCAGGTATTTTGCTACTGCCTCTGGTCACTGGAACTGCAATGATCATCTCTATCAGAAAACACATTGATTTTTAGTAAAGACTGAGCACAAATGTACTAGTAAAAGGATGGGTAGGTGGGGGTTAGGTATTCATGGGTCACGTATAATTTGACAGTCAGTTTAGCCAGAAAACTGTTTTGTTTTTCTAACTTTTCCCATCAGTGAATGACTGACATTCCAACCTATATTTTGCCAATGTCAATCCTTTAAAGTCTCATTAAACCCACATCATAAAAAAACGTTCAATAAATGCTGTATTACATGTTGTTCCTACTCGGTCACCATGAGATTTGTTTTCAGTATTCTGCAAAAAACCTAGGTGATCCTGCTGCTCCCTATCTTCCCCTTCTGTCAGAGTCCCCAATTCAGACAGGGATTTTGCAGCTGTGGTGGTGACTCTGCACATGCTCAGTTTTCAGAGAGTTTCTATGCTGAGAATTGCCTCCCTATCACATCTGAGCAACCCATGTAAATATAGAGTCAAACAGGTGGGTGTATACACAGTGGAAAATTACAGCCAACTCCCTCTTCCTGCGTGCCCACTAACCAGCTTAACACAACAGGGGTGGGATATTACATGTAGATTGAGTATTTACCTCCCTCTTATTCACACAGCCTGTGACTGTCAGAGTACCGCCCACACCATGTTGCCACAAAATAATTATGACTTTATTTCAAATATATTTCAAATATATATTTGTATGACATTTTAGAACCATTTATTGGTATTATTTATTTTAACGCTGTATTCCAAAGGCTGTTTTTGTTTATTTTGAACGTGTGAGCAGCAGCAGAGGACTAGAAGCTCCTCCTGATTATGTTTCCCTGCAGACAGGCTGGGAAAGATCTTGGTCATGTGACAGCTGTATATCGATTAGGAAAAAGGTACTTGGATTTTTTTTAAACTTTTTTTATTAAATTAATTACAGTGCGATCATCCACATACAGAAATAGATGAGACGATGTAAATTAAACAGTGTGTTTAGTATAAATTTAAGGACCATTCCATATGCATTTTCACATTTTAAACTGCCCATATAAATGATTTCACTTTAACCACTTGAGATCCGCGCTATAGCCAAATGACGGCTACAGCGCGGATCTCCTTTCTCCGGGACTACGTCTATTGACGTAGTCCCCTGTACGAGCGGCCTGCACGCCCCCTGTGATCGGCGAGTCCATGAGACTCGCCTGATCACCGATCCGTGCAAGGGGTCGATCCCGACCCCTTATCACGTGATCAGCTGTCAGCCAATGACAGCTGATCAGGTGATGTAACGGAGCCGGTAATCGGCTAGTATTCCTCCTCGCGCTGACAGCGCGAGGAGAAAAAAAAAGCCGATCACCGGCGGCCATGATCGGGACATCAGTCCCGATCACGGCCAGCAATGCAAGCGCCCACCTGCCCCCTGCCAGTGCCCACCTGCCCCCTGCAGTGCCACCCTAATAAAAAGTGCCCCCCGTCAGTGCCACCCAGCAGTGCCCACAGTGCCACCCAGCAGTGCCCACAGTGTCACCCAGCAGTGCCACCCACAGTGCCCACAATCTGCCTCAAAGGTGCTGCACCGCAGTGCCCAGCAGTGCCGCCCAGCAGTGCCCAGCAGTGCCGCCCAGCAGTGCCCAGCAGTGCCACCCATCAGTGCCCATCAGTCCCATCTATCAGTGGTACCCATCAGTGCCCATCCGTGCCATCTTATCTGCGCCCATCTTTGCCCATCAGTGCCGCCTTATCTGTGCCCATCGGTGCCGCCTTATCTGTGCCTATTAGTGCTGCCTTAACTATGCCTATCAGTGCCCACCAGTGCAGCCCATGAGTGCCCACCAATGCAGCCCATGAGTGCCCACCAATGCAGCCCATGAGTGCCCACCAATGCAGCCCATGAGTGCCCACCAATGCAGCTTATCAGTGCCGCCTAATCGGCGCACTTCAATGAAGGAGAAAAATGACTCGTTTGCAAAATTTTATAACAAACTATTAAAACATGATTTTTTTTTTTTGCATTATTTTTTTGTTTAGTTACAGCTCGGAGTTTTATTTTTTGCTAAACAAATACCACCAAAAGAAAGCTCTATTTGCGGGAAAAAAAATGATAAAAATTTCATTTGGGTACAGTGTTGTATGCCTGCGCAATTGTCATTCAAAGTGCATCAGCGCTGAAAGCTGAAAATTGGTCTGGGACTGAGGGGGGTTTAAGTGCCCAGTAAGCAAGTGGTTAAAACCAGGACTTGAACTCTGCATGGGTACTGGTATCCTAGAACATGGGAGCAGAGCACTGTATTGTGGTTGGCTTTGTGAATATAAATGTGCTGCTAATAAAGGATAAGAAACTAGTGAACAAACAGCAAATGCACACAAAACGATGTGTTGGACTTTTATAAATGTCCCATTTAGTTTAAGGTTCACTGCTCTGCCTCCTTTAAGGATTAACTCAAGTGTCTTCACAGATCGGTTTATCCCATATCCAACTTCAGATTTTCTTTCAAAGATCTGTACCTGGACCAAATGATCCAGTCAGATCAATTTGCTTGAGGAGATCAGATTATGTGATAAGATGATTAACCTTACCTGACTTAAGCAGATGTCTCAAAATCTTATATTACACTTTTTTTTGGTGGTGTAAACAGCAGGACATTAGTACCAGAAGTTAATTGACTGCTTTCGATGAGTAGATGGCTTCCATATAAATAATCTAATTCATAGAACAATTGCAGCTTTACTTGTTCTGCAGACTAATTTTCAAAGCATGATTATATTCTCAGAGGAAATGTGCAGCTTTTTAAATTCTTATTATTTGGGGTTTTAAAGTATTGCTTTTCTGGGCCATAATTCACCAGGCCACAATACTATTTATATGTATGGAGTATGAAAATAGATGTGGTTTACTGAGGGCTTGATTTAATTAAAGCACTGCAGGGGGGGGCGCATGTGCACACAGAGCAATATGACCTAGTCCCGAAGCTCTAGCACTCATCCTTCTCCACTTCAGTAATTTAGCAGTTAAGGCACAACCAGAATTTTCTAATAGGAGCTTACTGTTGTTGGTCCCTAGAAGATTGGCTTGGATAGGAGGGGACCATGACATTACCAACTTTATATAAGAGCTAGGATATGGATTAAGATGAACTCTTCAAACTAAAAACACATTGAACCTTAATTATTTGATTGCTTTAAAAAAAAGAATGCTCACTGGAAACATTCAAGAACTTGCCTGCTTTGAGGGGGATGAGTCAATGAGATTACTGCAGCCTTTAACAATAGCTATATGTGAATCAATGCACTATAAGACAAAATACAACTTTTGATTCTTTATTTGACTTCATCTGGGCCCATAAGCGCCCTAGATTTCACCGATGTCAACTCTCATTCCCCAAACAATATTGTAGTTTGGCTGTCCCCAATGTACATAAATACTATCAAGTGACCCATTTGGGTAGACTTATTGGTGTCCTCCCCATAACATCAAGCGCTGGCCTCAATTCGAACAAGCCCAAAGTGCTATCCATCTTTCTAGAGCATCGTGGTGTTACAAGATGTTGCCAGATCCCATGATCACAACTATTTACCAAAGCCTCTCTTTCCTCCCAAGACTCTACACTTTTCCCAGTTCTGGCAAATTCGCAATTTTCACCAGGTCTCCAGGATAGGACTTTTCAAACTTTGCTTGACTCTGGTCAGTATCAGGCCTTACACTTTTTGGTAGCAGACGGCTGGCCATCCATGTCTTCTGAGTCCCTCAGGTCCCTTTCGTTTGGCCGAACAGCAACATTTTTACAGCTGAAAAACTCCTCTTCAAACCCACTAGTTCTGTTCTTTTTTTTTTTTTTTTTCCAGCTAGAAAACACCCCTGCCAAAAAACGCTAATGCATGGACACATAAAATAACATGCTGGGGGGTTTACTAGCTGCAGAAAAAAAACTGCCTGAAGCCAAAAAACGCAGCTTAAAAATGTCCAGTGTGCATAAGGCCTGTCGCTGCAGTGCTCTTCACTGTTCTCCTTGATCTCCATGCTTATGCCTAATTCATTTTTTGCTTCCTGTGTTTCTTTTGTTGCTTCTTTAATATTCACCCACCAGTAATCATATTGCTACTCAAGGGGCAGCCCCAATATGAGAAGGACACTGTTCCTCAACCACAATGGCTTCCTCCACATTGACAATGCCCAACAAGGAATGTGAAATTGGTATGGGGGTAAAAAAAATCAGGTGCAGAGAGCTCATTGGCAATTAATGACTAGTTCTTTACCCTTTGCTTTGTTTTATTACGGAGTTCCAGCAGCTTTGTAGGCTGGACAAATACTTATTCAAACTGTTTGCATGCTGAAGTCTGCTCTCTGCTGACTTCAGAGTCATTCCAGGCTCAGGCGTCATCATGACCATCGAGTTGGGATATGCCCAGATCCCTGGACCTGCACCCAGCTTAGCCTCTCGGCGAGCCACTGAGAGCATGAGCCGCCAGCTCCCAGCCCAGCATGAGGGGGGGAGGGCAGAGAGCCCCTCAGCTCCCAGCCCAGCATGAGGGGGGAAGGGCAGAGAGCCCCTGACAGTACCGAGCATTGGAAGTGACTCATAAGAGAATTTAAATGAAGCATACCACTTTTTTTGATCTTTTTGTATTCATTGTTCAGAAGAAATGTAATTTCAAGCAAGTCAGAGATCCAAAAGTCTGAACACACATGGTATAAATGAGTAATGACCATGGTCACAAACAGATTTAGGCCTCATTCACACAGATGGTTAGGGCCAGTCTGCAAAATCATCTGTATTTACATTTAGCTGCAGCTGTTCTGCCCATGTGAATGATTGACAAGCTGATGGAGGCAGCCATTTACCTGTAGTACGGGACAGATGAATGTTGCAGGGCGCAGAAAGATGTATCCAGGCTTGGACATCTCTCCCTAACAGCAGGTAACTACAGCATATGCAGATAAATGCGAACAGTGACCGCTCCTCTCGGCCTGTCATTACTTTGTACAGGCTGAGCGGCAACCATTGTTCACATTTTATCTGTCATCCCAATGTCAATCTGCTGATATTCAGTGCGTATACCTAATTAGTGTGTGAAGGAGGCCTTAAAATAATAGATCAGGCTGGACCAACTGAGTCAATGAAAGATGGATAGCATTAAATTCCATAAAATGAATTACTTCAGAACCTGAACTCCAGGCAAATTGCTAAATAGACAGTTGAAATACACATATGGGATTTGTTTTTCCTCCCAAATTATCTGTGCCCATTCATTCCTGGGATTTACACAGCCAGCCAGGTGGCCTTACTTCTCCCGCTGCAGTTAAAGTGGCATTAAACCCAAAAGCAAACATTTTATTATTTTTACAGCTTACCAATTCTTAGATGTGATGGCTGTATTGGTATTTATATCAGTTTTTAGGCCGTCTTCCATCTGTTTTCATTTTTTATTTTTCTAATTATATTATTTTATTAATCATAAGCTGCAGTAGATTAAATGTTTCAGTTTTGGGTTTATTATTGCTTTAGATGACACAACTAGGTCACCTTCCTGTCTCCAGACTGTGTTTGGATAACAGTGAAGCAGCTCTCTCCTCTCAGCAAGTTCCTTGTCAGCACATGTGCGCTCAGGACATCTAATTGGCTCAGTGCGCTGCCCCTCCCTCTCCCAGTCTACATTACATTGTACAGGTCTGAACTGGAGGCTAAAATAGTCTAAACCTGGTATTTATGCTACCTTTTAAACATTTAATGATTTTTTTTTTATTTTTTTTTATGTTATAGTTTTAATATGTGCCTGAAGTGAAGCTTAAAGATAAAAAGTGAAAAGCACATTCTAGCTCCATGGTTTTCCTCTGACCCAATGAACAAACTAGAAAGGAATTTTATCTTTATGAAATACCAGCACACATTCAAGCAAAATGATGTAAACAATTTTTGCTTCACTGCTGAGTTTAGCCCACTGTTTTGACACAAAGTATAAAGGTAAAAGTGTTGAACATGGTGTCTGGAAAACATTCTTGTTAAAAGAAAGAAACGTTATGAAGAATTAAACAGTCAGTATATGGGGCATTGTTTTCAAGAATTCACCGTGTTAAGATCTTTTCATGCTTCATGTTCTGCATGCCATTTTCCTTTTTATTGTAGACCATGTGTCCATTTAGTTAGATGAAAGTTATTCATGCTTTTCATTAACTTCTTTGGTCATGGAATTGTCGTGATTATGTGTGCAGGACCTTAAATACTTTGCTGATTACTGAAAATGAAGTGAAGTATTCTGTAAAGTAATGGCCCCTATCTCCAACTACTGATTTTATGAGCAACACATGGTATCAACTTGGAGAGTATCTACTGTAGTATCCAGAAGTCCATGTCCTGTTTGATACCATCACACGTTCACTGTGTCCTTTAGTGCAGTAGTAAGGTGTGAAGGCCAAGTACTCTGATACTTTATTTTTGGCCTACTAGGACCTCTTAGCATATTTTTAGTAGTTTCTGTCCAAACACAAAGGAAAGCCAATGATTATACAATTTTCTTTCCTTCCACCATCAGTGGAAGGAAAGGAAATTGCTCAATTTCCCCATCAATGCAGTCAGTGTTGATGGAAGGAATCTCTCCCGCAGCGCTATTGTGTCCTGCTGGTGGTGAGCGTTCCCTGCTGGCAGAACACAATGATCACTTCTAACATTTATAGCTGCCAGCAGTGGTCACATGAAAAAAAATCTGAAAGGCTGGTTGTATTGAAGTCAATTGATGGCTTGAGTTCAGTTCAATCAGCCTATCCATAGATGGACTGAATTTCAGCCATTCCTTGCTGAACTGGTCGAGATTTGATCCATCTATGGCCAGTTTTAGTCCATTGTGGTTCTTTGTTTTGTATGTCGGTTTGTTTACCGCACTCCTTCAGAGGCTGTTGGGGTTCATCCTTTTTACACCTCAGACACTGTAATATTGACATACTACAAGGTAATATACAAAGTAATATATCAGTAGAGAGAAGGAAAAAAAGGACCACTAGCCAACCAGCTGCCGCAGTTGTACTGCAGCAACGTGGCTCGGCTGTGCGAATCGCCGCTATGTTACGTCGGTAACACAAACGCCCACTAGGGGGCACTGCCCGCCGGCTCCCCAAGCTGATGCGAGTGCCCGGTGGTCTCAATCACCGCCGGGCTCCCACGATCGATCGGGTCACACAGAGAACCGGGAGCTGTGTGTGTGTAAACACATAGTTTCCGGTTCTCTGAGGAGTGAACTGACAGATCGTATGAACAGCGATCTGTTAGTTTCTCTACACAGTCCCCATCCCCCTTCAGTTAGAGAACACTTCCTAGGAGACACATTAACACCTTCATTGCCCCCTAGTGTTAACCCCTTCACTGCCAGTGACATTTTTACAGTAATCAATGCAATTTTAATCGCACTAATCGCTGTATTAATGCCAATGGTCCCAAAAATGTGTCAAATGTGTCAATAAACGCTTATTGCAATTTTTTTTTTTTTTAACCAAAAATATGTAGAATAATACGTATTGGCCTAAACTGAGGAAAAAAAGGTTTGTTTTTATATATTTTTTTGGGGATATTATAGTAAAAAGTAAAAAAGAATGCGTTATTTTTTTTTCAAAATTCTTGCTTTTTTTTTTTTTTTGTTTATAGCGCAAAAAACAGAAAGGAATGTTCTGTGCTTATTGAAAGTCTTCATTCTTGGAGTAGAGAATTGGCAGGTGGACTACTTGAGTCGCCAGCAGTTATTCACAGGGGAATGGTCTCTTCACCCCGACCATTTTTCGGGCTGTTTGCCAAAGATGGGGGACTCCGGACGTAGATCTTCTAGCATCCAGATTCAACATGAAGTTCGTTAACTTTGTGTCCAGGACAAGGGATCTACTCGCATGCGGAACAGATGTGTTGGTGACCCCATGGGATCAGTTCTCGCTGATCTATGCATTTCCCCCTATTCAATTTCTGCCTCGACTTCTTTGCAGGATCAAGCTGGAAAGAAAGCCAGTAATTCTGGTAGCACCAGTATGGCCCAGAAGGTCATGGTATGCAGAAATTGTAAAGATGGCAGTGGAGGGTCCCTGGTCCCTCCCACTACAGCCAGACCTACTCTCACAGGGCCCAATATTCCATCCAACCTTACGGTCTCTAAATTTTATGGCTTGGCTATTGAAACCCACATTCTGAAGAAAGATAGGCTTTCCGAGTCAGTTATCTCTACCCTGATTAATGCAAGGAAGCCAGCTTCCATAACTATATATTATAGAGTCTGGAAGGCTTATGTTTCCTGGTGTGAATCCAAGGGTTGACACCCTCTGAGATACATCATAGGTAGAATTCTTGCCTTTCCACAATTAGGGGTAGAGATGAAGTTGGCCTTGAGAACTATTAAGGGCCAAGTCTCAGTTTTATCAGTCTTATTTCAAAGACCGCTTGCTACACATTCTTTATTCCAGGGTTTTATGCAAGGGGTGATGCAGCTTTATCTGCCAGTCAAACCTTCTTTTGAACCCTTCGGACTTAAATTTATTTTTGTCAGCGTTACAAAAACAGCCATTTGAACCAATACAGAATATTCCTTTAGTCCTTCTGACAAGGAAGCTGATGTTCTTGGTTGCTATATCTTCAGCAAGGAGGGTTTCAGAATTTGCTGCTCTTTCATGTAAAGAGCCATACTTGATTATTCATGAGGACAGAGTGGTGTTATGCCCTCGTCCAGACTTTTTGGCAAAAGTGGTTTCAGGTTTTCACCTGAACCAAGATATTTTCCTGCCATTGTTTTTTCCAAAACCATGTTCCAGGGAAGAGAAGTCGCTACATTGGCTTGATGTGGTGAGAACAGTGAAAATCTATTTAAAGACAACTGCTCAAATTAGGTTCAGAGGGTCCTAAGAAAGGACAGGCAGCATCAAAATCCACTGTTGCTAATTGGATTCCACAAGTTATAATTTTAAGGGGTAAGATTCCCCCTTTTCAAGTCAAATGGCAGGTGGTTAGTGCTTCTTTGGCAGTGCGTCACCAGGCCTCCATGGCTCATATCTATAAGGCCGCAACTTGGTCTTCAGTGCATACATTGACCAAGTTTTATCAAGTGGCTATAAGAAGGTATGAGGATATCACCTTTGGGTGCAGTGTGCTGCAGGCAGCAGTATAAGTCCTCATGTCTGGGGGGTACCCTGCAGGTTGTGTCTCCCTCCCCTTAAATAGCATTGCTATGGGACGTCCCATTAAGTTATTATTTTAGACTCTGTGTCCCATGATGTACGATAAATAAAATAGGATTTTTATAAATGCTTACCTGTAAAATCCTTTTCTTGGAGTACATTATGGGACACAGAGGTTAAGTATATTGCTTTGCTACAAAAACTGATTTGCTCCTGGAAGGAGGAATGGTTATATAGGGCGTGAACTTACTATTGACGGTGCCTATATACCCATTAAGTTCTTAACTTAGGCACTGTGTCCCATGATGTACTCCATGAAAAAGATTTTACAGGTAAGCTGTTCTAAAAATCCTATTTTTAACATGCAGCTAGCATAAATACCTGAATTTATCTTTATATTGTTTTCCAGTATGCCTCAACACGACAATATCACTGCTTTTGGCTTGCACAGTGCCGTCCATGTAACTTTGTGTCAGGCGGATGGAATACAGGGGCAACCCTACCATTGTGACTTGCTGAGTAAGAAAGCATGGATAGGAATGGCAGATCCATATTTCTGTCATGACAGGGTCTCTTTAAGATTCACCACTGAAGGTCTGTTACTGTTCAGTTTTTTTATGCTCATTATTATCCCATGCTTATGGCCTCATGCTATTCCATTGCTTGACATAGCTAAGCAACTAGTAAGCAGCCCACAGCTCTGTTTCATGCTACCAGATAAGTTCTGTGATGGTTCACAATTCTGGCATCTGCTTTATATACAGTTCTGAAGAAACTCTATGGAAGCTATACAATGTTTAAATACTTCCAAGAATATCTCCCAATAATCTCACATTCCATTTTGTCTGTTTATATTGTAGTAATCTTTGTTCAGTTTTAATATAAAGCAGCTCTACTGCTCTGCATGTGTAATACTTTGGATTAGGAATTTCAGGGGCAAGCTGCTCACTTTTACTTGATCTAATCTTTATAGACTTTCTCTGTTACCCCATTACAATAAACAGTAGACTATTTGACAGCACAAAACGAGCCCAATAATAAAATGGTTTGCAGTCTTGTTACCTGGTCATTTATAGTAAATGACACCTTGGGCCTTGCTTATAATACCATCTGAGGGAAAGCTGCAACCCATAGCAACCAAACAGTTTCCATCCTGCCCTGGAAGAAACAGCATGACAAATAACAGTTGGAGTCTTATTAATTTGTTAGAGTCTACTGAGACAGTTTTATAAATAAATCCCCATAGCTTATTTATTAATCTTTTTCTTTACGTAAGTATAGGTATGCAACATTTTTGCTTTGTATCAGATCTCATTAATCTGGTGTGCACAAACTGAAACATTTTAATCCTTTCAAGTCCTAGGCAGGCTCAGAAACTGGCCTTTTTTTTTTGGCCTAGGTCACCCTTACATACAGTAATGCCTGTTAGGAGTGATTCAAAAAAATGAGGCAAAAATGAGGTTGACTTCTGTGAGAAAAACTTAGGGCTCTATAAATGATGGAGCATGGATATGACTAGGATTTCTCCACAGGACATCAGGTGCACTCAGTGTCCATCAAAGTGTTCTCCACATAACACCACAGACTGTTCACACGCTTCTGATTTATGTGTGCTACAATACGGCATCGCAGTGCGCTTAAAGCAGGGGTGCTCAACCTTTTTAAGAGCGAGGGCCATTTAAGCAACTTGGTAATCAGTCGTGGGCCACAATGAGCAGAGCGGGTGGATGACAGGTCATGGCTACTCTATAGGCCGATCCACCCTGATGAAAGGAGACGAATTCCCTTCTATTTTTTTTTTTTTTTTATCAGATTTTTAGGACCGGATTGGAGACAGGCGGGAGTAAACTGACAAAAGCCCGTTTACATCTGCCGCTCTGTAGCGGTGAATCGAGGGTCCGATTGGGTAGGGCTGATCGTGTGAAAAGGGCCTAAACTGCTTTCACACTGATGTGCTGTGGTTCACCTACACCGTGGGTGCAGCGTAGTCCACCTGTGTCTATTCTGTGGGTTAACTGAACTTTGCCATAGACTCTGCCTGTGGCAAAAGCCGGTGCTGTAAAGTAAGCATCGGCTTATGGGACTCTGCTCTGCAGCCACTTTCTTCCTCTACCACCAGCTTCATTCACAACACTGATGCTGTGGTATGACTGGTCGGCAACCTGTGATCTGGTCTTGCTAACCTGCCATTCCAGAGCAGGAGGTCACGGGCCACATTAGAGGGCTACGCGGGCCACTCTTTGACCACCCCTGGCTTAAAGCATATGAAAATGAGTTACGATTCAAATTTATAAAGCTCTTCACATTTAGTGTGTTTTGTTAGAGCAGGGGTCTCCAAACTTTTTAAACAATGGGCCAGTTTACTGTCCTTTTAGGGGAGGCAGGCTGTGGCCAGCTGGAGAAGAAAAATTCCTGGCATCAGTGGGAGCAAAAAATGCCCCATCATTGGTATTGGGAGGAATAATTGTGCCCCATCATTGGTATCAATGGGAGGTATAGCATCCTATCATTGGTGTTTGTGGCAGGAATGGTGCCCCATCATTGGTGTCAGTGGAAGTAATGGTGCCCCATCATTGGTGTCGGTGGTAGGAATAATGTCCCAAGGGCCAGATAAAAGCAGGCAGAATTAGGCCCCTAGTCTGCAGTTTGTTGACTATTGGGTCTCCAAATAGATGGCTGCTGCTTCTATTGTGTTTGTTAAAAAGGTGCATTTGAGTATAGTCAATGGCAGCGTGCAGAAAATACTTTAAAAGTGCAATGTGTGTTTTGTGTGTATGTGTGTTTTTAAAGTGACCTGTCCATATTTTCCTTCTGCCTGCATGAAGAAAAATGCATGTAAAATACATTGTGTTGCATTACATTTTAACACAACACAATCAAAGCATGCTAAAATACATTATGTGCATTTTTTAACATGATGGTGTGAATGGGTCCTAATAGCTGGAGCGGAGCTCAGTCTTGACAGCTCATATGGCCATGCTCTCTCTCTCCTGGCACTTTTTTCTCCTTTACTAAAAATACTTTTACTTGCTTCAGAGTTCTGAACAATGCTGTTAACAGGCTTTATAAAGACCATATCCCTGCTTTATAACTTGGACCCTTTATTAAGTTATACACCTAGTAGAAATGAGTAGTGCGTAGATAATTTTGCACGTGTGCTATATTGGGAAAACAGCAAGTTTTGAAGGCGATATTACCAAAGAAAACCACCTTGATGGTCCACTTTACTAGAATATTCCAGCATACAAACACTGCCATGTATAATAATTTATGTATCACTTTATTACTGTATAGCACTGACCCCCGAAAGCGCTGCTGGTTTTATTTATTACCGTTACCTTCTTGACTTCGTCTCTGTCTAGGGTTTCCCGTGGTAGATGGACCAAAGAAATGCAGAAACTGACACTGTATCTTATTTTGGGTTATTAATTTGAAATCGAAACAAGATCTCTCAGTTTAAGGTAGAGGGTTAGGAGGAAGTTCAGGTACTTTGGACTGTCAAAAATGGAAAATCTTTATAGAAGGAATCCATAGAATAACTGTTTCACAGCTGGATTTTCACAGCCCCTGCATAGACCTCCTCTCACTAGGCCTAGCAGCCCATAGAGGGTAAAGTAAAGTCTCTGCCACAGACTTGAGCGTAACTGAGGGACATAGACAAATTTATAGAGCTATCATACAGTATCTCTCAGCCGGTCTGGTGGTACTGTATTAGTGTGGATCCATGAAGTGTCCTTTCAACTGAGCCTACAGGCTCCTTCAGAGAAGCCAGCCTTGTGCATAGCCTTCTCCTGAAGGGTCCTCCCCTGGATGCTTCTCCAGTTGCTGGGCCTCTCCTTAGATGAGATGGCACCGGACCACCCTTTAATCACCAGGCCTCGACATCCATTCAGGCCTGTCCCTGCAGTTGCTTCACCTCGGGCTATCCAGCCTCGAGACTTGGAAATGCATGGAACCGCACCCTAGGCCAGGAGGACCAGAACCAAATAGACAGAAAATCCTCTGGCACAGAACCCTGTAACACGTGATCTCAGCACCTTAAATACCACCTCCCAGAATGCACAGCAGGAGAACACTCCCACTCGGCTGGTTCCAAGAAAACATGATACTCTATACACCCAGCTAAACTGCGTTCTACCAATTGCCAGCAGTGACAGCGACACCTGCGGCCAAGGAGAACCCAGTGCAAACCAGCTGGACTGGTACAGAAATCATAATTTTAGTAAAATCAGCCCTAAAAACCCAACTGTGGTTTCAGGAATATTGATTTTCAAAAACACATATAGTGCATGCTCGTCAGGAGCCAGCGCTACAACTGTATAGCTACTTATGTGATTCAGGCAGAGGGCCACCAGGCTCCCCCCTACAACCACTTTCATTACATGCAACCATGGGGTATATATGGATGGACATATCTATCACCAATAGGTGGCAAGATTTATACCCACCTCATCTTTGCTACATGGGTACGTGCCGGTGGGCCAACCGACAGACAACGGGCTAATAGGGGGGTTTGCCAGCCACCACTGCATACATGGCTTGAAATGTATCCAATTATCTGCTGAAGTTTGTACCGTGGGTGACCTTGTTGGCATTCTTGACAAAAGTTGATTTTAAAATCCGATGGAAAATTGTTGGCCAGGCAGTGACTACATAAAGCCAGACTGGGTGTGTTTGGGTATATTTAGACATGGGTGCTATGGCTGTCTAAATGTAATAGCTGTCAGTGTAGATTCACCCTGTTTATTATTGATGGGAGAAATTAAATTGAAATGATTAGATTTTCTCTTGTTCAGAATGCAGGGCGAATGAATGAAGGAAAGAAATGTACAGTAAAAGTGTGTGACTGGCCTTACCAACATGTTTTCTAAATCCTATAATTGATTTGCATCGTCGACCATCTACGGTACAAAGTTAAATTGCCCCTATATTGTTACGTTCTAGTTAGTGACATTCTCTAACCACTCCTCTCATGCCTTTCAGTAGCTTCTCATCAGATAATGATACAGTCTCATTACAATGACAGCCTGGATATACACAGCTCAACAGATGCCATGGGTGCTTTCAAAAGGCTGATCCATAACACAGCAGGAGCAAATAGCTGGGGAAGCTTTAGTTGGATGTGATAAAGAATATAAACACAAATGGATGTTGCTAAGTTACTCCACTTTCAGGACTGACAATATTGAAAACACATTACAGTAACCTTAGAGTCTGAAAGCTACCTAGGATAATTGTATCCAAAATGAAAGCAGCATCTTGTGTACTGCATAATTACCTTCACAGTTGGACATTTTACATAAGTGGAAATATAAAAATATAAACTTGGCAATAAACAGGAGAAAAGTTGTTGGTTAAAACTCTCCACCTTGGAAAAGTATGAGCGTTGCTTGGGGAATACATCCAGAGCTGGCATGACGCTGGAACAGTGAATTGGAAGCACAAGGTAATGTCACGTACACACTTCAAAGGGCTTTATTGTGACGCATGATTACTCAATTTTGTAATTGAAAGGGCTACGGACCTGGTCAGAAGTTCAGTTTTGTGGAAGAGCAAAGGAAGTTTAACCAGGCTTTATGATTTGTTCCAATCATAGGAACACGAAACCTAAATTAAGCCTAGAACAAAGTTGCTACGACAATCAAAACAATAAAATAAGTCCAAATATTCTAAATGTCCGTAATCATGTAAAATGGTCCCCGCGCCATGTGGAATACATCTCCTGTGCTCTGTGGGTCTGCAAATAGTGCAAGGCCGGTCATCACCACCACAGTAATAAATGTGCACTCACCACTAACCAATTGGCCTCTAAGTTAATAAAGGTCAACAAGCGCTGTATAATAAACCAGGGGCATCATCCAAGCTGGTCGTTTCAATCTTCAGTGATGCCTCTAGGACAGCCTTTCTCAACCTTTTCAATACAGAGGAACCCTTGAAATAGTTCTCCAGTCTCGAGGAACCCCTGCTAAAAATGAGAACTCTACAACTCATGATACATTAGTGTGATGGTCAGTGAGAGGAATGGTCTTTACACTTGTGGTCATTGGGAAGAATTACCTCCTTACAGATAGCTAAAATGATTAATGGTGTCAGTGGGAACTTATCTGAGAGGCAGAAATTGCCCAATGTGGAAGGAACCCCTAGCAACCTCTGGAGGAACCCTGGTTGAGAATCACTGCTCTAGGATCCCAAACTTTCCTCCAGTCATTGCCATGGGAACAGTCACACCATCAGGCATACCAGAAAGATACTATAGTGTTGTAATCTTATTTATACGTTTAAAAACGAACATAAAATCGGGCTTGACAAAGTTGCTTTGAATTTAGGAGCCAGCTAAAAAATTATTTTTTTTGTCTGGTGGGGTAGCTGATAAAACGGGGCTCTTTAAGATTGACACTAATATGAAGGAACTCTGATCTACTTGTGATACCTGCTTTATTTTAAAGCAGTATTAGTGTCACTAAACCCAGGACCCTACATTCACTATATCTGGTCTCCCACAGTACACAGAACATAGAGATGCAATTATTTTAGTAAATCTAAACTACTAAATACCTTTCCTCATCAGCAGTACATAGTAGTCTTGTGACTTTTATCTGGCTGAGCACTGGTTACAGCTTGTAGGAGGAGATTTGCTTCTCTTCTGACTGTCCTATGAGGCTGCAGGACTCTTGACCCTCTGTCTTGACAGTGCCAATTGGCCCTGTGCTGATCGCATGCACCTTCCCAAGAAAAAAAAAAAAAACCTCTCTAGAAATGCACACCAAACTGAGCATGTGCAGAGTGCCTCTGTACCATCAGGCGATGGATTGGGGACTGTGAAAGAAGGCGAGGATCAGAAAAGACAGGCTCAAACAGTCTTTTTACATAATGTGCAGGATTTAGGTTTCACGGTGAGTATAACAAGCATGCTTTACTGCATATACAGACTGATTTTTCTGTTGTGGGTTTAGTAACACTTTAAACTCAAGGCAACCATTTATTTTATTGCAGCTTACCAATCCTTAGATGTGTTGGCTGAAGGCTCTTTTTAAGCTTTTTGTCCTTTATTTTCATCTGATCATCCAGCCAGTAAGTCTGTTTTTCAACAGAATAAGCTCTCATGCAAATGTAATGGTTTGGAGGGATGAGACAAAATATTTATCACTGACAGGTGTGCTTACAATAATTAGCTTTTTTTTTTATTCATGTAAAACATTTATCCCAAAAGGAAAAAACTGTAACTGCTTGTGCAACTGAAGTGTGGGCTGCTAGTTCATCTAACACTCGCCTGTTAATCGCTAGCAATAATCTCCCATTATTCAGTTTTGGGACGTTTTGAGTAAGGGCCCTTATTTATGAGCAACTCAAGAAGGGTGTCAGAAGTGTTAAATGATCACCTAAAAACATGCCTCTAGACAACTGCCTGCATGTGTATTGTATCTTTCTTCTGCAGTTTTAAGCTGGTCCACTGAGCAAACTGCCAACCAACACCATATGTACAGTAGGTACCCAGGCTAAGCGCAAAATACAATTTTTTCATTGATATTCATCCAAAGCTTTTTTTTATTTTTATTTTTCTGTAAGCACCATTCATAATTGTATAGTTGGTAAAGTTGAATAAAGACAACAGTTCATCCAGTAGAAAGTGTGTGGAAAAATCACTTCCCATATCCCCGTATATTGGTTTCGCTAAGATGCCCATCCAAGAGTCTTTTAAAACTATCCATACTTCCTGCCAACGCCACCGATTGTGAAAGGGAGTTTCACATCCTTACCGCACTGACCGTGAAAAACCCCCTACGCAGCTTACTGTTAAACTGCTTCTCTTCCAGTCTCCTCGTGTGGCCCCATGTCCTCTTACATTCCCTGGGACTGAAAAGGTTCTTGCTTACATTGGGAACACTGTTGAGAGATTTGTATATCCCTATCATATCTCCTCTCAAGCATCTCATCTCCAGGGAGAATACATTTAGCACTTGTAGACATTCCGCATAATTGAGGTCCTCCAGCCCCCATATTAATTTAGTTGCCCTTCTCTGGACTCGCTCCAGCACTTCCCTGGACAGAATACTCCAGATGTGGCCGAACAAGAGTTTTATAAAGCAGCAGAATCATTTTTATCTCCTGGAGTAAATTACCTTTTTATTGCATGCTAATATTCTGCTGGCTTTGGTAGCCGCAACTTGACACTGCATGCTATTGCTCAGTCTGTCTTCTACTAGGACCCCTAGGTCCTTCCCCATCCTGGAAGCCCCTAGGAGTTTTTCCCCTTATAAGTAAATTGCATTTATATTTTTACCCCCCAAGTGCATTACCTTACATTTTTCAATGTTAAACTTCATTTGTTATGCAGTAGCCCACTCCATTAATTTATTCAGGTTGTCCTGTAAGGTTTCTATATCCTGCTGTGTCATTGCCCTGCATATTTTTTGTGTCATCAGCAAAAACTGAGATCAAGCTACTTATCTCGCTATCTCATTTGTAAATAAATTAAACAGAGTCGGCCCCAGGACAGAGCCTTGGGGTACCCCACTAACTACTCTAGACCATGTTAGTACACGTTTATTTATTACAACCCTTTGGACACCACTCCACAGCCAGTTATCAATCCAAGAACAAACTTTATGGTCCATGACATCAGGCCTCCGCTTGTAGCTGAAGCATTTCTGGGGAGACTGTGTCCAATGCTTTTACAAAATCTAGATACACCACATCCATCGGCATACCTTTGTCCAGATGGCAGCTCACTTCCTGGTAGAATGTTAATAGGTTGTTTGGCAAAAGCGACCTTTCGTAAACACGTGCTGATTACTGTTAATGATATTGTTTTCGTCAACAAATTCTTGGATGTAATCCTTTATCATCCCCCTCAAATTGTTTACTACCGACGTTAGACTGACAGGTCTATAGTTCTCTGCCCTTTTTTTGAATATTGGCACCATGTGGGCTTTTTACCATACAGCTGGTACAAATTCTGTCAGTATGCTGTCCATGAAGATTAGGCATAGCGGTCTGGCTATAACCTGACTGAGTTCTTTAACCGCTTGCTGCCCGCCCATCTTCAAATGACAGAGGGACCGTGCGGCTCTCGTGGGTGGACATCATTTGACGGCACACAGTGCGCCAATCACAGCTGTGACGTGTTGATGGGACATGGCGCAACCCTGATCTCTGTAAAGAGCCAATCATGAGGCTCTTTAACCATGTGATCGGCTGTATCCAATCGTAGCTGGTCACATGTAAACACAGAATGATCGTCTCTCATCACCTCACATTGCCAGTGTGTGCGGCGAGGAGAGCAGATCAGCAGCATCTCCTCGCAGGAAACATACAAATGTAATCGGGGCACTGATCATCAGTGCCCGGATTATAGTAAGGCCCCAATGCCACCAATCAGTGCCCATCAATGAAACCAATCTGTGCCCATTAGTGATGCTAGTCATTGTTGCCTTTCAGTGTCCATCAGGGCTGCCCATCAATTCCCATCAGTGGTGCCTATCCGTTCCACCTCTCAGTGCCCATCAGTGGTGCCTGTCCGTTCCACCTACCAGTACACCATATTAATGTCTCCTCAGTGCCCATAAGTGCCACCTCATCAGCGCTCATCAGTGAAGGAGAAAAATTACTTATTTACAAATTTTACTGACAGAAACAAACTTTTGGGTGTTTTTTTCAAAATTTTCAGTCTTTTTTTTTTTTTACAAGAAAAAAGAGAAAACTGAGCAGTGATTAAATGTCAGTAAAAGAAAGCTTGATATTTGTGAAGAAAATGCTAAAAATTTGTGTACGGTTTTGCATGATCGCGCAATTGTCATTCAAAGTGTGACAGTGCTGAAAGCTGAAAATTTGCCTGGGCAAGAAGGGGGTGAAAGTGCCCTGTATTGAAGTGGTTAAGGACTCTCGAGTGTAAGCCATTTGGTCGTGGCAATTTATTTGTTTAGTTTCTTTAATCCTTTCTGGCCTCTGTAAGCCACCAGGGTAGATCCTGTGACTAATAATAGTCGTAGTCGTTGTACCCCTTCTTTTTCTGTGTGAAGACCGAGGAGAAGAAACCATTTAGTACAACTGCCTTCTCCTTGTCGTCTGTAACCATCTTCCCATCCTTGTCCTTTATGGGGCCTATGTGTTTGGACCTCGCTTTTTTACTGTTTAATATATTTTAAAAACTTCTTGGGATTATTTTTACTCTCCTCCGCTATGTCTTTCATAGTCCTATTTTTAGCCACCCTGATTGCGTTCTTACACCTCACATTGCATACGCTGTATTGTTGGAATGCTGACAATGACACCACCGATTTGTGCCTTTTTTTTAAAGGCCATTTTTTTGTCCTTAATATGACATTTTACATTTTGGTTCAGCGACCGAGGTTAAACCTTTGTTCTTGTATATTTATTACCCCTTGGAATGCACTTGGTAACAACTTTTATTTAATATATTCCTAAAGCATTCCCATTTTTCCCCCATGTTCAGTGTTTCAAGGATTTGGTCCCACTTAATATCCTGCAGCATTGAGGGCAGTTTAGAAAGGATGGCTCTTTTAAAATTTAGTGTTCTTGTACTCCCCTCGTGCCTCCCTTTCCTATGATTTATGTGAAATAATAATTCTGTGGTTGCTAGTTCCCAAATTGTCCCATTTTTTCCACATCTGTAATCAGATCTGTAGCATTTGTAATTGCTAGATCTAGCAATGCGCTACTGCTAGTCAGGGGATTCCACCAATTGGGACTTGACTGTCCTTTATAACATTTAAGAAATGACGGGCCTTTAATGAGTGGGCTGTCCCTTCCGCCCAGCCAATGTCGGGATAGTTGAAGTCCCCTATTATGTTGACATTTCCCTGTCTGGCTGCTATTTCTAACTGAAAGGAGATCCAACTCCACCTCTTCCCTCAGGTTAGGGGGCCTGTAACGTAACCCCCCCTTAGTAATTTCCCGCTGACTTCCACCCGGGATTTGATATTTATGGATATGATATCACTAGTGTCTCCACTAATCCCCTCTGTCCTATGCTTGCTGT
The DNA here is from genome assembly GCF_037356315.1 of Lithobates pipiens. Classification (NCBI taxonomy): domain Eukaryota; kingdom Metazoa; phylum Chordata; class Amphibia; order Anura; family Ranidae; genus Lithobates; species Lithobates pipiens. The sequence goes on along the minus strand of NW_027507758.1, from coordinate 377,810,733 downwards.
CAGTTATCACTACCTCTAAACCCCCCCCCCCCCCCCCAACCCCTAGTATAAAACATCCTCCAACTTTGCAGCCATCTTTCTTCCCTATAGAGCTGTATTGTCCCCATTAAGGTGCAGTCCGTCCTTGCTAAAGAGCCGGTAACAAACTGAGAATCCAGCCCAGTTCTGCAGGAACCTGAACCCCTCTCTCCTACACCAGTTCCTCAGCCACTTGTTCAGTTCTCTAAGCTCCTGCCTCTCTGGTGTGCCTCGAGGCACAGGTCGTAATTCAGAGAAAACCACCTTGGAGGTCCCTTTCCTAAGTCTGATCAATGAAATAATTTTTTAGGACTCTCCAACTTCCTCTCACTTTGTCATTGGTGCCAATGTGTACCATGACAGCTGGGTTTTCCCCAGCCCCACCCAATAATCTGTCCACACGCTCCATGATGTGCTAAACCCGAGCGCCCGGTAAATAACGCACTGTTTGACCATGGTCTTTATGGCAGATTGCCCTCTCTGTCCTCCTAATAGAGTCCCCTACTACTAGTGCCTTTCTAACCTTCCCTAGCCCCTACCCCCCCCCCCCCCCCCACCGGAGCCATCACTTCCCTGGCAGCTAGGGGAGGGCTCCTACTCCAGTGGCAGTGCTGAGCTTACAGTATCTCACAAGTGTGTACACCCCTCACACTTTTGTAAATATTTTATTATATCTTTTCATGTGACAACACTGAAGAAATTACACTTGGCTACAATGTACAGTAGTGAGTGTATAGCTTCCATAAGTGTAAATTTTCTGTTCCCTCAAAATAACTCAACACACAGCCATTAATATCTACACCACTGGCGACAAAAGGGAGTAAACCCCTAAGTGAAAATGTCCAAATTTGGCCCAATTAGCCATTTCCCCTCCTTGATGTCTTGTGACTCGTTAGTGTTACAAGGTCTCAGGTGTGAATGGGGAGCAGGTGTGTTACATTTGGTGTTATTGCTCTCACTCTGTCATACTGGTCACTGGAAGTTCAACAAGGCATGTCATGGTAAAGAACTCTGAGGATCTGAAAAAAAAAAGAATGATTGCGCTACATAAAGAAGGCCTAGGCTATAAGAAGATTGATAAAATCCTGAGCTGCAGCACGTTGGCCAAGACCGTCCAGCGGTTTAACAGGACAGTTTCCACTCGGAACAGGCCTCGCCATGGTCGACCAAAGAAGTTCAGTGCACATGCTCAGGGTCATATCCAGAGGTTGACTTTGGGAAGTATACATATGCGTGCTGCCAGCATTGCTGCAAAGGTTGAAGGTCAGCTTGTTGGTGCTCGAACCATACGCCGCACACTGCATAAAATTGGTCTGCATTGCTGTCGTCCAAGAAGGAAGCCTCTTCTAAAGATGATGCACAAGAAAGCCCACAAACAGTTTGCTGAAGACAAGTAGACTAAGGACATGGATTACTGGAATGTCCTGTTGTCTGATGAGACCGAGATAAACTTATTTGGTTCAGATGGTGTCGAGCATGTTTGGTGGAAACCAGCTGAAGAGTACAAAAACAAGTGTGTCTTGCCTACAGTCGAGCATGGTGGTGGGGTGTCATGATATGGGGCTGCATTAGTGCTGCCGGCACTGGGGAGCTACAGGTCCATTGAGGGAACCGTGAATGCCAAAACATACTGGAGCAGAGCATGATCCCCTCCCTTCAGAGACTGCCCGAAGGGCACTATTCCAACATAACAACCCCAAACACCTCCAAGACGACCGACCACTGCCTCGTTAAAGAAGCTGAGGGTAAAGGTAATGGACTGGCCAAGCATGTCTCCAGACCTAAACCCTATTTAGCATCTCTGGGGCATCCTCAAACAGAAGGTGGAGGAGCGCAAGGTCTCTAACATCCACCAGCTTCGTGATGTCATCATGGAGGAGTGGAAGATGACTCCAGTGGCAACCTGTGAAGCTCTGGTGAACTCCATGCCCAAGAGAGTTAAGGCAGTGCTGGAAAATAATGGTGGGCACACAAAATATTGACACTTTGGGCCCAATTTGGACATTTTCCCTTAGGGGTATACTCACTTTTGTAGCTAGCGGTTTAGACAATAATGGCTGTGTTGAGTTATTTTGACTATTATACAAGCTGTACATTCACTACTTTACATTGTAGCAAAGTGTCATTTCTTCAGTGTTGTCACATGAAAAGATATAAAAAAAATTTACAAAAAATGTGAGAGGTGTACTCACTTTTGTGAGCTACTGTATATCCCCAGCATCATGAAACCTGGCATTTTTGTTGGGATGTATGAACTCAGGGCTAGCCTCCCTAGCGCTCTTTCCTCTACACCTTCTTCTAGTTGTCACCCCGCTACCTACCTCTGGCTCCTGTGCCTCCATGTCTCCAATTTCCATTTGTTACATAACTCTTGAGTCTGTACCTTGTAAGCCAATTTGGCACCTCAGCAGTTGTCTGACATGGCACGACAATGATCTTCTCTAGTAAACGAATGAAAATGTGGAACCTGGAATTAACATGGATTGTTTGAGGATTTGCAGCACTTAATTACTGAACATACCCACAACTTTGAATTTTTTTTTTTTATTGTGAAACAAACAACAAATATGACAAAATAACAGAAAATGTCAATGAGCATAACTATTCACCCCCAAAGTCAATACTTTGGATAAGTCTATATGAGCTTGCCACATCTTACCACTGGGATTTTTTTTTTACCCGTTCCTCCTTGCAAAACTGCTCCAGCTCCTTCAAGTCGGATGGTTTGTGCTTGTGAACAGCAATCTTTAAGTCTGACCACAGATTTTCTATTGGATTGAGGTCTGGGCTTTGACTAGGCCATTCCAACACATTTACATGTTTCCCTTTTAAACCACTCAAATGTTGCTTTATCAGTGTGTTTGGGGTCATTGTCCTACTGGAAGGTGATCCTCCGTCCTAGCCTCAAATTTCACACAGAGTGGTACAGGTTTTGCTCAAGAATGTCCCTGTATTTAGCACCATCCATCTTTCCCCCAACCCTGACCAGTTTCCCAGTCTCAACTGCTGAAAAACATCCCCACAGTATGTTGCTGCCACCACAATTTTTCACTGTGGGGATGGCGTTCTTTGGGTGATGTGATGGGTTTGCGCCAGACATAGCATTTTCTTTGGCCAGAAAGTTCAATTTTAGTCTCCTCAGACCAGAACACCTTCCTCCATAGATTTTGGGAGTCTCACACATGCCTTCTCGCAAACTCAAAATGTGCCAATTTGTTTTTTTCCAAAAGTACCCATTGCCCGGTCCGTGAGTTTTGGCGTTCGGCTGTCTCTTGCCAGGTTTGCTGTTGTGGCATGTTCTTTCCATTTGGTTATGATATGATGGTTATTTGGTTTGATATGATGGTTATGATGGCGCTCCGAGGGATCATCAAAAAATGTGGATATTTTTTTTTTTTCTAACCTAACCCTGACTTGTACTTCTCAACAACATTGTCCCTTACTTGTTTGGAGAGTTCCTTGGTCTTCATTGCAGTGTTTGGATAGTGGTGCCTCTTGCTTAGGTGTTGCAGCCTCTGGGGCCTTTCAAAAAGGTGTGTATATGTAATGACAAATCATGTGACCCTTAGATTGCACACAGGTGGACATAATTTCACTAATTATGTGACCTCTGAAGGTAATTGGTTGCACCAGAGCTTTTTATGGGCTTCATAACAAAGGGGGTGAATACATACACACATGCCAGTTATCAGTTTTTTATTTCTGAAAAATAGTTTTATGTATATATTTATCTAATTTTACTTCAACTTAGACTATTGTGTTCTGATCCATCACATATAATTCATATTAAAAAACATTGAACTAAAGGCTATAATTTAACAAAATAGGTAAAAAGTCAAGGGGGTGAATACTTTTTGCAAGGCACTGTATGTCTGATACCATTAGGACACATGGAAGGAATCAATTATGCAATCAAATGAACTGAATTATGGAATTAATGCATTTTGTAATAAATCATCCAGTCTCATTAAACATTAACCTCCCTGGCGGTATGATTCAGTCTGGAATTAGGTGCTGAAAGCGGTACAATTATTTTGCATGGAAATCTGGCGTTTTATTTTGTAGTCCTGTAATTCTTAGGAATAACGCTCTTACATCTCTTCAAACCAAAATCTAGCAGACATCCCGGGTATGATAAAGTTTATAATAAATAATCAAAATTATTCAATAATGTAATAAAATCCTAAAACACTGAAAAAGGTACACGTTTTGGTTGCTATGGACAATCTCCAAATTTCAGGCAGAAAAAAACAGTATTTATAATATAAAAGTGCATGCAGGGCATTGCACAGACCACTAGGGACAAAGGGGGTGTGTATTTTTTAATACAGTACTGTAATCTGTAAGATTATAGTGCTGTGTGTGTTTTGTGTCTTTTTACTTTTTTGAATTTGCTGCCATTCTCCGCTCCCGTGCGCCGTAACGTCGCAGTGAACGGAGCTCGGCGGCATTCGGCACTGTGAATCGAGCGGAGGACAGCTCGATCACACAGCGCGGAGGACATCGCTGGATCCAGGGGACAAGGTAAGGAAGTCTCACTGTGTCCTCCCTGCATCCAGCGAAGCGATCCCGAGTCTGGCTCGGGATTACCGCTAGGGGAGTTAAAGGAATGTAAGACACATGAGGTGATGAATTTGAGAGCTAGCTTTGTTTTATAAAGAAATATACTCTATATAGTCTTTTTTAGATGTGTGCTGATATAAACTGCTTAAAAATAAAGAAAATTAAGTCCTGCTAGATCACTTCAA